>NW_005871224.1:205590-287991 GCF_000147115.1 Myotis lucifugus | reverse complement strand
GCACTTAGTAAGCGTTACCTCGCTGAGCAGCTAAGGAACTGTCCATGCCTGTGTCTCCCATATAAACCGCCTCACGGTGTACAATAACTTTCCGTCTCACGTGTCCTCAAAGCTGTCTACTCAAAGGAGCAACCAGGAACCAACAGCAGCGGCATCACCAGGTACCTGCTAGACAAAAATGCAGAGTCTCAGGCCTCACCCAGAGCCACGGGCTCAGAATCTGCCTTGTATCAAGACCCCTCTGTGACATACAGGCACCTTAGAGTTGGAGACGCAGTGTTAGATCCCCTGGGAAGAAAGGCCTCATTGGAACCAGAGTCATGAAATGACTTGTCTAAGGACACATAAGAGAAACAGCAAGCTGCTCCTCACCCCCTCCTCCCCTCCCGTCCCCGCCCCCCCCCCCCCCCCCTCCTGAGTGGCCGTTTCATTGAGAAACCGGCTCATCTACCTGAGCCTGCTCACATCTTCCCAGTGGAAGGAAGCCACACTGTGGGGCATGATCAATTAGTCTCATTAAGCCATCAGAGAAATAAAACCAACCGTGGTACTTAGCAGGAAATAGTGACCGAGGCTCTCCCTCCAGACAGCCAGGGGTCTGGTCATTAAAATCTCCGCTTCCATATTTCAGGCTCTGGTTTTATGTAACGCGGTTGGACGTCTCATAGCAACCCCGAGACGGGCTGCATCAGCATTTCTCCGGGAACCTGCTTTCTCCCGGGTTTATAATGAACCCAGCATGAGGCACAAACAAGCCCTCCCTGTCCTTCCCTGAAGACCGTGCCTGCCTTGAACTACTTATGGGTGTTTATCTGCAGACTGTGGGTAAGTAGCTTTTTTCCCCCTGTTTTATTCTTTTACTATTTGCAAAAGGAAGGTAACAACTCGGGGGAAACTATAAGTGGAGCGAGAAGCCTTGTGAGTGATTTTGACTTTGCTGCTTGAAAATCAGTCACAGGATTTTCAGGGTTTATGATGCTGACTTGGCTGTGGGTCGAGCAATGAGTTGGCAGCTCCGCGCTGGAGAAGAGGAAGGAAACTGCCCCTCAGGAAGCACCAGCAATGAGCCTCACACTTTAGTATTTTCATGGACGGAATCAATCCTCCCAGTAATGTCCCTCCTTTTTCGGGTGAGGAAACCAAGGGTCGGCGAGGACACACAATGTTTCCCCAAGGTCACGCAACTGTGGGAACACCAGCCCGGCCAGCTTGACTCCAAGGCCCAAACTGTTTCCTTTGCACCCCAGTGCCTTGTGCTTTTGCAGCATTTATTGACTTTGGGGACGCTTAACTGTTCCACGTGTGTTCAGCAAGTGTCAGCACGTGAAGAACAAGAGACAGCCTTTGTGCCGCTGACCTGCTGTCATAGGTACCACCTATTGAGTGTCTACTGGGTGCCAGGTCCTGAAGGGCCTTTGCCTGTGGCCTCACAATCCAGAGATAACGGGTTCTGCACCTCCCTCCATCACCCGTGGCAGATAGCCATAGTGATTAGGTCAGTCTTTACTCTGTCCCCAGACACGGCCTCAGAATCTTTCTTAACACCTCACTACAGGAAGCCACTGACTAGCAAAGGAGTGTTAATCCAAGAGGCTTAACCGGATGCGCTGGAGCCGGCTCACAGCTGCTCCCAAGAGCAGAGAATGTGTCTCTTTCCCCAGTTTTGTAACGGGAATTTCTCAGTGGCAGCCCAATCTGTTATTCAGGGCTCAGACGTTTGTTTAAGGTTGGGATTTCTGCTCAGATTTTAGCAGCCACTTTTATACAATGTGGCTACTGCATATCATCTCTGTATCCCGTTCTTTCTTTCCACAGACACTTGTGAACAGCTACAAATAACTCCAGAAAGGCCCTGTGAGACCCAGAGTCTAGCAAGAATGGTGGGGTGATGATAGCGGAAGGGGCAAAAAAAAGCCTAATAATAATAATAGCTAAACATTTATTAGGCAGCTATTATGTGCCACCTACTATTCCAAGCCCTCAGGTGCTGATTTAGCCACTGTAAGGAAGATACCATTTTAATCATCCCATTATTTAGAAGGGAAACATGCACAGAGATAAAGCAATCTGCCCAAAAGGACCCAGCAAGTAAGAGGCAGAGGAAGATGTGTTCTAGGCAACTGGCTTCAGGGCCCAGGTTCATAACCGCTTGACAGAGGGTTTGCTGAAGTGGGTTTTGAGGGATGAGCAGGAGTTTGTTTGACAGAGAAAGGAAACACTGAGAGATTTTGAATTCAAAGGCAGAGAAGTGCATGTCTGTGTTTGGTCACTCCTGATACTTTAGATAAAGGAAAGAATGTTTGCAAAATGCTTAGCTGGTGCCTGGCCCCTAGTAAATGGGTTACTTGCTATTATTGCTTGATGTAGATGGACCAGAATATTCTTAATGACAGACAAGGCTGGGGAGAGGAGTGCGGAAGACACCTATGCTCCTTCACAGATTTGGAATTCATCCCTAGGACAGCAGCTTTCACAGCACTCTGGGTCTCTTACTCACAGGATGGGGGTGGGGCTGGTAAAAGGGAGCAGAGCCCAAAGCAGCCCACTCCCTGAGTGTAATTTTGGGAAATATCAGCTTTTGTTAAAACGTCATGCAAATGTTGCTTTCTCCTCCATCCTATATGTGCATTTGTTATAATAAAATGATGCTTTAAACCTGTACCGTGGAGCAAGAGTGACCACACAGATGCTGTACTCCTTCCCCCTTGTGCAGGGTTGCTCACCCTGGGATTATAGGCATTTGGGGCCAGATAATTCCCTGCTGTAGGGCTGCCCTGTGCACTGTAGGATGTTTAGCAACATCCCTGGCCTCTGTGCAATAGATGCCAGGACCGCCTCCCCTCCCGGAGTTGTGACAACCAAAAATGTCTCCCAACGTTGCCAACTGTCCTGGGCGGCAAAATGACTTGGGCTTGAGCACCTCCAATCTGGACTCAGCACGGCTGTGTCCTGCTGTACGCACCCCAATCTGAGAAGCTCACTGGGTCCCATTGAAGGATTTCAATCAGGGGCGTCTCAGAGGCAGCACCTAGACACACCATACTCTTCATATTGTCATCTTTCTCGGTCTGCCAGGGGCTGAACGGGAGCTCAGAGAAGCGAGGTGTGCCTCCAAGTCACACAGTCACTAGCGGTTGGTAACCCGTGTTCAGCTGACCCCAAATCCTAACTCCACCCGCTGTAGCTCACGGCCGCACTGCCCTCCCCCCGGAAGCCCTCATTCTGCTGTCCTTGGGGACACCAGGTCCTTAGCAGGAGCACACGCTTGCTCCCAACTCAATTCCCCCAGCGACCTCGGAAAGGCAGGCAGACTGCTCCTGCTCCTCTGCATGGCAGGCAGCGGGAGCAACGCTGCGATTATTTCTTCGTCCTCACCGACAAGGTGGGAGGAATGAAGCGAGGCTGTGGCCGTGGTTGGTAAAGGAGCAGCAGTCACACGTGTCAGCCGGGGTAAGGGATTACGGAGTCATTTTGGTGATTGGGACCATGCTCGAATGTCATCTGTGTTTAGACATAATTACAGAGCGGGCTTGTTTTGGTCTTGGCCCGTCATAGGTACAGAGAGCCTTTCTCTTTTGTTTTCTTTGTAATTTATTTATTTATTTCATCTATAATAATAAAAGCGTAATATGCTAATTAGACCAGACATCCTTCCAGACCACCTTCCAGACAAAGCCAGGGCTGGGAGGGAAGCCCAGGTCCCGAGTGCCAGAGGGAAGCCAGTGCCAGCAGCCAGGGAAGGAAGGCCTACTCTTGCACGAATTTCATGCATCAGGCCTCTAGTTGAGATATAATTGGCATAGAACATTGTGTCATTTAAAGATGTACAGCATGTCTATCGTGTCATATAACGATCCTTCTTTTTTGTGGTGGGAACAATTAAGATCTAGTTTCTTAGCAACATTGAAGTCGATAATACGGAATTGTTGACTACAGTCACTATACTGTGCATGAGGTCTCCAGGCTTATTTATCTCCTAGTTGCAAGTTTGTACCTTAAACCACATATCCCTAACTCCTTCTACACCCCTGCCCCCACCCCATTCTACTTTCTACCGTTCCTGATGATGTTCTGAGAAATTGTTTATGCTCAAGGGGGCACGCTAGGGTCCGGTGTGAGTGCCGAGCCAGCTCCTGGCAACACGAAGCCTGGGCTCACAGCACCAGGCCCATCTTGGTGTCAGGGGTTGCCTTTCTCCTCAAAACTGAGACAAAAGGATCAAGCCACTTGTTCAAAGTCATGACACTGGTTAAATAATGGAGTGAGGATGCAAGTCCAGGCAGCCTGGCTCTAGAGGGTGTGATTGAAGCCACTGATCACCTCTCCTCCTGAGTGTGGCAGGACCCCAAAAACCATGAAAGAAGGAGAGAAACATACATTTCCTGGCATCTGCTCTTGCCAGGCACTGACATAGTCCTGCAACTCCTCAAAATCATCTCCCCTTGTATTCCTTTCCTAGGGCTGAGAACAAAGTATCCTAAACTGGAAGGCTTAAAACTATAGAGATGTTGTCCAGCCGGCATGGCTCAGTGGTTGAGCATTGACCTATGAACCAGGAGGTCATGGTTCAATTCCCAGTCAAGGCACATGCCTGGGTTGCGAGCTTGATCCCCAGTGTGGGGCATTCAGAGGGCAGCCGACCAATGATTCTCTCTCATCATTGATGTTTCTATCTCTCTCTTCCTCTCCCTTCCTCTCTGAAATCAATAAAAACATATATTTTTTAAAAGGTATAGAGATTTATTCTCCCATAGTGCTGGAGACCAGAAGTCAGAAATCAAGGTGTCATCAGGGCCATGGTCCCCCTGAAGCCTCCAGGAGAGAACCCTTCCTGCCTCTTCCAGCCTCTGGTGGCCCCAGGCCTTCCTTGGCTTATGACAGCATCACTCCAGTCTCTGCCTCTGCCTTCACATGGCTGTCTCCCCTCCTGTCTCTGTGTGTCTTCTCCTCTTATAAGGACGCCTGTCATAGTGCATAAAGGGCACACCCGACTCCAGTATGACCTCACCTTAAGTTAATTGCATCTGCAAAGACCCCATTTCCCAACAAGGTCACATTCACAGGTACCGGGGGTCAGAACTTTAACATATTTAGGACCGGGGTCATTTAATTTGGAACAACCCTTATAATCAATGCTCTCCATTTTACAGAATCGGGTATGGATGGAGTCTCAGAGAGGGTTAGTCACCTGGGCAAGGTCACACAGCCAGGACATAGCAGAGCCCCAAAACCATGACTCCTCACACAGCACCTTGACATCTCAGACGACCACACCCCTGCCTGCAAACTCACTCAGGGCAGAGGAAGTTGGGGACACGGTAAGATGGCCTGGAAGTGAGATGTGGCAGGGACAGGAGGCCGGGAAGCACCAGCTTCCCAGACCCAAAGCTTGTTTTTCAAGCGTTTCCTGCAGGAGCACAGCGCAGACCCAGAAGGAAATGAGCCGACAAGACGTGCCCCAGTGCGAAGACTCACCGGAGTCACCAGCGCAGCCACCCAGCTGCCCAAGCGGGAAGCAGGCGAGCAACCTGGCATTGACAAACCTCCGCCTGCTTCTCCAAAGATTCCCAGAGCTCGCATTTTCCATTTATACGATTCAGTTAGGAATCCCGTAATGTGTAAATCTTGGTGTTCTTACTGCTCCATAAAAGAAACAAAGTATTAAATGCAGACACATTTCCTTAAATGTCGGCAGCTTGGTTTCCATTGTCTCAGGATAAGACAGCAATCTTTTATAACAAGTCCTTGGAGGCTGACAGGTACTGGGCATTGTGTGGGGAAGTCGTGTGATCCCAGGGAGAAGGCAGGGAGGATCCGCTAATTATCATTATTATTATAATGGCGGCTTTCTTTGGTGTCGGTCCCCATCATTCATATTCCTCCTCAGCGCCCACTCCCTTCTCCCGCCTGCTCATAGCTGCCTGGGCCAAATTCAGCATCACCCCCATTTTCTTTTTTCTTTTTTTAATATATTTTTATTGA
The DNA here is from genome assembly GCF_000147115.1 of Myotis lucifugus. Lineage (NCBI taxonomy): Eukaryota > Metazoa > Chordata > Mammalia > Chiroptera > Vespertilionidae > Myotis > Myotis lucifugus. Next base: position 282,009 of record NW_005871224.1, on the reverse strand, counting down.
TTTCAGAGAGGAAGGGAGAGGAAGAGAGAGAAACATCAGTGATGAGAGAGAATCATTGATCGGCTGCCTCCTGCACACCTCCTACTGAGGATCAAGCCCGCAACCCAGGCACGTGCCCTTGACTGGAATTGAACCCGGGACCATTCAGTCTGCAGCCCGACGCTCTATCCACTGAGCAAAACCAGCTAGGGCTCACCCCGTTTTCTACTTGTTGCTTTCCTGCCTGTGGAGTCGGAGCCCAAAAACCTGTCCCACCATGAGATAGATCTAAACAGGCTAATAGGGAGAGACAGCCAAGATGAGAAGTCCAACGGGAAAGAATAAAGCAACCCCCTGCTCCTGCTCAGCCCCTCCATATTGTGTGACCTTGGGCAAGTCATTGGGCCTGGTGGAGACTCGGCTCACTCACCTCCAGAGGTGGTGGCAGCACCTAACTTATGGTGTAAAATGTGAGCATGGGTATGAAGAGCCCACATGGCAGCTGGCACACAACCACCATTGCTATTCACCAGCTCCCTTCCTCAACTGACCGAAAGCCAAAGCATGGGGTTACCCCAGCCCTGAAGCCAACCCAGGCCGTGTAGGTAATCTCCGCCTTGCAGGCCACGCCACCTCGTGCCTGCAAACAGACGGCTTACCCAGGGCAGAGGACATTGGGGACACGGTAGGTGGCCTGGCTTACACTGGGCCCCTCGGCCGTTCTGACGGGATAAAGTGCTGGGGTAGAAGGCAGGAAGCCCGCTCATCAGCGCAGGTGGAGAACGTGGCCTCTGATCTCTGCTTTGTTAGGCCCTGCTCTCCAGTCCCCATTTGGTGCAGCATAGCGGTTAGGAGCTGCCTCACCTGGGTTCGTATCTCAACTCTGCCACCTACAAGCTGTAAGACTTCAGGCAAGTCACGTGGTTTCTCTGGGCCCTCGTCTGTGGAATCAGAATAAGATGAATACATCATTAGAGCTGTGCTAATACAGAGGCTACCAGTCACAAGTGGCTATCTAAATTGTAATTCACTCAGCTGATGTGTTGGCCTATGGACCATGAGGTCACGGTTTGATTCCCGTCATGGTACATGCCCAGGTTGCAGGCTCGATCCCCAGTAGGGGGCGAGCAGGAGGCAGCTGATCAATGATTCTTTCTCATTATCGATGTTTCTATCTCTCTGCCCCTCTCCCTTCTTCTCTGAAATCAATAAAAATATTTTTTAATTTAAATCATTAAAAGTAAAGAAAATTTAAAATTCTGTCCCACCAGCCACATTCTTAGTGCTGGGTGGCTGCATGAGGCCAGTGGTTCCCATATTGGACAGCACAGATGGAGTGTTTTCATCCTTGCAGCAAGTTCTGTCGGGCAGCGCCGTCTCACAGGGTATCGTGAGGACGAAGTGAATGATGACATGCTTAGCACCAGGCCTGGCAGACAGGAAGTGCTCAGTACAATGTAGCCATGATGTCCTTCAGTCCTCTGCAAGGTGATGTCCTTCAGTCCTCTGTCCCCTGTAGCAAATGAGAAAGCTGAGGTTCAGAGGAAAGAAAATAACTTGTTCAGGTTCTCACAGCCAGTAAGTACTAGAGCCAGATTTCAATCCTGACCTGTATGATTCCAAAAACGGGTGTGTTTTCCACCAGGCAAAGGATCTCTGTGCAATGGGAAGAGAAACTAGAGATAAGGGGTGGAGAGGATGCAAAAATGCATCAGAAGCTGTGCTGTATTCTCAAGAACCAAAGAAAATCCAGTTCAGTTCACTCCGCCTCAGGGAATAGATACTCAACACCACCTCTCCTCCCCCAAGGAAGTTGGCTTGTTATAGAACCTTGAGTTGGTCCCACCCCCTCTCACCCTCAGTTTCCTCTTCTGTAAAGTGGGTTGCTTTGGGGATAAAATGAGATGACATATTTCCAAGAACAGAGTAGGTACCCCAGAAATGCTTTTGAATCTGAACAATGCTCACCAAGGAAATAAATTTTAAGTACAATCTTTGCATCTGGTTCTATCCATGAAGGCACACGTGCCTTTTTGGTTTTCTGTAATAATCAGAAATTTATTGGGGCTGCACCCTCTTAGAAGCAGAAAAGCTCACTGCCTCTTTGGGCTGGAGTATGGCCCTTTAACTTGTTAACCTTTGCAAATCAGGGTTCCGGAGCTTTGGAAAGATGCAGTACCATCAGAGGTCTATACAGAAACAATCAATTCCTTGATTAAAATCTGACAGCTTAATTAATTAGAGCTTAATAGCTCAACCTTAATTAGACTCTACATCATTATTTGATAATATTCATAGATTTCCCGTGTGGCTGCACACACTTGTCTTTTATCAACTGATTACAAATGCCCGAACTTGACCTCCATATTCAGAAAAGTGTCGTAGAACATGAAAAGACTTCATTAACAGTAATGCCAACCTCACCACGGCCTTGCTCACAATTGAGAATTCTCTGATTTCAACATTCTTTAAGATCTACTGGAAATAGTCCACTGCATGGTTTATTCGCTTTCCACCTTGATACTTTTACAAGTTTTATAAAGTAGTAAATAATATCATGGGAGCTTAATGTCACCTGGAAAAGATACTCATAGATTTTTCTTTTAACCAGAGAATAGGTCGGTTTCTAAACCAGGTGCAAGTCACTGAAAGTATTTGCATATGATGGTAGAGTTATGAGGCACCATGTAAGCAAAGAATATGAGTCTTTTCTTTTAACATATTTTTATTGATTTCAGAGAGGAAGTGGGAGGGAGAAAGAGATAGAAACATCAATGATGAGAGAGAATCATTGATTGTCTGCCTCCTGCATGCCCGACACGGGAATCGAACCATGACCTCCTGGTTCATAGGTCGATGCTCAATCACTGAGCCATGCCAGCCAGGCAAGAATATGAGTTTTGAAGCCATAAAGACCTGGCTACTTTGTTTTAGGTTCTTTTTTTTGAGATATACTTGACATCATATTAACTTCAGGTATACATCATAATGATTTGATAAATCTTTGGTCTTCTGAGCCATGTGATTTTGGTTGAGTTTTTCACCTGGGCCTCAGTTTTGTAAAATTTTTATAAAATGAGCATCTTCATTTGGAAAATTGTAATAATAATCTCTAGTCCTTGGGGTGTAGATGTGATTTCAAGGGGATGAAAAAGTGCCTGCCACATAATAAATGCTTAATAAATGTTGGATGGTAAGCCATCAGCTGTTGCAGGATGATGCGATGTCCGTTTACCCATGGAAACCACTCCGTGGGAGGAGGGGATGATACCTCTGCATTTGGGGGCTTCTGGATAGTGATGAGGGAAAAGGGCTGTCAAAGTTAGTGACACCATTACATTCCGCCAAATGAGCCAGCTCTTCCCTGGGTGTCTTTTGGGCTTTGTGAGGAGTGGTGTAAAGCCTTTCCAGAAGTTTCCAGAACAACTTCATGAGCCTGGTCTAGAGCAGAAGTTCCTACACTTCGAGTTTAGATACAAGCCTGTAGTCTTGGCTTTGTGTTGGGTGGTAGTAAACAAATCCCTTGTGTCTCTGGGACTCTCGGTTTTATTATTTGAAAGGAGACTCACCCCTCTTTTCCAAAGACCTTCTCCTGTTATGAATCACCTGGAATGTCTATTTAAATTAAAATATAGCATATAATATCACACACACACACACACACACACACACGTAATGATTATTTTGAGGATAGGACTTTTGTAAATATACTGATCTCTGGGACTCAACCTCAAAGACATTGATTTAGTAGATCCGAAGGATTTCCAATACAGTAGGGCCTTGACTTACGAGTGTCCCGACTAATGAGTTTTTCGAGATACGAGCTGTCTCTCGGCCTATTTTTTGCTTTGAGTTGCGAGCTAAAATTCGGGTTACAATTAGAAAACTGTGGTACATCTACACGATGGAATACTATGCTGCTGTAAAAAAGAAGGAACTCTTACCATTTGCAACGGCATGGATGGAACTGGAGAGCATTATGCTAAGTGAAATAAGCCAGTCAATAAAGGAAAAATACCACATGATCTCACTCATTCATGGATAATAAAGACCATTATAAACTTATGAACAATAATAGATACAGAGGCAGAGCTGCCTCAAACAGATTGTCAAACTGCAGCGGGAAGGCCGGGGAGGGTTGGGGGGCAGGAGGGAGGGGGGTAAGAGATCAACCGAAGGACTTGTATGCATGCATATAAGCATAACCAACGGACATAAGACACTGGGGGGTAGGAGAGGCCAGGGGATTGTCAAGGACGGGGGGGAAAAAAGGACACATATGTAATACCCTTTGTAATACTTTAAGCAATAAAAAATAAAATAAAATAAAATTTGGGTTATGAGCCAGCTTCAGATACCCCACCACTAGTTGGCACAGCGAACGTCACAGTGAACGCCACAGCATCAGCCCAGCATCACGTGTCTCACTCGTTCACTTGAAGATTTGACATACGAGTAATTTGAGTTACGAGCTCCGTCACACAACGAATTAAACTCATAAGTCAAGGCCCCACTGTAATCTATATATTTTTTAATTTTCCAAGGAATTCTGATGGCCAGCCAGGTTGGGAAACAGGATTGGCAGCCTCTAGTTGCTCCCCATACGAATGAAAATCTTGATTGATTCTTTGCGTAGGACAGGAGGCACACGATAACCCCTCCTTTTCCTCAGCTCACAAAATCTGCAAGTGAGTGAGATAAGGAAATAAGCTGAGATGCTGCAAAAGGCAGGAGCGATTTAGCAACCATCTCCCACGCCCTGAGCTCTGTGACTACACAACTCTTTGCTTCCTTGGGCAGCCTCGATTATTGTCAGTATTAACCTTATTCATAATTGACGTTCCCGAAAATCTACCCAACACAATGGCCGTTTCCAGAAACTAGATTGCTCTCATCAGTGGGGGATTGTTTTCCTCCTCAATATTATTTCCCATTAATTTTGAAACATATTTTTACTGGGGTTTTTTTTTTTACATTATTTTCCCAGCATGGACCTACTAGCAACCAAGAAGCACTTTAAAAATCCTATTAACTTTATCTAATGGAAATTCTCACAATATCGGAATTGCCAAAGGTCTTTTTTTGTTCGGGAGTTAACCTTGGGGAGCTTTTAGATGTTCTCTGGGGAAGGCACAGAGGACTGTGGAAATCTTTCAATTCCCCGTCCTTGGAGAGCTTGGCACGCTTGGCTAAGTATGAACTGCTCATTCCTAATTTGTTTCTCTGGATGAATATTGATTTGACTCCCGTTGTGTATCGCAAATGTACACCAACCTCCAGCCATGTGGGTCACTGAGGGCTTTTATTTAAAATTCAACTTTGAGCAATTGGAACTCTCACACAAATTTGGAGGAGGGGAGGCACTTTACCTGTTGCTCAACCAGATGTCTTCGTTAAGAGCACTGTCTCTGGAAAAGTCATCGGCGCGGCTTCTCAACAATGCAGGGCCACTGTCCCTGTGCTGGGCCGGGTACCTTCGACATCCCTTGGAGGTCAAGCTTGGAGACGCTTCTAAGGAGAGCTGCTCATTCGGAACCTGGCAAATTCAATGACCTCTCTGGTTCCGTAGCAAAGCTGTCTAGATCAGCATTTCTGAAATATTCCTTCTTTTTGTGCTTTTGCGCCTGTTCAGTCACCTGGCATGCCTTTTTATCTTTTCCAGCATGCTCCATTTTTTTCTAGGCTGCACACGGGAGAGAGCCTATATAGTTCTGAGCAGTATCTCTGGTGTCTAGATGTTTGGAGTCTTTTTTTTTTTTTTTTGAGTGAAGGCTTTTAAATGATAATTGCCAAAAGCACTCTATTTTAAGAATCCAAGAATGTATATAAAAAGAAGATAAGATCCTTAAGGGCAAATGTTTTATTGGGGGAGGGGGGGAATTAGCCAATGGATATTAGCTTCTCTCCTCTTTCCTGTCAATACCCCATTGCTTATCTTGAGGCTCATGTCAGGGTGATGGGAGGGACTGAGCAAAGATGTCACAGTAAGGAGAAGGCATTCCCTGTCCCCCCCGCCCCCAACCCCCGGTGCTAGGGGGAGGCATTAAGAGGACAGCGAGTTTCCTAAGAGTCTGCAAAGCGGATAGGATTCCTACTTTGTTCCATCCCCCAGGGAGCCCAGGGAGGTCTCAGCTGTGGGGGTGGAGGCAGGGAATTCCAGCCAGGAGCAGCCTGCAGTGCCGTGTGCATTTCCAAAGTGGAACAAACCAGATGTTGATGGCACACAAGACTGCACGGCCAAAAAAATAGAAGCAATAAGACAGGTGTCAGGAATTAGAGAGGAAGCAAGACGTGGAGACACCCTTTTCTAAGGGGGCTGGGGAAGCAGGAGGAGTCAGAGAGGCTGAGCCCAGCCTGACGCAGAAGCCTCAGACTGGGGTCCAATGACAGACACCCCACTTTGCCTGAGGAGGGGTCATTTCACAGGATGTCAGACTTTCCATTTTAAGTCCAGGAAAACCCCCAGAAACCAGGATTGAGTTGGTCGTCCTAGTTTAACATACTCGCTAAAGCGTGGACTTGAAAGTCAGACTGAATGGGTTTGAATCCGCCTGTGCTAGCTAAGGGACCTGGTACGGGTTACTTTACCTCCCCTTGATTAAGTTGCCCCCCTCAGAGGGATGGAGAGTAGAGGAGCAAAATTGACCACCCCAAGATATGTCTGTTTGCCATGAGGATTATTTTAGGCTGATTATTTGTAGGAAACAAAAATGTTACCGGAAAGGGGACCTGGCCTTTGGTGGGCCTGCCTAAGGCTGCCTGGTAGTTGTGGGCTCTTGACTTCATGCAGGACAAATTTCACAACGCAGGTGAATTTTAGAGGACATTTGTGAAAGCTGGCGGCAGTGGAACAAGAAGGGGCTGGGAAGGGGCCTTGGGGACGGGTTCAGGGAGGCTGCCCGCGATGAACTGCCACTGCCCATTGCTGCCCTGGTTGCAAGACTCACAGGGTCCCTCAGAGTTTAGCAGATGCCTGCCTGGTGGGGAGGAGTGGGAGAAGGGGAGGGCCGTGCTCCTGGGAGGGACGTGCATGCTGGGACCTTTGTTTTGAGGGTTTTTTAAAGGCTGGGCATTTAGGGTAGGTCTTAGGGGATGATCTCAATAGAATATTCCTCAGCTTTCTGCTGAGGTAGCAAAATGAGATGTATTCTCTTAACTTCATCTCTACTTGGGTGTGGTTGGCAAATGGCACTAATTAGATTTCTGCTATCTGTCTCCCTGAGTGGGGTGATTTATTTACCCTCTGGTTGGGGAGAAAAGTGCAAACCATTTACTCTTAAGTGACTTGGTGTAGGGAAGATAGAACTTGCCAGATGGCTGCAAACTGCTTGGCATCTAGAGTTCCTAGACGGCTGCGAACTGCTGTTTAACCATCGGTCTCCGTTTCCCTATTGCACTTGCCCTGGCGCACCGGCCTGTCTCAAGGAGACTCAGAAAGAACCTTTGAGCATCCTTCTCTCGCTGCCTAAAAGAATTTGGATGAAGGACCTGCTCCAGGAAAGGCGCAGTTACCCTGGGGCAGTGGTCGGCAAACTGCGGCTCGCGGATAACTACGTATCCTATGCTATGAAGTAGGGTGGGATGGGGAGCAGCCTAGCAAAGCCTGTTAACATTCCTCTCTGTGGCCCAGTGTCTCACAGGGCATGGCAAACATTTGTTTATGAAACATTTGCTCCTTTCATCTCCCTTTGAACTGCTTTCCTTCCCTTTGAAGCCCCAGAGCACCACCCCCTCCTCCTTCGCTCTCAAAGGCACACAAGCCTCATTTTGTCTTTGAGATCTCTCGTGTCTATGTGGATTTCCCCCGTACGCACATAATTAACTCTGGTTTTCTCCTGTTAATCTGTTTCGTGTCGATTTAATTCTTAGACCAGCCAGAAGGACTTAGAAGGGTAGAGAAAAGAATTTTCTCCCCAACAGTAGTAAAATAAGCATTGAGAATGCAAGCAATGTGTATCGCATAGGGCTTGGAGCAGAGTTAGCAGTGGGTATGTTTTTACTCCCATCATCCTGAAGAAGGGAGCTACCAGGGTGCATTCTGAATGCCTACTGTGCTGGAAGGTAAGAATAGAGCCTTTATGTGGGGATGCATCAGGACGATGAGAGACAGGAAAATCAAAAGGCCAGGAATGAAAGCGAAACTGTGCTGAGACTGGACCTCATAGATGTGAAGAGGAACAGAATTTGCCACCCCAAAATATGCCTCTTTGGCATAAGGATTGTTTGGGGGTGATTTTTTTTTTAAGAAACAACAGACACCAGAGAAGTTCTGAAAACTAAGTAGAAGTTACCCTCTTGTAAGAGAAATTTACATCTATGAGGGAAATCTCCACTGGTAAGCGTGTCTCCTTGTGTGCCAGGGAACGAAGAATGACTAAATGTGTGGAAACTTTTATCAGTGGAGATAGAATGACTTAAATCTGCACAACAGCCATGCCTTTGATTATTGTGCTTTTCCTGGGAACCGCCTGGAACTGCCCTCCCCACCCCCAACATCTTTTGTCTTTAGCTGGAAATGGTAACTAAGGGGGTGGCTTGGGCCATTTCAGGGACTGATTTGGTTTCTTCCAGGTCTCTTCCATGCATGCAGGAGGTATACGTGTTATTAAACTTCTCTTTGTGTTTCTCCTGTTAATCTGACTTTTATTATGGGGGCGGGGACCTCCGCCAAGAACTTAGAAGGGTGGAGGAAAAATTATTTTTCTCTCCTCCACAACAGGCTACACTACGTACCATTAATTAATATTCATTAATTATTATTAGGTGCCAGGCAGTTCAACCAACACGGAGTGCCTATCACAAGAGGTTGCTTGCATTGATTGCCCCCATTAATGTCCCCCCTGCTTCCATGTCTTTCCAATGTGACTACAGCTCCTCCCATCCAGAGCTAGTCTGCCTTCCCACCAGTTTTGCCCAGGCTGGCCTATCACCGCTCTGGCCCATAGAATGCAGTGGACTTGACAATGCTCAAGCCGGGTTCTTGTCCCAGCATTACAAAGGGTTCAGGAATCTGGAGAAGGCTGTGCGTAGATTAAATAGGAGTCCAGAGACGAAGTATAATTTTGAAAGGCATTTGGGGGTCAGAGGAGCCTAGTTTAAAGGAAACTAAGATCTAAGATCTAAGTTCTGCTCGTCTCAGGACCCCATGCTTTTTATTAACACAATTTGTCCTGAGGCGAGGCAGAGATATACACTTCAAAGGGTATACACAAGCATTGTCAGAATGGGGGAATTAGCCTGCGGCTGTTCAGGTGTTTGGCCAGTAGGAGGCAATAACATGTAGATTAAGATGCCCTGAGCTGTCTGGCAGCCAAGCAATCAATTTACTGTATCCTATTCAGGTTTGGGGAAATGCCCTCAGCCATTCCCAACAGGTGACTACATGTGTGATTCAACCCTGTTGAGTCCCCAAGTCCCATCAACCTTTTGATGAAACTCTTGCAATTATGACATGCAAGAATTGGCTTCCAGCAGCTCCAGTCCTGAGCTGAGGCCTTAAGAGGCTTTGCAGGTTTCAGCTGTCTCGATGGGGCCCTTGCCTCCACCAGAATAAGCCCAGGCTGGACTCTGGAGACTGAGAGAGCAGGTGAAAGAGAATCAAGAGACCTCAGCCAACCTCCAGAAAAAGCCACCACACTGACCCTCAGCTGACCACAGACACATTAGGGAGCCCCACTGGGAGTAGAAGAACCCCCCTAAACTGCCAACACATAGACTCATGAGCAAAAGCAAACAGATATAATTTTTAAGCCACTAAGTTGTGAAATGATTTGTTACACAGCCATAGCTATCTAATACACTTACTAAGTAGCCAATGTTTTTAATACATTATTTTTATCCTTGCAGTTAAGAATTTATAATTCTCTTTGTGATAAGGGGTTTCATGACAGAAAGAAAACAACAACAACAAAAAAGACTTGCCTGGGGTCACTCATCTGCTAAGTCCCAGAGCCAGAATTGAAACTAGCTCCATTTAATACAAAACCCATTTCTCTGAGCCTCATTTCAGGCTACCTAAGATGATGCTAAATCTGCCAATATCCAAGGTTGTCTCTATATTTCAGGAGAGCTAATAGGGCAGGTCTGGACATCAGCTACCAAAGCCAGATTCCTCATCGTCCAGGCCAACCAAACAAACTCACAGCCCCGTGGGAAATTAGTGTCACATGAGAGCTGGGACAGAATATTAAACCTCATAAAGGACACTACAGTGTTCAGAACAGTGAGCGACGTGAGAATTAGCAGAGCAGGAGTGAGATTTATGAAAGATAAACAAAGCCCATTTGCAGCAGATAATCCTTTATCTGATGGGCAATAGAAAGTCATAAGCAGGGATTTGTTTAGGAAAAGATTAAGACCCCATAGACATTCTCGCTCAGGGGGCTTTACTTCCTGGGTTTATCTTAAACATCACAAGAGAAAGTCAGGGCTGGCTTTTCAGTTTTGTCTCAGCAACCAGACTAAAGGATTCTGAGCAGTAAGGTCTCACGGGACAGCTTCCAAACTCATTAAAAATCATTATTATTTTTAGCCCCTTTTATCAAATGGAAAATGAAATTGCAGAGTATGACAGAGCAGGTCCAGTGAGAGGTGAATGGACGCTCTCTGAAACCTGTTAAGCAGGTTGGCAGGAAGTCAGGGGTGTCTGTATACACATAACACACTTACACACACAACATATAAACACAGGAATATATGCACAGACAGGCATAACACAGGTAAACATACAGAGACCCACCTGTATGTATGAGTACACACAAGCAAACACAGGGGCATCAATGATCACAGAGTGTATAATGCCAAGCACACATAAATATACATATGCAGAGACACATAAATACTCACAGAGACACATACACAGCCTCTTATGCAAAAGCACACGGGCTTACCTACACATGCACACACATTCGCTCCTGCATGCATGCACGTACGTGCACTTACCTTCATCAACCCCAGACCTCCTCCTACTGGGAGTGGGTTTCCCTTCCAGGATTTGTCCTCAGAATGAGAGCTTTTACCTGCAAATACTGCCAGGAAAGGGTCTTCCCGTTGATTCTTTGACCTCAGTGAGAATGCTCAGCTCCCTCTGGACCCTACAGCCAGCCCTGACCTCAGTAAGAAGGAACTTAAGGAGCCCTGAGCCAACTGCTGGGACTGATCCTGAAGTCAGCACTTTGGGCTCCCCTTTGGGAAATTATGCCTGTGCCCCATCCTTGGGCTGAAATGGGAGCAAAAAAAGCAGTTTTGACCTCAGGAAGACCAGGGTTCAAATCCTGCCTCTGCTGCTTCCTAGCTACTTGAACTTGGGGCCTATCCCATAAATATGCTGAACTTCAGTGTCCTCAGTTGTAAAATGGGGGCAGTGATTCCTACCAAAGAGGGATTTGCAAGGATTAAAGGTGAGTAAGTGCTTGATTCAGTACCTGGCACGTAGTAGGTGTCAGTAATTCCTGGGAGAAAAAGATATTTTCAAGGGCCTGTGCTCCACCCAATGAAAGTCTTAGTTTTTTATTTCTTCTTCTTCCAAGTATAACATAATCCCAGGCTACTTTGCATTTATATTCTACAACTTTTTATGCAACATTATTACATATTTTATCCAAAATGATCCTTTTTTTCCTTTAATTCTCTCCACCTAAATGTCTCTGGTATGAACAAAGGCTAATTTCTTCTGTCCTTGGGCGTCATCTTTTTGGGGGGACCATATATCTGGTTATGATCATTAACACTATTCAGCAAATTGACTTTGTTAAACCCAAATTCTCTTTATAGGCGATATTTCAAGACCCAAAGCCTCCTGAAAAAAAAAAAAGAATTAAAATCTGCCATCTCAAAGTCAGAACCAGATTTTGCTCTTAAGAGAAACCTGTATTTAAAAGGTGGACCCTGCAATGGCTGGTGTGGAGTTTTCATTGCAATGCACATTCATTTAACACCACAAACATTTCTGAGCACCTACTATGTGCTAGGCACCATGATTGGAACCCAGATTACAAAGATACAGAGTCAAGTGCAAAAGCAAAGTACATAAAAAATCATAATTCAACCTGGCCAGAGAAATTATTTGCAAGATATTAATTTTTTTAAATGTGCAAGGTAAAGACCAGAAGGAATAATTAATTCTGCAGCTGAGAGGTCAAGAAGGCGTGGGAGGCACATTATCTTTGCTTTCCCAGCATCACTTCCTCTCTTCATTTGTATCAGAATCTTTATTTCCTTTGGGGAATTCTCCCTCCCCAATTATATGCAGTCTTCCTGAGCTGTCAATCAGGTGGCATTCCCCAGGGGCGGGCACTTGACTTAAGTCTAACCCATCAGTCTCTCATGCCTGGAAATATTAAACAAAGGGATTAGGCAAAGGATGGAGAAGCAACAAAAAGTTGGCAGTTGAAAAAGACTCAGCTCTTTCTTTTTTTCTGTGGGCAGTTTTTAGTTTTTATTATTTTTTTACCTTCATTGTTGAAAGTATTACAGATGTCCCATTTGTTTGTTTGTTTTCCATTGACCCCCTACATCCCACCCCCACTCCTCCCAGGCCTTTACCTCTCTACTATGCATAAAGGCATGTATGCTCCCCAGTTAATCACCCCCACCCACCCACCTTCTCTCTGAAATTCAACAGTCTGTTCCATGCTTTTATGTCTCTGGATCTATTTTGTTCATCAGTTTATTTTTTTCATTATGTTCCATATATGAGTGAGATCATGTGATACTTGTCTTTCTCTGACTGGCTTATTTCACTTAGCATAATACTCTCCAGGTCCATCCATGCTGTTGCAAATGGTAAAAGTTCTTTTTTTATAGCAGTATAGTATTCCATTGTCTAAATGAACCACTGCTTTTTTATCTACTCATCTGCTCATGGGCACTTGGGCTGTTTCCAAATCTTAGCTATGGTAAATTGTGCTGCTAAGAACATAGGGATGCATACATTCTTTCTGATGGGTGTTTCTGGTTAAGAGACTCACCTCTTTACTTAGAACCCTCAGAGCTGCCCTGCCTCTGTTCCTCAAGGTTTTCCACCCCATAGTCTTCCAATAAATGTATTGTTTCCCGTGTTATACAGAGTTGAATGATCCCCCACAAAGATGTAGAAATCTCCACAGGGAGAGAGCTGACTTGGGTTTGGAAGAATGAGAAGGAGCTCACCATTGCTGAAGAGGAAGAAAGTGCAGAGAAACTGCGCACAGGTGTGAGGGCACCAGGTGAAATCCAGGAGCACATTGGCATAAGGAGATCTCAGCATGGCTGGAAAATGCAAAGGAGAGCCATATGCAACCTGAAGACAAAGACCCCCGTCCTCTGGGTCCCAGCACCCCACACAGAGCCTGGCACACAGCGGTGCTCGAGAAATGTTTGTGGGATGAATGAGTGATAGAATGACAGAAACAGGGCCAGGGAGTCTTGTAACCCACACTGGGCTTTGCAATACTCAGTGGGCACGGCAGAGCCACCAGGTATCTTTTTAATTGGGGGAGAGACATAATTCAGAAATAAATATCTTAAATATTTGTTTTCAATTATGTGGCATGATGGAGGTGTTAGCTAACGCTATGTGGCAATCATTTTGCAATATACAAGTATATCAGGTCAACATGTCATATGCCTTAAACTTCTGCACTATATGTCATTATATCTCAATAAAGCTGGAAAACATAAAATATAATAAATTGTTCATTTTAAAATCCAACCCTGGTTTCCTACTGAAGAACAGATTGGACATGACAAGGGCTGAAAGCAAGGATCCCAATTAGGAGGAAGGCGATGGTGGCCTGATATTGGCCCTGGCAGAGGGGATGAATTTGACAGGTCTTGGTGATTGTTTGCATGTGGGTGGAGAGGGGGAGGGAAAATGCAAAGATGACCCGAAACGTCTCTCCCCGGTGGGTGACGGGTGCCATTCACTAGCAAGCGGAGCGTGAGAAGAGAAACAAGTAGGGCAGAGAAATGAAGAGTTTAGCTTGGACCTGTCGGGTTTGAGGCTCCTGCAAAACAGCCAAGATGAGATGCTGAGTAGGTTTGCAGCTCTAAGAGCAGTCGGCGCAGATGGGGTTTATGCTCCACCAGCATCCTGACCAGCATCTTAACTTGGGGTCCCTGTTCCCTGAGCTTCATGCAATGTTACGAACACATGTCCATTTTCTGGAGAGAAGATCCACGTTCTGCATCACTCTCCAAAATGAATCTGTGCCCGGGAAGGGTTGAGAAACACTAACAGAGATAGTGGATGAAGCCACGAGTTGTCCCAGGGGTCAGGGTAGGGGTTAGGACTCTCCAGAGAAACACAGCTGCTGTAGGCCCATTGTTTGTGTCCCCCAAAATTCATATGTTGAAACCTAACCCTCAATGTGATGGTAATAGGAGGTGAGGCCTTTGGGGGGTGATTAGGTCATAAGGGTGAAACCCTCATGAATGAGATTAGTGCCCTGATGAAGGAGGCCTTCAGGAGCTCCTTGTCCCTTCCACCATGCGAGGACAGTGAGCGATGGCTGTCTATGAGACAGAAAACAGCCCTCACCAGACATTGACTCCACCAGCATCCTAATCTTGGGCTTCCCAGCCTCCAGAACTGTGAGATAGGAATTGACATTATTTATAAGCCACTCAGGCTATGGTATTTTATTAAAGCAGCCAAAAAAAACTAAGATAAGAACCAATAGAATGTGATGATAGATAGAAAGATAGATAGACAGACAGACAGATAGATAGATGATGGATGGATGGATAGATAGATAGATAGATAGATAGATAGATAGATAGATAGAGGCAGAGACAGAAAGGGCCAGAAACAGGGAGAGATTTCAAGGAATTGCATGAGTTGGCAAACCCAGAACTGGTAGGGCAGCGGGAAACTCAGGTGGGATTTCTATGTTATAGTCTTGAGGCAGAATTTCCTCTTCTCCTGGAAATCTCAGTTTTATCTGATTGGATGAGGCCTCCCTCATTATCAAGAGTAATCATCTTGCCTGGCCAGCATGGCTCAGTGGTTGAGTGTCGACCTATGAGCCAGGAGGTCACGGTTCAATTCCCGGTCAGGGCACATGCCCTGGCTGTGGGCTCCATCCCCAGTGGGGGGAATGCAGGAGGCAGCCGATTGATGATTCTCTCTAATCATTGATGTTTTTATCTCTTTCTCACTCTCCATTCCTCTCTCTGAAAATCAATAAAAACATTTTTTTAAAAAAGAGTAATTACCTTAAAGTCCATTGATTGTAGATGCTAACCACAGACATTAACAAATACCTTAACAGCAACACCTAGATCAGTGATGGCGAACCTTTTGAGCTCGGCGTGTCAGCATTTTGAAAAACCCTAACTTAACTCTGGTGCTGTGTCACATATAGAAATGTTTTGATATTTGCAACCATAGTAAAACAAAGACTTATATTTTTGATATTTTTTTATATATTTAAATGCCATTTAACAAAGAAAAATCAACCAAAAAAATGAGTTCACGTGTCACCTCTGACACGCGTGTCATAGGTTCGCCATCACTGACCTAGATTAATGTTTGATTCAATTACTGGGGACAAGAGCCTCGCCAGACTAACACGGAGGAATAGCCACCATGGACAGTGAGCAGAAATTTGTTAACAAAGGCAACAGTTGACTCCAGGCTGGAGCCACACGGCACAGAACCCAGAGATGGGTTTCCCATTCCCCTCCTGTGTTCCCTACTAACCCCCAGAAGCTTCGGCAGCTCAGTGCACACAGGGGCCAGTACTGGCCAAGCTGTGTCAGGGACCGAGGACAGGGAGCCGAGCAGGTCAATTCATGAACACGAGGCTTGTGGACATCTTGGTTCTTGCTTTCAATGTGTTTCCAAACTAACTTAAGTTTCCTGATGCTGTTGCAACCCTGCCTGGGGGAAGGAAATAAAAAAGGAGGATTTTAGGCACCTATTTGGGGGTTGGGTGACTTTATGTTTTTCTTACACCAGTGCTGGGATGTGGGAGTTTGTTCTCCCCCCAGATGAGGAAACTAAAAGTCGAAAGGCTTAAATGACTGGCCTGTAATTAAACAGGGAGTAAGTGGTGGGGTGGGATTTGAACCCAGGCCCTTTCCCCTACCTTTTGCTCTAACAGATTGTATAGTGATGGGTTCCCCAGAGGAGCACTAGCCTGACAGTAAAGATTCCATCTCTTAGAAGATCCAATAGAGTCTTCCTGTTGGCAGAATCATGGCAAAAGCAGAGAGGGGCGAGCACGTGCCTGGTGTGGAGAAACCAGGCTGGTAGGACTTGGGGGTTTCCAACCCACACACCCCCCCTCCAACCAGCAAATAATTCACACAAGGAAATAAGAAAACATTAAAACACAGTCAATTCTTTTTTTACATGTTTTATTGATTTTCTAGAGAGAGGAAGAGGAGGTGGAAATCCAATCGGCTGCCCCTTGCACAACCCGGACATGTGCCCCGGCTGGGAATCAAACCAGCAACCTCCTGGTGCATAGGTCGAAGCTCAACCAACTGAACCACCCCAGGCCAACAAAACACACTCAATTCTTATTCGACATAGTTATGTTCTATAAAATCACCACAAACCATGACTCATTGAACACGGAACCTTTGCTCATAGGGGAAATGCAGGGGTAGGTTCCGGCGAGGCCCTAGGCACAGTTTCGTCAGCCAATCACTACCTTGCCTTATCTTATCTGCATTTCCGTTTAAAGCCAGCTTCATGCTTTGCTTGTGGTCCCCCAAATGGAGGGAACAGTTTCTACTCCTACTGCCAACATGGACCATAGGAGTCAAGCTCCAGCTACAGGAAAAGCCACAGTTTTCCTCAAAGGGAAGAGTGAGTAACGGGTGAAGAGAGAGGGGATACCCCTCCTCAGGGTCCCCTTGAAAAACTGAGGAATTGGCAAAAATTTATATTTTAAGGATCCTGGGTCCTGTCTTAGTCAGCTTGGGCTGCTATAACTAAATCCACACACTGGCAGGAGTAAACAACAGACATTTATTTCTCATAATAAATGAGGCTGGAAGCCCAAGACCAAAATGCAGACAGATGGGAAAGAGAAGTCTAGGGAAAGGGGAAGACCTGTCCCTCTTCCTATAAGGGCACTAACCCTGTTGCGGGTTCCCACCCTCATGACCTCATCTAACCCTAATCACTTTCCAAAAACCCAGCCTCCAAATACCATCACATTGGGAGTTCAGGCTTCAAAATAGAAATGTTGGGGAGACACAGACATTCAGTCCATCACAGGCTCAGACAAAATATGAGAGAGGAGGGTAAGGAATCCCCGGTCCAGGGAAGGAAGACCCAATTACAAGAACTGCTCAAGTTGCAAACAGCTTTCAGGAAACAATTGCAGAGGGAAACCCAGAGGGAGTTAATGGTTTTCGGCACTGGCAGACCTGAGACCCAGCATCAGCCTCCCCAGGGACACGTCTTGCTTTTTAAATGTTGACAATGGCTTTGCACAGCCCCTTGAGGCAGAGGTGTGGGTGGCGCAGGGAGCCACCGTGAAGTGCAGGCTTGAGGAAGGATCTCGGGGCACCGCAAGGAGCCTGTGACAATGGCACACATCGCCGCCGTCATCCTATCTTGGCCATGACTTACGTGGGACCTACCTGTCCTAGCAGTTGCTATGCACCACTGCCTCTCGATTCCACAGATACGCAAGCTTATGTTTTTGGAGGGTTTGCAAAGTGCCTAGTACTGTGCTAGCTGCCACGCTGCCTCTGTTTTTAAAGTAATCACCCAGGGTTATGATCTGCCGTCCCCGGTGAGAGAACCGAGTCTTGACCAGGTGAAATGACTTCATGAGCTAGTAGGCAATGGAGCAGAGTGTCTCGCTTGACCTTAGCACCCTTGACGTTTAGGGCCAGATAATTCTGTGTGGCAGGACTGTCCTGTGCATGGTGGAATGTAGAGCAGCATCCTGGTTTCTGCCCTCCAGATGCTATCGGCAATACCCCCAAGCTGTGATCATCAAAAATGTCTCCAGCCTAGCCGGTGTGCTCAGTGGTTAGCGTCGACCTCTGAACCAGGAGGTCACAGTTCAATTCCTGGTCAGGGCACATGCCTAGATTATGGGCTCGATCCTCAGTAGGCAGCTGATCAATGATTCTCTCTCATCATTGATGTTTCTATCTCTCTCTCCCTCTCCCTCTCCCTCCCTCTCTAAAATCAATAAAAATATTTTTAAATGTCTCCAAACAGGGCCAAATGTCCCCTGGGGGAGTGTAGAACGGGGGCACAAAATGACCCGGGTTGAGAACCAGTGAGGCAGCCCACAGATTTGAATCCAGGCAGCCTGATTCCAGAGCTGGCTCCTCTAATTGCAACTGACACAAAGGCCTCAACTATTCATCCCCGACCTTCAGCCTGAAACAGAGGGTCTGAGAGGGAAGCCAGTCCCCACCGTCACACAGCACGTGTGTGGCCCAGTGGATGTGGATTCAGGTCTGACCCCAAACCGAGCCCTCCTCCCACCCACCATGCAGCCTCTATTTTGAAGAGAGTTCTTCAATGCCGGTACCAAATCCTGAGCTTGAATGCGGGCAGGAACTATGACGGATTCACTCCTCTAGCCATGCCCCAAGTTACACGGCGAGGAGGTGGCCAGGTCTGGATCCAAACCCAGGTCTGCTGGCTCCAATGCACAATCAGGTCACACTCTGCTCGCTGCCCCCACCCCCTCCCATTCCCTTCTCCAGCCAATTGCACCCAAGTTTCACATCGAGCGGTTTTTGCAGCCATCTCTTTTCTTGGGCAATCACTGGTTCCAATTGCCAATACTTTAAATGGCGGTAAAAGAGAGTGAGATTTGGCTTCAGAGATTCAAGAGTGGCAGGCTGGAAACCCCAGTGCTTGGCTGGGTCTTTAGCTGTGGGACTGGGCAGGAGGAAATCCATGGCTTATGGGACGCCCTCCCGCCCACCATCAAGATGGTGATGGATGAAGGCAACGTGCTCGATGGTTCACTTAGCTCTTTAATTACACAGACAGATGAGCCCTCAGAAGTCAGTCCATCAGTTGGGGAAGAAAGAAACAAGTCTGCCTTCTAATCGATGGCTATTCAGTCTCTTTCATCAAAGACTTGCTCTGTCATCTTCTATTGTGTGAAGTTAATGAGGCCGTGGGAATTGGGCCTTCCAAAGGCTCTCTCGGATGAAGGGGATTTGCTTAGCTCTGGGGACCGCTGTCAGCTTGTAAACGTTGCTCTGGTTTTTGGAGCATTTGTAACTATGACAGTTGCATTTACTGAGTATCTACTATGTGCTGGCAGTGCATCAAGGACTCTGCATGCCTTAGCCCTTCTGACCTTCACGTCAACCCCAAGACCGAGATTCTTCTGGCCTCCTGTCCCTGCCACTTCCCAGCTGGAAGGCTTTAGGCCCCTCTGTGCCTCTGATTTCTCATCTGTAAAATGGGGATAATAACACTACCAACCTCTCAGAGTTGTTGTGTAGCTTCAATGAGTAATTTCTGCAAAGTGCATAGAACAGTGCCTATACATGTTTGCTACTTTTATCATCATCCCCATTTACAATCAAGGAGACTGAGGTCTATGGGGGGTCAAGGAGTCTGGCAGAGGCTCAAAAATTGGTGGCAATGGAGCTGGGACTTAGCCCTGTCTTTTTGGCTCCAGAGGTAACTTCTTCCCACTGACTCATGAAAGGGGAGGAAGGAAGAGATGAAGGAGCCATGCAATACATCATGCCAAGGAAGTGGGAACAACAGAATTGGCTGTCACACAAAAGCTAAAAAAAATTCCCAGCCACCTGGGAGAGCTCTAGCCCAGAGGAGAGGGCCCCCGCCCCGCCCCCCCCCAGGGTCAGGACAAACAAAAAGGCTGCCACAGGAGCTCCATGTCCCCTGGATAAGGTCCACACTCTAGCTAGGCATGAAGGCTCTGCTGGACTCTTCAAACTTCCTGGCCTTATCCTAGGTACCCATACTCTCCAACCACCCTCCCCACGGCACACACACCAGACCTGCATCTGTACTCAATACCCACCAGTCTTTTGAGTTCCATATTTGTTTGTGCATTCTCTTCATTCCATCTGAAATGCCTTCCTCTTCCCCATCCCAACCCCTCACCCATCCTCTGAAACTCAGCTTAGGTGTCACCTCCTCCAGGAAGACTCCCATGACCACCACCCTCCCCAGCTGGTCTGGGCACCTCTTCAGGGCTTCCACGATGCTCCCTCTACCTGTCCAGGTTGCCATTGTAAATTGTAATTACAATTCCAGATCATAATTATCTGTCTCCCCCACCGGCCCTGGAACTCCTCCGAGACCCAGCCCAGAGGCCAGCCCATAGTAGGTGCTTATCAAGTGTTTGTGTATGAATGTGTGAATAATTTCTTAAAAGATGGGTAGCCTGCCCTAGCTGCTTTGGCTCAGTGGATAGAGCATCGACCTGCAGACTGAAGGGTCCCAGGTTCAATTCCGGTCAAGGGCACATGCCCAGGTTTCAGGCTCCATTCCCAGTAGGGGGCATGCAGGAGGCAGCCAATCAATGATTCTCTCTCTCATCATTAATGTTTCTATCTCGCTCTCCCTCTCCCTTCCTCTCTGAAATCAATAAAAATATTTTTTAAAGAGATAGTTAGCCTAACTGCCCTTCATGTGAAAGAGAGATTTCACTAACTCTGTGGTTCCATACAGAGCATAAAACCCACTAATAGCTAGAGTCTCCCAGGACATATACTGACACATAGTGTCACTCAACCACATTAAAAAGAGGATGGGCTGCCACAGTGTTCAAGGAGCTCCCAGACAATGGGAGTACCCAAACAGAAGGGATACTTGTCAGAGAATTCTTAGTAATTTCTGAATTACCAGGATGATGGCTGATGCTCTAAGGTTTAGAGTCTCAATTGACTCTAAGTCTTCAGAAGTCAACCTTAAGGATTAAGATGGGGATGATGGTGGTGGTGATGATAATAATGGTGATAATGATAATGATGATGGTGGTGGTGGTGGTAATGATAATGGTGATGATAATGATGGTGATGATGGTGATGATGATGATGGTGATGATGATGATGGCGGTCGTGGTGGTGATGATGATGATGGTGATGGTGATGATGCTGGTGATGATGGTGATGATGGTGATGATGATGATGGTGGTGCTGGTGATGATGATGATGTTGATGGTGGTAGTGATGGTGGTGGTGGTGGTGATGATGGTTATGGTGATGATGATGATGATGGTGATGCTGGTGATGATGCTAATGGTGATAGTGATGATGGTGATGATGGTGGTAGTGATGATGATGATGGTGATGATAATGATGGTGATGATGAGGGTGATGACAAGAGCCATCACTTAGGAGGCATCTGTATAGGAGGCATCTGTACACCAGTTGCCCTGTGGTGGGCCCTTTATATACAGAGCAATCACCATCCCTCCTTACATACATAATGCACAACTGCAAATGTGTACAAAAATGTAATGATCAGTTTCTATGGTAGGATAAGATAATTTTTATACATAATCTTTAATGAAACATTATTTTTTCTGATGCCATCTTCAACCACATATTTCTGGCACTTCCATTCTTGTTCTTTCATTGTATTCCTTTCTTTCACAGTTGAGTGATAGGCGGTCAGCTCAGGCCAAAGATCTTCCAGCTCATGTTAAGGATCTACTGTGCAGTGGCTTTTAGGATTTTCTCTTTTCTATTTCTTTGGCTCAGTTGTACTTGGTTTCTGAGACTCTGCCCCTCTAGTCGTGGGATCAGCACTTCTTTCTGCTCGGTTTTATGCAGTGATCGCAACACTTCAATAAAATATTAAAGTCCTCGATACACACACTGCTGCACAGACCAAGGCGAGACCCTCCTGGAGAGGAACTGTCTGCCAGGAGGCATCGTCACACAGACGTTCAGAGGACCTTGCATCCGCTGATGTACAAAATCCCAAAGTCACACAGAGGAAGCGGTGCACGGGCTTCAGTGTAAGTGCCCCAAAGTACTGGGTCCCAGAGACAGATGTGTGAAACCTAGAACTTCCAGTATTATTCTTATAGTCACTTGTCTGATAGGATATTGCAGCTCAGAGCTGTCAAGGAACTCATCCCAAGTCACACAGTCAAGGTGGAACCCAGCACCTGCATTTACTAACAGGAGGTGATGTTTATGGAGCACTTACTAGGTGCTGAACACTGTTGTAAGCTGAACACTGACTCAATCTGCACGACAATCCTGGTAGGAGTGCTCCCATCTTACAGATGAGGAAACTAAGATGCAGAAAGACTGAGAGCCATGGCTGGGATCCCTCAGCTACAGGAAGCCAGGCATTGAACCTGGAGGGCCTGGCCCCCAAGCCTCTTTCTCTCTTAAGAGCCTCTCAAGATGCAGCAGCCAGCCAAAGTCTCAGAACAGACCCTGCGCATAGAGAGAATAAGGACTGAGGATATGGCCAAAGGGGCCCAAGGGCCCTGGGGCTGGGCCACTGTAGGAGCTGGTGTTTTCCCGCAGGGAAAGGCTTGTGTTTGGGAAGCCAGACTTGCAGCACAAAGACATCTGAGCCAGGGTCAGGGCGCTTTCCAGGAGCACTGCTCTGGGAAACCTCTTCTGAAAATGCTTTTCATGCGCGTCCCATTCTCATGAGGGGCTGTCAGGCCTCCACCGGTGCATCAGGAGTTTAATGCGGCAGAAAGCAGAGTGTGTGGGTCTCTGCAGGTTTAACTCAAATAGCATTTGTGCTTTGGCCACTAAAGCACTGAATGCAGACCACTGACCCCTCGGCGTAGGGAAAGGAACAAGGGCTTGGAAGTCGGGAGATCCTGGATCAAGTTAAGGCTTTGCCACCAACTCCTTGTGTGACCTGGGGCAGGTGACTTAACCTCTCTGAGCCTCAAGCTTCTTTGCACATTAAAGTTGATGAATTAGCATTTCTACTGCCTCCAGCATCCAGGGTTCTTGTGCCACAAACTGAAGGAAACACACGTCATAAATCAGTTTGGGTTTTCCTCTGCACAATGATGAAACATCAATGATAAATCATTGATTGGCTGCCTCCTGCACACCTTCTCCTGGGGATCAAGCCCACAGCCCAGGCATATGGCCTGACCGGGAATTGAACTGTGACCTCCTGGTCCATAGATTGATGCTCAATCACTGAGCAACACCGGCTGGCCTTGTCCTATTGTTATTAATGGATGTCCCCACAAGGGGGGACAGTGCCATGTCAGGAAGATACCATCATGGTTTGAATATGAATAAGAGGTTGTCAGACACAGGGAAGCATCCGATTTCATTCCCATAAAAGAAGACCCTTTGCTGGTGGCTGTAAATGTGTCACCGGGCGGAGCAGGAGAAATTTGTGTTCAAGCAACATCCATAGATTTACTGCAAAATGGAAAATGTTGCTGAATGTGAAAGTGCTGAAGACAGGAAATTGAAATTGAATCACAAACACAAATCATCTGAGTTTCAGAAAAGTTTGAAGGTTGCCAGCATAAAATTTACCTGGGAGATGGGTACGATGAGGAAGACCTAGAGAAATATGTGCATTCATGTGTCAGTCCAGAGTCTTTATTTTAAAAGAGCCCAGAACCTACGAGTATTTTGAACACTTTTTATTATGAATATTTTACTCGTTCATTCAGCAGACATTTATTATATTGGGGAAAGGGGGATAAACAAGACCCAGTCTCCATACTAGAAAAGCTCAGAAATGGTGGGGGAGGGGCGTGACATATATACTATATTGATGATATTTACAACAACACTCTAATGTTGTAAAGGCTGTGGGCTCTAAAATAAGGAAGCAATAAATTGCCACCCTGTGGTTCCCTATAAGTTTCACAGGAAGTAGAGGCACCTGAAATGGGTCTTGAGGGTCTATACCAGTGGTTCTCAACCTTCTGACCCTTTAAATACAGTTCCTCATGTTGTGACCCAACCATAAAATTATTTTCGTTGCTACTTCATAACTGTAATGTTGCTACTGTTAAGAATCGTAATGTAAATATCTGATATGCAGGATCATCTTAGGCGACCCCTATGAAAGGGTCATTCGACTGCCAAAGGGGTCGCGACCCACAGGTTGAGAACTGCTGGTCTATACGACAATATCAGGGCGAAGAGAAAGAGAAAGCGTGACCTGGCAAAAGGAATCAGAGATGCAAAACCAGGAATGCACACTCAGAGACTCATGAGAGAGGCAGGGGGTGCAGCGAATCGCAAAAAGATGGGACGAGAGCAATTTCTTGTCAACACTAATGATATTTGGGTTCCATAATTCTCTTTTGGGAGGTGCTGTTCGGTGTACGGTAGGATTTTCAGCAGCATCCCTGGCCTCCACTCTGCATACCAACAGTATAAACACACACACACACACACACACACACACACACACACACACACCAGCTGTGGCCATCAAAAATATCTCCAGACATTGCCAAATGCCCCTCGGGGACAAACTTGCCCCCGGTTGGGAACCACTGAACTGGAAACATTAACAGCCCAGACTGGGGAAGGACTTGAAGGTCCCGCTATGAGTTTAGACATCACAGTGTCATGAACATTGTTTACTAAGCGAAGTGTAGAGAACATTCTTCTTTTTAGGGTGATCTGTCCACAGTGGGTGGATGGATGGGGTACAAGGAGACCAGTGACAGGAGAATGGACCCTGATGGCAGGTTCACACAAGTCATGATGAACCAAAGTCATTGCCACGGGAGTAAAAGAGCACCTTTGATTGGAGGGACTTTGATAACAGAATCCACAGAATTGGGGGAAAGAGGATGAGGACTTAACGGGACCACCTTGACAGATGCCCGAGGAGAGCGGTCTGTAAGCATAGGCAAACCTGCAACCTGAAGTGTGCAGTTCTATTATCTAAAAATACTACGTTTTGTCCCGGCTGGTGTGGCTCAGTGGTTGAGCATCGACCTATGAACCAGGGGGTCAGGCCATATGCCTGGGTTGCTGGCTGGCTCATGGGTCATGCAGGAAGCAGCCCATCCATCATTCTCTCTCATCATTGATATTTCTATCTCTCTCTCCTCCCTTCCTTTCTGAAATCAATAAAAATATACACTTTCTAAAAATACGATGCTTTGCACACTATTTAAGCAGTCAAACAGTCATTCCACAAACATTTACTCAGTGCCTACCATGGGCCAGGTCCTGAAATTTACAACTAAAAGCAATAACACTCGTGCTGGACACAGTACTAATGAGCATTTGACATGAGTTATCTCAATAAATGCCAGGAGGGAGGTATAAACATTATCCCCATTTAAAGAGGAGAAACCTGGTTCTTATAAAGTTAATAGCTTATTAGTAAATACCACAGCCAGGATTCAAACCAGGGTTTGTTTCTCCTTGAGGCCCATAAATCTAATAGTACTCCATACAATTTTCTTCCAAAGAGCCTAGAAAGCAAAAACCACTCTTTAATCCTGGTTTACAGGCCAGCATTAGGAGCCAGAGAGGGAAGCGGGTGAGGGGAGAGAAGAGAAGCCAGACAGGAGCAGAGTTGCAGAGACCAGCATTAAAACCAGTCTTAGCTTTGCCTGGCCGGTGTGGCTCAGTGGTTGAGTATCGACCTATAAACCAGGAGATTACAGTTCGATTCCCAGTCAGGGCATATGCCCAGGTTGTGGGCTCCATCCCCAGAGGAGGGTGAGCAGGAGGCAGCCAATCAATGATTCTCTCTCATCATTGAAGTTTCTACTGTGGGGCCTTGACTTACGAGTTTAATTCGTTCCGAGACCGAGCTCGCTAAGGAGCTCGTTAACTCAAATTACTCTATCAACTCAATGCAAAAAATCGGCGAGAGACAGCTGGTGTCTCAAAAAACTCGTTAGTTGGGACACTGGTAAGTCAAGGCCCCACTGTATCTCTCTCTCTCCCTCTCCCTTCCTCTCTGAAATCAATAAAAATATATATTTTTAAAGACGTCTTAGCTTTTGTGATACTTCAGCATTTACAAGGCACAGGTTCATACACGTTATCGCATTCGTTCCTCTCCACAATATTGCAGGATCAGAGCTTTGACCTTAATAACTATTTATTATCCCAGCTTCCTGCTTATGCCTATTTTGTTTCTGTTTCTTTTTAAACTACACTTTTATTCTGCTGTTGAAACCTCTTGCAGAAGGGACCTGCCTCTTGGACCAGCCCAGGGGCTGCCTGATGGGCCCTCACAGGTTGCGGGAAGAGGGAGACCAAGCCACGCCAGGAAGAGCTGTGCGTCCCACTGTGGGAGTGGCCCTGAGGACCTGGGGCAAGCACCCCAGAGGCCTGCTAAGATGGGAGTGTTGTGTCTTTTAAAACAAGACAAGATAGAACGAGATGCTGAACACCTGTCGATGGGGCTCCATGTCCTGCTCCTACAAGGACTGTCACTGCTTTGCCCCCGTTGACCTAGCCAACCCCTCCTGATGCCACCCGCCCCTCTTCTAGGTCTTGCATTTTCCTGCTGCACCACGTCCCCTGAAGGAGGAACTTCCGGCTTTACATACTTCTGTGCCTAGAGGGCCCTCTCCATCCCCTTCCCCTGCCCCCAGCCTCTTCCTCTGACCCCCTCCACTCATCTGTCAGGTCTAAGGTTATACATCACCTCCTCCAGGCAGTCTTCCCTGCTGCTCAAGCCTGGCTGGACTCTGCTCTGTGCTCCCAGAGGACAGTGTGTTTACCTCATGGCAGCACTTTCCACACTACTGTCTACTTGTGTGTGCCCTCCACTAGAACGGTGGTCAGCAAATGGCAGCTGGGGCAACTCTGTTTTGCTAAACAAAGTTTTATGGGAACACAGTCACGCCCACTTTTTAACATATTCTCTAAGACTGCTTTGGCACTACAACAGCCTAACTAAATAGTGGCCACAGAGACTGGATGACCTGCAAAATCTCAAATATTTATTATGTGGCCCTTGGCAGAAACGTTAGCTGACCATTGCCTTGACTGTGGGCTCTCAAAGGGCAAGAACCTTCATCACAGTATTGCCTTCAGCATCTTGTGCCAAGCCCGGAAGATACAGGAAGCTTAATGGATATTTGATGAATGGATGGATGGGTAATTGTTGAATGCATTAAGTGTCAAGTGACAATGCAACAATGCTAGCACAGAAAAGACACCTTTGGCAAGATAGTACCAAACCCTAAGGAACAATCGGATTGTCTGAAGCAAGATCACCTTAAACACACACACACACACACACACACACACACACACACACACACACCGCTGATAGCTGGTTCTCACTTGTAGATGCCACACAGAGAGAGGTTTGATTAAGGTAACTTCCTGCTATGAGCTTCTATATTTTCCTTGAATGGGTCTTTTTTTCCCTTCAGTGTTTAGAATAAGAACAATCAGTTGTGAATTAAACTTGAATTCATCAGCCTAGAAATTTGAGTTGAATAATCTGGACTTCTATTTTTTTTGAGGTCTGGAAGGAGGGGGAAGGGAATAGAGCTTATATTATCTGCAAAGGATAAGCACGGCCCCAAACTCGCAGCATCCCCAAAACATAAACCCTCACCCCACTCATCCAGCCAATAAACTAAAACGCCCCTTCAGGTCCAGTTCTCCTGTCATTGCTTCCTTGAAGCCTTCCCTAACCTGCCTCCTTCAACAGTCCCTCCCACTTCCAAACTCAAACAGCACTTTGCTCCTCCCTGTGTTACAATCACTTCTCAGAATTGCTTACATATCTGCTCACCGTGTTGTAACTTTGAGCTCCCTGAAGAGTTCCTTCTCCTCTACACTCCCAGGTGCTCAATGAATGATTATGGAATGGTCAAAAGAATAAATGAATAAGGCAGGGAGGGAAAGAGAAAGTGATTGAGCCAAATAAATGAACCTGTGGGTAATTGAATGCATGACAATAAATGAATAGGTGGGTAGATGGATGAATGGGTAGATGGATGGATGGATGGATGGATGGATGGATGGATGGATGATGGATGGACAGATAGGATTGGGATGGGTTGGGTTCGGTTGGGTTGGGTTGAAGTGACCTGGCTGATGTTATGAAGGAAGTGAATGATGCCCTCTGCACTCTCAACAGGTGTATCCTACAGAGGGCTGTCCACACATCTACGCCACCTCAGGCTCCTCCTCCAGGTCTAATGGTTCCAAGCCCTGGAGTGCTTCTTCCTGGCCCTCTCACTGCATCTCCATTATGTCCTCGTTCCTCTTCTCTAGACGCTGCCTGGCTCTCCCTGGCTCACCAAGTCAGCTTTGCCCAAGAATCCAAGAGGGCAAAGGGGACTTTGTTCACGGGAAGCGAGCAGATGGCTAGCTCCCAGCCCCCCAGGAGGACTGGAGGGAGGCCGCCTGCTCGCCCACGATGGGTGTCATTAGAGCAGATGCTTTTCTGTGACCTACAAAGCTTGGTTCTCCTCTCCCACCCTCCACTGGAGCAAAGCAGTGGAGCCCTGATGGAGAGTGAGCTGTCTCAGGGGCAAGGTTGCAAGTCTCTACCTCTAAAGCTCCTTCCTTGCCCTCTAATCACCTTTCAATTCCAAATTCAAATGACCCAAAGAGACCCCTTTCTCTGGAGTAGCCCCTGAAACCTAGGACTCTGGGAGACACGGGTTAAAAACCTTGGCTCTGGCTAAAGAGCACCTTTCAGAAGAAGGGGAGACTGAGGACCAGAGAGGGCAAGTGACTTCCCCAGGGTCACTCCATAAATCAGTGGCAACTGGGAGCTAGAGCCCAGACCTCCTCATTCAGTCTACTACATGTTACTACTGCATCACCTTCACATGTCAAACTTTGCATGATTCCCTTGGAGGCCCCTGGATAAATTCACTGTCATGTCCAAGAGAGGTGCCCCATTTCAAGCCCATTTAGCATTCAGCTTCAGTTGGAGCTGATTAGAGATCTGATTATAAAGCTGGAATCATTTTATGCCCAAGCTTTGATAATTTAGCATCAGGTGGACACTAGTCAATAGGGACCTAAAAGAAATTGTAAGAAAATCATAACAGAAAGGAAAGTTCTCTCCTACACACACACACACATACACACTCCTTTCTTTCATTAACTTTAATTAGGTTGACCCAGATTGATCTGGAAAAATTTCCAGACCCAGAATGAATTTCTCTTTTATGATTGTGAAAATCATGAAGTTTTTCGGAGAATGGGACTCCAGAGATAAATCAAGTGATGTGGTAGCTTCAGGCAGCAACGGCAGGAAGACAAAGACCTTCGTCAGAGACATGAGCCAAAGCCAGTCAAGCAAACATGCAGTTTGGAGCCCATGCCTAGCCCGCTCTAGCTGTGCTACCTTGGCGACTTACCTTCTCTGAGCCTTCATTTGCAGTCTTGCAAGATGCTCCATGTCAGTTCATGCTTTGCCACGTAGCCAGGAGATTTTTCCAAACATAAATCAATCCAGACACCTCTCTGATCAAAAACCCTTCAACAGATTCCCGACTGGAGGCCGGAACCGAGCGGGTGCCATGAAGTGAGACCCTTGTGAGGTCTGAGAGCCCCTGGAGCAACCACGGCCACCACGGGGCCCTGGGGAGAACCAGCGCTCCTGGTGTAGTACCCAGAGGCAGTAGCCTCGAATCCCCCCACTGCCCGTGGGACTGGAGGTGAAGTTGGGGGCCCTGGTGCTCCTGCTGGTGCTCACTCTCATCTGTAGTCTGGTGCCCATCTGTGTGCTACGCCGGCCTGGAGCTAACCCGGATGCCTCAGCCTTCCAGAAAGCCCTGACCACCTGTCTCCTGGACCTGCTGCCTGACTCCCTGTCTGCCATAGAGGAGGCCCTGGCAGGCCTGCATGTGATGCTCCAGTTTCCCCTACAAGAGTTTATCCTGGCCATGGGCTTCTTCCTGGTCCTGGTGACGGAGCGGATCATACTGGCTTACAAGGAGCAGTCAGTGCCACCAGCTCGAGAGGAGACAAGGCCGCTGCTGGGAACAGTGAATGGTGGGCTGCAGACTGGCATGATGGGCAAGGCCTCCCACAGGCAAGTGGAGCGCTGGCAGCTCCCTCAGCCCTGCGTGCCTGTGTACTAGTCTCCTCCCTGGCTCTGCACTCAGTGTTTGAGGGGCTGGCAGTGGGACTGCAGCGAGACCGGGCTCGGGCCACGGAGTTGTGTTTGGCTTTGCAGCTCCACAAGGGTACTTTGGGCATCAGCTTGTCCCTGAGGCTGCTGCAGAGCCACCAGCGAGCAAAGGTGGTGGCTGGCTGTGGCATTCTCTTCTCATGCCTGACACCTCCGGGCATGGGGCTGGGTGCAGCTCTGGCAGAGTCGGCTGGCCCACTGCACCAGCTGGCCCAGTCTGTGCTGGAGCGCATGGCAGCTGGCACCTTTCTATCCCCTTCTTGGAAATCCTGCCCCAGGAGCAGGCCACTTCTGACCAGAGGATCCTCAAGGTCCTTCTGCTCCTATCAGGCTTTGCCCTACTGACTGGCCTAACTCTTCATTCAAGTCTAGGAGGCTCCAAGAGGGGCAGGGGAGATTGGGTACCAGGTGCCCTTGACCCACCTTCCCTCCCCAGGAATGGGGAAGGGAAGTATTGAAGACCAAGGAGTTCTCTGAGAGGTGGGGATGGAGCCTCTGGGACAACTTGACCAAAGGGAAAGAAGTGGGTAGACAAAAGCCTGGTCCCCAGGCTCAAGGGACAAGGCATGGTCAAGTCACTAGAGACATGATCAGGAGACATTAGTATTAGGGAAGACACTGAGTGCTGGAATCCTGCAGACACTACACAGGGACAAACAGACACCGGGGAGGCTAAAGTACGGTGCCCAGATGCTTAGAGATGGAAGTAGAGAGGACACAGGCTCGGAGTCAGCAGTTCTCTTGTTTCTAGCCCGTTTCAGCCCTCTGTCGTTTGGAGTGGAGCCCTCCTAATTTTCTCAGCTCCTACTCTCACATCTATCTCCCTCTTCCCTTCTCCCAAGACACTGGTGCCAAGGGGCCTCTTCCTGCCAGTCTTGGTACCTTCTCTGGCTTCTCCAGTTCTGCTCACTCTATTTTTAAAATGCCTCCCTCTTTCTCAAAGCACAGTGATGCACTGAGCCCTGCTCAGCACCTCAGTGAAGGGGTCCTCTTGCTCCTTGTTTTAGTCTCAGACTCTGGGGTGGGGCAGAAATGCTTTCTGAGTTAGGGTGGAGGGAGAGTTAGCAGATCTGAGGGCCCTACCATTGCTGCACCCTAGTAATACTGAACATGGATATATGGTGCCCCAAACAGGTGATAAACATTGAGCTCCCAAAACTTTTTATACCATGAGAGCCCAAGAGGGGATGGGGAATGTTCACCCCCAGGGTTATTTGGGGGGGGGGTAGAACTGTGTATGGGGCCATATTCTCTAGAATCTATTTTACTAGTACTTAATGATCTGTTTGGGGACATGTTACCCAAATAAAAAATGTTTCTCTAAAAAAACAAACAAACAAACAAACAAACAAAGCCTTCAACATCTTCCTATTTAACTTAGAATAAAACCCACACTCCGTAATGTGCCCAACAAGGACCTCCATGACCTGACTTTGCCTTATATGGTTGTATGTTAAGATTGCATTTGGCTACATGTAACAGAAACTTAAATATATTTGCATAACCAAATGTTAGATACTTTTGTGACAAGAAGTCCAGAAGTGGTCCAGAGAGCTCCAAATGCCCTTGGGAACCCAGGCCCCTTCTATCTTCTTGCTCTGCCATTCTCAGAAAATAGGAAGCCTCGTGGTCACAAGATGGCTGCTCCACCTCCAGGCTTTGTGTCCAAGTTCCAGGCAGGAAAAGGGAAAGAAGCAAAGGAGAAAAGGCACATGCCAGTTGGGTCTGTCCCTTTTTATCAGGAAAAGGATAACTTTTCTTTAGGTTGCCACTCACAAGTCATTGGCCAGAACTATGTCACATCACCAATGACAGCCTGGGAAGCCAATCCTTCTTAGGTGGGCACTTTGCATCCTAAATAAAATCAGGGTTTTATTGTTAAAGAAGAAAGGGAGGTGAAGTATTGAAAAGGCAACTAGTAGCACCTGGCATAAGTCCCCACTCTCATTCATAATGTACCTATGGGAGGCAGAATTCTAAGACAAGCCCCATGATCTCTGTCCCTGATGCTCTCCAGGCTGTAAATGTCCTCCCTTTGAGGATGGGCGGGACTTGCCTGAGCCAAAAGAATATGACAACAGTGCAGAGATATGTAGCTGTAATCAAGGTCCCATATCAGTTGATTTTGAGTTCATCAGTAGGGAAATCGTGGGTGGACCTGACCTAATCAGGTGAAGGCTCTTAAAAGAAGGTCTGGTTCTCCCTGAGCTGAGAGATCCTTGCTGGCTTGATGAAATAGTCATGTGGAGGAAGCCATATGGCAAAAGATTTTCTGGGGGCTCTAGGAACTTCAGACTAGAGGACCTGAGAGCTGCCTCCACCCAACAACCAGCAACCAGGGTCCTCAGTCAAGTAGCCACAAGGAAGTAGATTTTGCCAACAACCTGAATGAGGGTGCAAGCAGATCCTTCCCCAGATGAGCCTTGAAATGAAAATGCCATCTGGCTGATACCCTGACTGCAGCCCTAAGCAGAGGACCCAGTTAAGTCTTAACCGAATTGCTGACCCTCTGGCCCGCTACAAGGTCACAGGTGTGTTTTAAGCTGCCAAGAGTGTGGTATTGTGTCAGGAAGCAACACATAACTAATACAGTGCCAAACACACAGGTTTCCTTCCTGTCGCTTGTTTGTGGGTATTCCTTCCCACGTCACAGCCTTCGCTTTTATCTTACCTCACCCACCGCTGATGTCTGCCAGGAGCACTTTCTTCAGCTCTGTGCAGAGGCAACACTCTCGGCCTCAGGTTCCAGCTCAAAAATCCTTTTCAGAGCCCGGTCGGCATGGCTCAGCGATTGAGCATCGACCTATGAACCAGAAGGTCACAGTTCAATCCCCAGTCAGGGTACATGCCTGGGTTGCAGGCTCGATCCCCAGTGTGGAGCATTCAGGAAACAGCCAAGCAATGATTCTCTCTCATCATTGATATTTCTATCTCTCTCTCTTTCTTTCTGAAACCAATAAAAAAAAATTTTTTTTAAACAAACCTTATCAGAGATGCCTTTCTTTTCCATTCTACCTTCCTCACTCTCCAGGCCTCACTCTACATCATAGAACCGACTGCAATCACACATTCTCTGTTTTTATTTACTTATTTCCTTGAAATTGTCTCTCCTCCATTAGAATGTCAACTGCAAGGAAAGAGGGGCCTGGCTCTATTCATCATCCCAGTACTGCGTGTGGAATAGCATCCTCTCTCCATCCCCGGAGGCCTGATGAAGCTCTGAGATTGCTTGAAAACAGGGTTCCCCAACGCACTTCAGGGTTACACACTGTGAATGTTCTCCCAAAGTAGCAGAGGGAACTCCTGGCCTTTGCCCTCCCCACAGCCACCCCCTCCTCCACACACCCAGTGGCACAGCCGTGCAGAGCCTCCGCCATATCATATTTCCTCACACATTTGCTCCTGTATGGTCAGTATTTAGCTGTGAGTTACTGTCTCACAAGAACTGGCAGGGATTTCTTGGCTAATGTGCAGTGTAAATAGAAGATATTCTAGAAATAAAAATACAGCTTCCTTGCTCATAGAGGGCCATCTTCTTGCCATGTCCTCACATGGCAGAAGTGCCTTTTATAAGGGCACTAATCCCACTCCTGAGGGCTCCACCTCCTAATACTATCATATTGGGGCTTAGGTTTCAAAGTAAGAATATTGTGGGTGGGCCCAGACATTCAGTCTATGGCAGCATATTTAACAAAATGATATCTCAAGAACAAAGGCCAACTGAGGGCATTTCAGCCTAACAAAAACTCAACAATAGCTCAGGAAGAATAAAAATGACCCTAAATAGGAAGGTTTGAGAAGCAAGAAGGAATGGCAAGGTGGGATGAAAAGGTGCAGAGAAATCTAGATGGTCATTGCGTTCATAACCTAAAAATAATCATCTAATAAGTAGATTTAATGAAAAGGCAGGACTGAAATCCTGGGCAACAAGAGCATACAGCGTAGCAGGGAGATGACTCGGTTTAAAATAGTCCACGTTCACTGTAGGTTCAGGCAGGGCAGGGATTGGTAATAGTCACAAGATTCACATTAAGATTATGAAGTTTCATGTGCATGGGAAAATTTAAAGATAACCACTTAAAGAGTAAAATCAGAGGCTATAACTTTTATCCTGAGAGAGGAAAAAAAAATTTTTTTAATCTTAAGTTTTACAGACCAGAGAAGAAAAGTATTCTCTCTCGCTCTCTCTCTCTCCATATATGTATACAGTCACACCTCGGTTCTCCAACATCTCTCATCTGGAACAATCACTTCTCAACCAAGTTGTTCAAGGAAAAAAATGTCTCGGTTGTTGAACAAATTTCAGTTCTCAACCTGACAACCGTTTCATGATAAGAGACAAATGAGTCTCTCAGGCCGCAAACAAAGAAGAAAATGCCAGTAGCTAAACCTGGAGTTGTTAATATCTGAAGATATAGTGCTGTGAATATTTTCCGTGGTTTTTCTCTCTGCTTCTGTTGCTGGCCGAAATGGACAATTAGCGCAATTTTAAAACATAAAGAGGCCATCAAGAGTGCTAATGTTGCTCAGGGTGTGAAAGAAACAATGATCGCAGGCAATTGAAGAGGTAGAAAAACTGTTGCTGATTTGGATAAACAAAGAGCAGTTAGCTGGTGACTGTAAGCAAAGATGCTGCTGCTGACCTGAAAGACACCCCTGGACGATGCTGAGAGAGATCGCTTTAAGGCTAGTAGGGGTGGCAGATAAATTTCAGAAAAGTGTCTGTTCATAGATTCAACAATACATTAGACGTGTACTGCATAAGAAAGGTTAAAACAGGGAACCCTGTGGGGGTCTAGAACGGATTAATTCAATTTACATATTTCTAATGAGAAAAATGATTCAGCTTTTGAACAAATTGCTTCTCAAAGAGCCTTCTGGAATGAATTAAGTTCAAAAACCAAGGATCCATTGTATGTGTGTGTGTGTATATATATATATATATATATATCATACAAAGCAGGATAAATGAAATTCAGACAAGTTAAAATGAGAAAAACAAGTCCAAATATATTAATATTCACATATATAAATGGTATAACCACCCTGGTTAAAGAGACTATCAGATTGCAGTGGGGGGAAATCCACCAATACACTCCTTAAAAAAAAAAAAGCTAAAATATAAAAACAGAAGGATTGAAAGTGAAGGGATGTAAGAGATCAACCCAAAGACTTGTATGTGTGCATATACGCATAACCAATGGCCACAGACAGCAGGGTGGTGAGGGCCTGTGCAGGGAGGTGGGAGAGAGCTGGGAGACATATGTAATACTTTCAACAATAAAGAATTTAGAAAAAAAAATAAGGAACTCGCTTGCCTAAGTAACAAGCAAAGAGCAAGCCTTTCCACGCTCATTAAAGGAGATTGTTTTAAAAATTAAAAAAAGAAAGAAAGAAAGTGAAGGGATGGACAAAGATACATCATGCAAATGCTAGCCAAATACAGGGAACGTGGCCATATTAGTACAAGAAAAAGTGGATTTTTTAGTCAAAATATCATATTGGGGATAGGGAGGGTCACCACAGAATGAGAAACACTCGCAGGGAAGATACAAGGCAGAGAGTGCAGGCACCTGGTCGGAGAACATGGCAGTGCGTGTTGCAGGTGCTGCCTCTGCCCTCTGCTGAAGGAGCTCAGCTGGCAGGGTCCCGACAAGGACGGTAAGAAATAACTGCGGGCGAACAGTCAGCGTTTGGATGATGCTGCGTCCCCAGCCCGTGAAAATGCTCTACAGAACGGCAAGCCCCCTCATCCGTCCAGTTACAGGAGCTTAGGGTTAAAGCTGCTCCCATAGTCTCTGGGGAGGGCAGGCCTGTTGGGATAAGTTCTTACTTAATGGACTGGGGCAGAGGGAGACAAGAAGAAAAGGAACAATTTGCATTGTAAAACCTAACATCTCTCTAATTTTTTTCCTTTTTAAAAAAAAAAATTCTTAACACCTAATAGCATCTACAGAATTTCAGCGAACAGCAACCTACCTGATCTAATCCTATCATTTGAAAGACCAAGAAACAGACACACAGGGAGGAGATGCGCTTGCCCTAAGTCACACAAATAGATGCGTGCGTGTGGAGTCATTTATATTCGCACAGGGACCTGAGAGAGATTTTTTTAAAACAAATGAATCCAAGTGTTCAAATGGCCAATTCTCCCTGAATAAAGAAAAAAGCCTGTATCAAACAGCTCTGCTGCATTGAACAGTGCACCCCCGTAGGTCTGCTTTCCCTCCGCATCGGGCCAGCAAACGAGAACGCTGTACCGGGCCGTGCGCGGCACTGGAATGTCAGATAACTGCTGACTCCGGTAATTCATCACTGAATTGAAGGCATTACATGTGGGAAGAGCAAAAATCTCATTCCAGCTCATTGCAACAAGAATTGATCTAAGAGTTCATTACATAAAGTAATTTTTACTAACACAATTTCCAACGTGTCTTCGAATGACAATTAGAACCTTCCCCGCTCTGGCTGCTGGAACGAATCAGGGAAAGCCTGTATACAATGCTACGTTACAGGCTCCTAGCACCCACTTACCGGTTTTGGTCTTTAATGTGTGCTCAGTGTTAGAGATGAAGGTTAGAGAGGGCTGGGAAGCTGGAATTTAGGCTTATTTTAGAAAGGGGTCTAGGACCTCAAACCTAGGTTCATGTCCCTCGGAGAGCTGTGTGACCTTAGTCATGTAACTGCGCTTCTCCGAGTCTCTACTTCTTCACCTAAGACAATATCTGTATCTCATGTCATTCACTAAGGAAATGGATGTGAAGCACTCAGCAAAGGTGAAAGTTCTTTTTTTATATATTTTTTATTGATTTTAGGGAGAACGAGAGAGATAGAAACATCAATGAGAGAGAAACATCATCAACTGGCTGCCTCCTGCCCACCCACTGCTGGGGATCGAGCCCATAACCCGGGCGTGTGCCCTGGCCAGGAATCACACCAGTGACCTCTTGGTGCCTAGGTTGACACTCAACCATGAGCGGCTGCAAAGGTTAAAGTTCTTGATGAAAGATAGCCTGTTGAAAGCTCACCAAATCCCAGTTTATTGGTCTGTGATATCAAGATAATAACACCTACCTGGCCAGGTATCCTGAAAGATGAAAGAGTGAATGTGTGTGGAATGCAGTCACTGTTAAATCCAACCCTTGCCTCATTGGGTGAGCTCAATTGGATTGCCTCCAAGCTCCAGGTCCCCCCAGCCTTGTGTCAGATAGGAACCAGCAGTGGGGCTCAGGCAGCTGGGCCCAGAGACACCCTATTCCTCAAGCAAAGAAAACAGTTCTTCCATCTCTTGTTAAATAGGCTTTCTGGACTCCAACAGCAGATCTCAGGACAAATTCAGTTCTCAATCTTGGCTGCCACTGTGTTCATCAGGGATGGGGACAGGATGCTTTTAAAAACCCCAATACCCAGGCAGCCCCCCAAACCAATGAAAACAGAGTCCCTGGGCATGAGACCCAGACATCAGTATCTGTATAAGCTCTAGTGATCCAGTAAGCGGACAAACTAATGGGAGCTGATGGCTGGGAGAGAAGGGGAGGCTGGAGGATGCAAACTCATGTGCAAGCGTTCTGCGCGCAGCTTGAAGGATAATGTGAACAAGAGGTAAAGGAGACAGAGTTTTTTCCCAAAATAATATCCAATAACAAGAGAGTTCTGGAGAGCTGAACGTCCTAGCGAGCGCAGAGAAAGTCAGAAATCCTTTCCAGGTCATTAAAAAGGCCTCATTTCGGTCCCTGCTAACAGAGCACCTGGTGGAGAATAACTCCCCATCTTCGATGTTTGTCCTTCTGTGCTGGGCTGCATATCTGGCACTTTGGCCAGACGGGGCGCGCTGTGCTGTCTGTTCCTAAAACACATAGATAGGAAGGTACTGATACTATACTGTGTCGGGAACTAAGGTTTTGTAACTTTGTGGTTTTTGCAAATAAAAATGCTGTAATTCCTGTAGTCTGCGCTGCAGTTCAGCCTCTGCTTCGGCAGGGTGCTGTAACTGTAGTCGCTGGCCAGCTTAATAAAGGCTCCTAAATTTTGATCTGAGTCCTGGTGGTTGTCTCCACGGGTCACCCCATTACACTTCCAGACACTGGGGACCTCCTGGGAGGGTGCAGACCTCAGAGAGCCTTGACGCTCTGCTGTGGGTTTGAGGGTGATGGGGAGCCCTGGAAGGCTGTAAGCGGATGAGCACTCTAGTCAGATGGACATTTCTGGAAACTCACTGTCACTACAGAATAAACGGCGAATTGGGTGGGGGGTGGCCAGAGGCAGGGAGGTGAGGTAGGAACCAACAGGAGGGCCCAGGATGAGACGTTCGAAGGACAGTGTGCTCCCACCTGAGAGTAGCTCTGAGGTAGAACCTGGGACACGCATTGTACCCAGTCCCCAGGCGCTGCTGGTGCTGGGTCGGAGCCCTCACTTTGAGGACCGCAGTGTAGGTGGCAGTGATGCTGGAAGTGAGGGAGGATATGTGGAGGGAAGCTTCGCGGCCGTAGAATGGTGGCTCCAGGTTCGGTTTCCCGCTGGCCGCACAGTAAAATCTCCCAGAGAGACTGGGCCCCTCCACTCCCCCTACATCCTTTCAGCTGGTCTGGACAAAGCCAATATCCTTGCTACTCAAAGTGTGGTCCCTGGCCCAGCAGGATCCATATTATCCAGGAACTTGTTATAAATGCAGAACCTTGGGCTCCATCCCAGACCTGCGGGTCGACATCTGCATTCTAACAAGATCAGCCTGCAATGCATCTGCATATGAAAGTGGGCAAGCACCACGGTCAGCAGCATCCGGCCTGCATGGGCTCCCAGGGGAGATGGAGTCCGGCCCCTCAGGGCAACGACCCAGAAATGGACCCAGGGGGAGAGAAATCTATTCATTTTCTCAAATGGACTATGTTGACCTGCACTGTGCGAGGCACGAAGCGCTATGGAACCCCTGGCCTCTGGCCAGCAGGGCGCTACCATAACAACACGAGAGGCCTCGGCGGCTACTTTAAGGCCCGAAAGGTCCTTCTGATCAGCAGCTGAGTCAGCAGCTCATGGGCCCCGAGAGCAAGGACATCATCCCAGCACGCTGGGCCCAGGCCGTGAATGCTTGAGGAAGGAATGCTCAGCGCGGCTGCTTGGAGCTGGGCCCCCCAAGGCCGACAGGATGGCTCCTGGCAAAAGTGGGCAGGGGCCCAGGGATTCAAACGTCTGGATTGTGTGTGAGGGACCAGCATGCGGTGCCATCCAGCAGGGGCTGGATCTAGGACAGAGATAATCACCATCTGAAAATGGCCAGATGGTAAACACCTTAGGCTTTGCAGGCCGTGGGGTCTCTGTTGCAGCTCTCTCTGTCGCAGCTACTCACCTTGCAACCTGAAAGCACCATTGACAACACGTCATCAAACGAGCGTGTTGTGCACCAGTCGCACTTTATCTACAACGTGCTGTGGGCTGGATTGGTCATGATGTGAGGTGGCCGATCTAGAGGAAGAAGAAGGAAGCTGAGATGGAGCCGTGGAGCGAGCACAGGAGTTTGGACCACAGAGTGAAACCCGGTCAGAGGCCTGGGGGGCAGAGCCTTTGGCAGACATGTGTGGGGCTGGGGGGGAGATCAGGAGATGCGGACACGGGGACAGTTAGGAGATGTGGGGATGGTTCCCAAGAGAGCTGGATGATGGAGAACAACAGTGAGGGCTGCAGAGGAGGCCTGGTGTGTGCGAGACATTTTAGTGGCCGGATCCACAGGGCTCAGAGGGGCCAGAGAAAGTCGCAGACCAAGTCTGTTTCTGGTCACTGGGGTGATGGGGGGATGCTGTGGCCGGAGGCAGGAGAGCCACATGTGGGAGCTGAGGGAAGTGTGTGGCGTGCAGCCAGGCCAACTGCAGCATCACCACCCTTTCCTGACCCCCACCCCCTCTTCCCATCACATCTGAGTGCCCCGGCAGCTGGAGAAAAGCAGGAGAAAGGGCTAAGATGCAGGCACTGCCTAAGGGCTGCTCTCTGGTAGCTATGGGTCTGGGAGCTGGAGCTCACGCAGGCATGGGTTAAACCCCGTCTCAGGGGCTGAAAGGTGCCTGGTAGCTGCGCTCCTCAAACTTCAATGAGCCCTGAAATCCTTGGAGATGCTGTGAAGGAAGATTCTAGTTTCTGACAAGCGCAGGTGTTACCGATGCTGCCGGCCCTTTGAGAAGCTCCGCCTTGAAGGTCATTCCTGCCACCCCCAACCAAGGGCAGTGAGGCCCGGTGAGTGACTGCTTGTTGGGTGACTGCTACATACCTGACCCCGGACACACTGAGAACGCAGCTGGCACTGGAGTCCCTGTGCGGCAGGCACTGCTGTAAGAAATCCACATCTGTGACTCATCTATTCTACACTGTGGCCCAGGAGGAGGCTCCAGGGGTGCCCTGTTCCCCAGACGATTCAGTGACCTGAGAACAAGGCCGCCACACTCCAGAGCCAAAACTCTGTGCCTAAGGCCCAGACTGGGAAGCAATGGGCCACCTAGGGCAGAGCCATGAGCCTCAAATAGGTGCCTTTCCACCCAATCTAAGCTACTTCCCCTGGAAGATTCAAACCTTCAGTTATGACATTGGACCCAAAGCCCAGTGGCGCCCTAAGTCCGGTCGGGTGGGGGAACACGCCGGCTGCAGGGCCACCACGGTGCTCAGACCATTTTTTAGCTTCGCTTCCGAGGCACCAAGACAGCCCTGAGGAGAGAGGCTTCCGCGGAGCTCCTGCAATGCAAATAAATGCCCCAAATAAAAGGGAAATAATTTAGTGGGGAATTTTGTGGCTGGTGCGTATTTTATGGGCATCATTTTCACAAGTGGCTCTTTGTTACGGTCCTGGGGCGCGGTCCCCGCCGCGCGTTGCCATGCTGCCACCTAGTGGTGACAGGGAAAGCTGCTGCGGAAGTCGAAGCGTCCACCGTCCCCAAATGACAGGGGAGGCTGCATCCTGTTAACATCAGTCTGGGCGGTGGCTGTTTTTAGCTGGGTCTCTCCTTCTGTGCCACTTTCATTATGGAAACTGGCTCTCCAGACCCAAAAAAAGCTGCAACGTGCTCTGTGAAAGCTGTTCGAGGGCCAATTTTAGCTGCACTTGGAATTTGGGCTCCCAGGAGGCAGCAGGGATATGCAGTTCCCAGAAGTTGGGCATCTCCTCAGAACCTGCAGATCCTGGAGACTGGTTCTGGCCATGAGGGTGTAAGATCGTAGATCCCTTGGCTTCTAGCTTCTGCACTGGGCCCTGCAAAGGGAT
This sequence comes from Myotis lucifugus, assembly GCF_000147115.1. Taxonomy (NCBI): domain Eukaryota; kingdom Metazoa; phylum Chordata; class Mammalia; order Chiroptera; family Vespertilionidae; genus Myotis; species Myotis lucifugus. Next base: position 240,787 of record NW_005871224.1, on the reverse strand, counting down.
ATATATTTGGGGGATTTAAAGGCAGCAGCCACTGTGCTCTGGGAGCTTTCGCATGTACTGCTAAGAGCCTTCTTTACATGCATCATCTCATTGATGCCTCCAGATAACCCTAAGAGGAAGCCTAGAATTACATCCATTTGACAGATGAGGAAATTGAGGCTTGGGAAAGTTAATGCCTTGGCCAAGGTCATAGAGTTGGTAACTAGCAGAGCCATGATTTGGATGTTAGAGTTTGTATATTAACCCAGAACCCAAAACAGCAATGGATCAAGAGCTGAAAGTCTTGAGTTCATCACTGTGTGATCTTGGGCAAGTCACTCAACCTCTCTGGGTTTCCGTTTCCTCTATGGTAAAACAGGTAGGTTTTATTTCACAAGATGAAGTGAAGATTCAAATAAAAATCTGATATGCTTCAACCCAGAGGTTCCATTGCCTGGCCTGGGAGCCACTTAGACACCCAGAGTCTCCCACAGATTCCAGGGGATGGATGGATATAGGCTTAAGATCCCCCCCCTTGCCTCCGCCCCCATGGGAAAGAGCCTGGTGGCTCATTGTACCATAAAAATGGGCATCACCTTCATTTAGCCCCTGGGAATCAATACAGCAAATCAATCAGAGCCCCAGAGTCTGGGCTCCCCATCCAGTCCTGCCCCTAACTCGTCCCTACACTCTTAGGACCTGGTCCTGGCCTGTCGAAGGGGTTTAACACTGGTACTGACTGTACAGGGTGTTCTGGGGATTCAATTGTGTAATACACTGTAACTCTCCTAGGCTGGTGCCAGCGCTAAAATAACCAGCCCGTTCCAATTTGCCCAGAACCTTCCCAGTTTTCATCTGAATGTTCTCCAGCCCAAGAAATCCCTCAGTTCTGGGTGAACTGAGATGGTTGGTCACCCTACAGGACACGCAGCTCAACCCTGACCACTGGGCTAGATGGCCCCACTCTGTCTGTGCTCTGACACCCTTTGTGGCTGCTTCTGTGGCTGAAAATGACATAACTTTGTGTCTGGCTTCCCCCAGAGATGTAGTGCCATGAGCCAGGGCCTGTGTCTTGTCTGAGCACCACTGTGCCTGGCACAGGTAGGTGATCAGCAAAATGCACTGAGGGAAGAGATGACCACCTACTATGTGGCAGGCCCATGTGCTAGGCACTGGGAGTACAGAGTTGGACAAGAACCAGAGGCCATGGCCGTGGGGCAGAGGCTGACAAGTCACCAAGTAGAACGCCATGCATTGAGGACTGTGGTGGGGTAAGCATGGGGGCGGGAGTCTTGGAGGAACCCCAACCCAGCTTGAGAGGGTGGGTTTCAGAGAAGCCTTCCTGGAGGGTCTGGCCCAAGTGGGGTCCATGGAGCTGAGTCAATCAGGGGCGGGGGGGGGGGGGGACAGTGAGCTCTGGGAGGTTTTCCTGACCAGGCGACAAGCCAATGTCCTGGGTGTCAACCTGATAGGCTTGGCCACATTGCACAATCTCCAAAATCCCAGAAATCTCCCAGGCTGCCCTGTTCCCTCCCTCTCCCAACGTAACCCAGTCACTACTCACCAGATACCAGAAAGGGAATTTACATTAGCCAAGAGCTCCCAGCCTTCGCCTTTGTCCCCCAAGGTCCAAGTTCATGCCTTGAGATTTGGGTCGGTCATCGGAAGAATCCCTGCTGCCCCCATGCCAAGTCTCAAAACCCTAAATTATTGATTTACTACATAAATGGAATGACAGCCTCGTCTTTCCCAGCCTTTACTCCTTGCCAGGCGGCTACCACCCAGCCAGGACCTGAGGGCACAGCTGTTCAAGGGAGTCAGGACCCAGTAGATCTTAGCTGGAGTCATGCAGTCTTCCTGGGACTATTCAACAATGTCTGGAGGTGTTTGGGGTTGTCACAACTTGAGGGGGTGCTACTGGCATCTAGTGGGTGGAGGCCAGGGATGCTGTTACACATCCTACAGTGCACAGGACAACCCCCAGTCCAAAGCAGCGATACTGCCAAGGCTGGGAAACCTGTCCCGTTGGTGGCTGGCCACAGAGGGCACTAAAGGAAGCTATTAGGCAGCAGGTGCGCTGTTCAGAGGCCTCCTGGACAGCGGTTGAGGGAACAGGATTGGGCCTGAAGTTTTCTGTCCAACTCTATTTCCACTTGACCCCATGAATCCTCCATGTGATTCTCAACATTTTACCCCATCACTGACCACCAATGTTGACCTCATCCCTGCAAGAGGAAGACCAGGTGGGATCTCAGCCCTTCCCTGTTCCATGCATTCCACCCACATTAATTGAGCATCTAGTAGGTTCCAGGCACTGTGTGGGGTACTGGGCATACAGTGGTGACTAAGGCTAGACCTTGGCCTTCAGGAGCATTCGGTCTCCTGGATACGGCAAGGTTTGTCCCCTTGTGTGACTGGAGGTCCATGGAAACAGGACCACCAGAGGCACACAATGAGGGGCCACCTGTCACCTTGTGTTCTATGGTGGGGCCCCTCCAGCATAGCTCCAGCAAGGCAGGTGAATGTTGCCTCCCTGAGGTTGGCAACATGGTGGCCCCGTGAAAGGCTAAGACAGGAAATGACAGATCATGGGAGGAGGTGACTTAAAGGGAATGAGGGAAGCCAGGGGCCGACAGGAAGTGGATGGATAGTGGAATCAGTGGACAGATGTTTAATAGAGAAACAGATGCCAACCAGATGTTATAATATTACTTTAGCGCACACAACTCATTTAGGGCTTTCTATGTTAGGGACCTTACGTGAATGATCTTAGAGTTTTGCCCTCACATCAACTCTGTGAAGTAGATATTATTATTATCATCTGCAAATTGCAAATAAGAAAAGTGAGGGTATGCTATTACATAATTTACTCAAAGCTGCCCAAATCAGAGCAGGAACTGACCCCATGGAGGTTAATTCCAGAAACCATATGTGTAATGACCCCGTTAGCTGAGAAGAAACCTGTTCAAAAGCTCAGTGAGGAATGAGCATGTTGGAGCTCAGGGAACTGCCTGAGGCAGAAAATAAAGAGACGACTCTGAAAAGCCGCGAATGTCAGTCTGAGCAGCTTGACCTTGACGCTGGAGACCTGGGAAGGCACACTGGTTTCCTCTTGCAGCCAAGCCCAGTTCACAGCCAGCAGTGGGAGACGCCCTGGACAGAAGGAGTGTGAGTCTTTCTGTAATTGACTAGTGATGTCTGCCTAGGGTGCGGGAGTGGGGAATAACAGCACATGCACACAGAGACACACACAGAGACACACAGACATACATATGCAAACACAGAGACACATAGGCACGTACATATACACATATTTACACATACATGTGGTCACATGTATAAACACACATGTATACAGAGACCCTGACGTATGTGTGCACATACACAGGTGCACACATACAACCTATAACATTTTGTGTAACACACATGAAGCATGCATACATAAACAGATACACATGCATAAACACACAAAGGCCCATATGCATGCACACGAACATACATGCAGAGAGATGCACGCATAAGCACCCAGATACATGAGCGTGTGCATACTTTAGCACACACAACTCATTTAGGGCTTTCTATATACTAGCCCTAAATGAGTTTCAAGCACATATGTATAGTACACATACATACATACAGGGATATACATACAGAGATATACACACATCTGCACACAGAGACACATACACATAAACGCATATACACAGAGATACACACATGCACACACCTATGCAAATACACATACCCATACACTCAGGGACATGTAAAAGCACATATATACACACAGAGACACACAGGCACACGTACACAGACATGCACACACATACACACATCAGGACTCATTACATAAGCTGCTGTGGACAAAGGAATCCCAGCTCAGATCACCTGGAATGACGACCTCATACACTTTGGGGTCCATTCTCCCCCTACACAGTTTAAGGCCATTCTTCTCAAATAAGATCCTACATTTAAAACCACCTGCGTGTTTACCACCCTCGGTGCTAGCACTGGCTTCTCACATCACCATGGAAACTGTGCTACCCCAGCCCTCGCCATTCACAAATTTTGTGCCATCCAAAAATTCAAAATGACATTGGTACCCTCCAGACAGGTGACCCTCATTTTGAACGCAGTTCTGAGGACACCTTGAAGATAGAATGCAGGGTGACTTTGCGGCCACAGGCTGAGTCACCAGGAAAAGAAGGCAGCGCTGTCTGTCCGTGTTTCTTAGATTCCTGTGTTTTAATGCCTCGGGCAGCCCAGCCCAGGGAAGAAAAGATGCCCCTAAGGAAACAATCACCTTGTAGCCTCTGTAATAAGTGCCTCGCTTTACATCCTCAACAGATGTCTATAAAAACAATGCAATTCTATTTGATGTTCCTGGTCACTTATAGGATTTTATGTTATAAAATGGGCCTCAGGAGTAAATTCCCGGTGGATAACATGGTGCTTTTTCGGAAATACAGGTGCTCTGAGTCTCAGAGAAGTTAAGTAACCAGCCCAAGATCACACAGTAGAGCCAGATTTTAAATCCAAGGCCCCCACTCCATAACTCTCCCTTCCCATGTCAGGGCAGTTGAAGTTTCAAACCTAATGCAGGACCCTTACCTCTTTATTTATGTCCTTGAGATACCCCCACCCCAAACTCCATACTCCACTCTTCCAAACCACTTGCATTTGTCTGTGTATTGGTGTCCTGGAGCTGCCATAACAAAGTACCACCAACTGAGTGGTTCAAACAACAGAAATCTATTGTCCACTCTTCTGGAGGCCAGAAGTCCAAGATCAAGGTGTCAGCAGGGCTGGTTCCCCTTGAGGGCTCTGAGGAGAAGTCTGTTCTAGGCCTCTCTCCTAGCTTCTGCTAGTTTGCTGGCAATCTTGCTTTTCCTTGGCTCATAGAAACATCACCCTGATCTCTGCTTCACGTGGCCATGACCAGGCTCCCAAGGTACTAAGCAGCTGGCCATGGCCATTTGGGGCCCCAGTCCAAGAGAGCCCTCTGGGAAGACCTCCCGGGAAGGTGACCCAGCTGGCTGGCAAGGGGACGGCCCAAGGACACCTAAGCTAGAGTCCACTCGAAGGCTGCAGAGTCGCCTGATGCCGGCTTATGAGATGGGCCGAAGTAGCTTGTCCCTGATAAGTAACCTCATGGCTCTGAGGGAGACGGGCAACGGAGGTCTGCTCTTTCTCATTCAAGACACACACACGCACGCTGTCCATGCTCTGCCAGCAATAATCAACCAAGATATGCTGTGTTGCAAGCAGTTGTGAGCTGTATTACCAAGTAATCTATTGCTAACTTTAAAAAGTGCTAAATGTTGCAAATGTGTGTTCAAGTAGACTCAAGGTTATTCCTACACAACATCAGTTTCACTCGCTGCATTCTGATTAGGGCTCGTCAGTGGGAGAGGAAGGGAGGGAAGTTACAGAGTCTAGATGTGCCCACACTCGATGGAATAAAAAGCCTGGGACTGCCTCTCTGTATCCCATGTCCTGTGAGGTCCACACAGAAATATCAAGCTTTCTTCTTGGTAACATATGGGGGTTGGGTCCTGGGGGAGGGAAGGAGGTGGGCATGGGCAATCGAGATCAGGAAAGATTCCAACCTCACCCGTGATCCAGAAATGCCAGTTAGAAAAAGGAGGCACCATTATTCATCCATCCAATAGATAAACATGTTGTATTTGATCTTCACAAGTATTGGCCAGGGTGGAGGGGTTGACAGGGGGATTCTGCAAACTTGGTGAAGTAGAGTGTAATTGACACATCCATTTCATGGTCTTTGCAGGACCTGGGATGCCATTACCTTTCTGATCTCAATTCCTACTACTCTCGCCCTCCTCACTCTGCCCTAACATCTTCTTGAACTCACCAGGTATATCCCTGCCTCAGGGCCTTGGCACTTGCTATGTCCTTTACCTGGAATGCTCTTCTATATGGCTCATTCCCTTTAAGTCTTTAGTCACATGTCATGTGTGTTCCTAGGCACACATTCATTTACACACACCTAAATACACTCTGTCCCTCTCTCTCCTTCACTCTGTCTCTCTTCCCTGCCTTCTCTTTTTCCATAGAACCCACAAAGCACTAGAGCTCTTCATATGTTGTACATGTTGCTTTTATTATCTGCCTCCCCCCAGCAGAAGACACCCCCACAGAATGTCAGCTTCAAGAGGCTCAGATTTGTGATTGCATTGTTCCCTGCCACGTCTCCAAAGCCTGGAGTGCAGCTGGCCCGGATGGGCAACACGTATCTGCTGAGTGAACCCAGGTTTTAAGTGCAGATAACTATTGATTCTGCCTTTCAGAAACCATCTGCATTCGTCTTCTATTGCTGTGAAAGGAATTGCCAATGAACGCAACTCCCACTTATTAGCCTACAGTTCCCCGGGTGAGAAGTTCACCCAGCGTGGAGTCCCCGCGCAGACTGAAGTCACGGTGCCGGCCACTGCATCTCAGGGACCTCGGGTCCTCTTCCGGGCTCGTTCCTGGTACGGGCAGAATTCGGTTCCTTGCAGTTCAGGGCTGAAGTCTCCAATCGAGAGGCCCTCTCAGCTCCTAAAGGTCACTCGAATTCCTCTTCACGTAGACTCTCCATCTTCAAGCCAACAGCAGCGTGCTACACCTTCTTTTGCTCCACATCCTTCTGGCTTCCTCTTCTGCTCCCAACTAGAGAAAACTCTGCTTTTAAAGGGTTTATGAGCCTGGCTGGTGTGTGGCTGGGAACACATGTGACAACCTATGAACCAAGAGATCACGCTTTGATTCCTGGTCAGCCTTGACTGGGCCAATCAATGATTCTCTCTCATCATTGATGTTTCTATCTCTCTCTCCCTCTCCCTTCCTCTCTGAAGTCAATAAAAATATATCTCAAAAATAATAATTAAATAAATAAAAGGCTCATGTGATCTGAAATCCACCTGGATAATCTTGGTATCTGAGGCGAGCTGGCTTGGAACTTTAATGACCTCTGCAGCATCCCTTCCCAGAAATGCCTAGATTGGAATAACCCGGGGACTGGCATCTTGGGGTTGTCTTTAGGACCCTGCCCACCACACCATCCTGGAAAATGCTCAACAGTGTGCACTAGCAGATAGCCGCATGCAGGTATGTTTCAGAATTATTTATAACAGGAAACCGTGGGAACACCTGACGTCCATCAGGGAGGAACTGGTTCAATGGGCTACGACACGGCCATGCTATGGGATACTCCACAGGCACGAAAAAGAATGGGCACATTTTCATCCACCAGGCCAATGCAAGGGGCCGTGTCTTCTCCTGAGTTGAGAGCTGCGGCCCTGGGTAAAGGCTCCACTTCGTCGCTTCCTAGCTGCGCGAGCGTGGCAATTTTGAAAGCCTTTCTGTGCCTCTGTTTCCTCATCTGTAACATGGAGATGATAGTAATAGTATTACCCACAGGGGCTGCGTGAGTTAATTAAGGCGATGCACATAATACAGTGCCTGGTGCTATATTGGAACAGAGTGGATGCTAGAAACAGAGCAGCCATCATCATCATCATCATCATCTTTATTTCTGTTATTTCAGATGCACCAATGAGGACCCTTTTTTCTTTTAAGAATCGTTTATTAATTTTTAGAGGGAGAGGAAGGGAGAAGAGAGAAACATTGATGTGAGAGCATAACATTGATTGGCTGCCTTCTGCACGCCCCCTACTGGGGGTTGGGCCCACAACCCGGGCATGTGCCCTGAATGGGAATCGAGCCAGTGACCTTTTGGTGCAAGGGGATGACACCCAACCCACAGAGCCACACCAGCCAGGGCAAGGACTCTTTCTTCTGCATGATCCATGCTGGTGTGCCAAGATTTCATATTTCTATACAACCCAATACAATTGTTACTCCACCGTAGATGGGAATATGACATATTTTCACCGCATTGTTTATACCCGTCAGGCAAGTGCCACTGTTGGTTACACATACAGCAGTCAGGCACTTTATTCTGCTGTTTTTGGCAAGGGTTTCTAGATGTTACTTATATGGTTAGGAGAGGTGTTTACTCCCCACAATCCATACGTCCATCAGGGAGAAACGGGTTCAATAAGCTACGACATGGTCCTTGCCCTGGCTGGTGTGGCTCTGTGGGTTGGGTGTCATCCCCTTGCACCAAAAGGTCACTGGCTCGATTCCCATTCAGGGCACATGCCCGGGTTGTGGGCTCAACCCCCAGTAGGGGGCGTGCAGAAGGTAGCTGGCATGTTTTGTTTGGTGACATATACTTAGTTCGTGTCCCTGGCATACTAGTATACGGTGATGAGATCTCAGAAGAGATTGGAAAAGACTGAGGCATAACAAAGTGACAAGGGTTCCCAGGACACAGGACTTTCAGGTTTAAATCAAAGAAAATCCCAGCAAACTGGAGCAAGCTGGTCACCCCAGACACAACTCCAGCCAGTGCTCCCCAAACACCACTCACTTGTACCCCACATGCATAACTACGTAGGAGTACAGACTCTGCAGTCAGGGGTCTGGGTTCAAATCCCAGCTCCACCACTTACTCGTCACACAACCTTGGCAAGAAAGTCAAGTCTCTGTCCCTCCAGGAAGGCAGGGGAGGGTGGGTGGGAAGAGATCATCCAATGAACTTGTATGCATATATGCATAACCCATGCACACAGACAATAGGGCAGTGAAGGCCTGTGGGGGGGGGGGGGCGGGGGAGGTGAGTGGGCTAGAAGAGGTCAATGATGGGGAAAAATGGGACACATGTCATACTTTCAACCATAAAGATTTTAAAAATAAAAATAAAAAATTTTAAGATTTTAAAAAAATCTTTTAATAAATAAATAAAAGTCTCTGTCCCTCCGTTTGCTCCATTGTACAGCGGAGCTAGTAGTAACCAACCTCAATGGTTGGAGGATTAAATGAGCTAAACAGAAAGTGCTTAGAATCATGGCTGGCCCATCGTAAGCACTCCATAAACCTTTGCAATTATTGTTATTGTCATATCTGCTACCATCTCTATTATCTATTCAAATATTTTTATATCTACATAATCTTAAAAAGCTTAAATGGATTTACTGTAAAATAAAATTGTGTATCACTCCCCTAATTAGAAAGCCAAAACTGTTAGCCATAAAAGAAGGTAACTGTAAGCATGATGCATAACTACTTACCAAGTCCAAGCATCTCAGGCCCATTTTCGGGGCACTGACCCTTGGGGAACCTAGCTGTTCTGCACAAATGGAAACAGGCTCAGACAGGGAGGAGCAGGAGGGGTAGAATCGGGGCTCAGAACTGACTTGTGACTGGCCTGTGAGCTGCAATCCAGACCTAAACACATCACACTGTGCCCTAGGCCGTTAAAAGGAGCCATTCTCCCGGCCCACATGGCTCAGTGGTTGAGCATTGACCTATGAACCAGGAGGTCATGGTTCCATTCCCAGTCAGGACACACGCCCAGGTTGCAGGCTTGATCCCCAAAAGGGAGCATATAGGAGGCACCTGATCAATGATGTTTCTCTCTCATCGATGTTTCTATCTTTCTATCCCCCTCCCTTCCTCTCTCTCTAAAAATTGATAAAAACATATATTTTTTTAAAAGCCCTTCGAAGGCAGAAATTTCCATGGCCCGGCCCTTCACGGAGCAGGTCTCTAAAATGCCTCTGTTCTCAGCTCATTTGGTCTTCAACAGGCAGGTTGGGTTGTGGTTGGGACAACTCCCTGCTCTGGTCTGCCCCTTAGGACTAGTTTCATCACCTCTGGGCCTCAGTGGTCCCATCTGCAAAAACAGGCATCATAATGCCTGCCTCTCGGGGTTACTAAGGTAACTACTAAGGTAATTAAGAAGGGATAAAGGTACACACACTCCGTGACCTTCAAACCATTCAAAACATCCAGGCTCACCATCTGGCCTTTTCAAATACCAGGAATGATTCTGTGAGGCGTTTCACCGCTTGGTGGAAATGATCTCATTGCCCAGCCTCAGCGGCCTGGGTGAGCCATGAAGGCTCTGTAATCAGAAAGCTCTTCAGAAGGCCAAGAATGAAGGGATGCTAATTTTACCACTTTTAGGCAATTGTTCTTTTTTTGTTTCCTGCACTTGAAAACCTGAGCTCCCACTTTAAAATACTCTAAACGTTGAGCTTTAATCACGGTATAAACTTCAAGTGACAGACTCATAATACAATTAGGGCAGCTGCTTATTATCTCCCATTATTGAATAACATGTTCATTAATAGTTCTTCCCTTCCTTAGCTTAACATTCCCCTGCTAAAAATAAACATAAACTGCCGGGCCGGTGCAGCTCAGTGGTTGAGCATCAACCCATGAACCGGGAGTCACGGTTTGATTCCTGGTCAGGGTGCATGCCCAGGTTGCTGGCTCAATCCCCAGTGTGGGGCATGTGGGAGGCAGCCAGTTGATGTTTCTCTCTCATTGATGTTTCTATCTCTCCCTCTTCCTTCCTCTCTCTAAAATCAATAAAAACATATTTTTAAAAATAAACATAAACACCAAGACCCAGCATGACTGAGAGCTGAACTTGACCTCAGAGTGGCCTGTGGGATCTAAGAGACGTGAAGTGAACATGACCAAATTCAGGAGCCCCCAGGCCATGCAGACACAGTGGGAAATGAAAGGCCTGCACATGTTTTATCTGGTGTCATTCTACCCACATCCCTGCACACAAGGTATTATTACTATGACGTTCCATTCACAGATAAAGAGATTGAGGGTCAGAGAGTTCCCTTGACTTGCCGGCCCAAAGCCAGAACAGTGAGGAAATATCGGAACCAGGATGTAAACGCTGCTCTCCACCTTGCAAATGTGTGTGACTGTATGTGTGTGTTCTTTCCCACAAAACAGGTCGTTGTCTGTATCACCCTCCTCCTCCTCCTCCTCCTCCTCCTCCTCCTCCTCCTCCTCCTCCTCCTCTCCTACCTCCCCTCCCTCCAGCAGGGGCCTCCAAGGCAAGCACGGAGCCTCTCTGTAGGATTAGGAGAGACTGTGCCTGTCTATGTGCTCGGAGCTTGCACCAGGAGGGCTGTGCTTTCTCCCTTCTGGGGCTGAAATCATCTTTGTGGAAGAGCAGGGAAGTCATATAAATAGCTCTGGTACATGCCAACAGCCACCTTCAAGCTCTGATGTTACATTCTCCTCCCCTGAGATGACTCAGGGATTCAGGGAACGAGAGGCCTCAACTGGCAGGATCTTCCGTCCCACAACAGCAAGGAATCTCCATCCAGAATCATCTTCATCCTGCTCCTCAGCACGTCCTCACTCACTCCCTGCACCCTCCTGTCCATTCTTCCCATTTATAGAAGAGCAGCTTGAAGGTCAAGGCCAGGACTGGTCTCCAATTCACAGATGGGGCAACTGAGGCCCACAGAAACTGCCTCAGCACATGGAACAGTTCATTTTACATCAGCTTGTTCAGGCTCTGGTGCCTGGCTGTCTTGGTCAAACACTAGTCTAGATGTTGCCGTGGAGGTCATGTGTAGAGATGACTAACATCTACAGTCAGTTGACGTTCGGTAAGGGAGATTACCCTCCATAACGCAGGTGGGCCTTATCTCATCAGTTGAAGGACTAGATGGCAAAACTGAGGTTTCCTGGAGAAGAAGGAATTCTGCCTCGAGGCTACAACATAAAAGCTTTGCCTGAGTTCCCAGCCTGCTGGCCTGCCCTACAGATGTTGGGCTTGCCAGCCGCTGCCATTGTGCAAGGGGTCCCTTGACTTGCCTGCCCAAGAAATTTAAATTCCTTAAAGAAATTTAAATACAGCATACATATTTAAGTGTATGCTTATATATAAACTTATGTAGACATGTGCTTATATATATTTCTTTAACGACCTATAAAAATGTTTTACACACGCACTAGTGGTTGTGTTTCTCTGGAAGACGCTGACTGGTTAACAGGGCCAGTAAAGACAGAGCGAAAGAAGACAGAGAGGACAGAGGACCTGTGTGTGAAGCACGTACTAAACGCCAGGAGCTCTTGCCCACGTTATCTCATTAAAGCCACACCCACCGCCCATAAAGGCAATTTTCTCCATTTCAGAGGGCTTAAGGGCCTTGGCCAGGGTAACTCAACTGGGAATCAACCCCATGCCATCAGCCTCACTGTCCATGCTCTCCATACACCAGCAGGAAGATGGGACCCAAGAGCCTGGGAGCCTCATTCCTTTCCAGGACCAGAGGGGAATTCTTCCTCCAGTCCTTCTATGAAAAGTCTTGAGGTCAGATGCAAAAAAAGGAAAACCCAATTCAAACTCTCTTAAGCAATAAAGGGGACCTCTTGGCTCATGTGTGTGAGAAGCCTGGAGGTAGACCCTCACGCATGGGCGGAGATGGGGTGCCAACAGCCTCTTCAAGGTCTCCACAGGAAGGTCCCCGTCTCTCCCCAGGTGGCAATAACCTCCTCCGGCTCTACACGGTGGCCATGGAAACGTCCAGCTTTCACTGTCTGAACTGCTGACTGTTCCTCTGGAAAGAGAAATCCTCCCCTACATCCTGAGGCTTGGGATTAAGACCCTTGGGACTGGCTTGGCTGTCTTCTCCTTCACCGGAACTAATTGAGATGCAACCCAACGTGGTGGTCAAGAGCCAGACTACCTGGGTTCGAATCCCTGCTCCACCACGTGCCCGCTGGGGACCTTGGACAATAGCCTTAATCCCTCTGTGCTTTCATTTTTCCAGCTATAAAATAGGAAAAGGAATTCTACTTCCTTCCAAGGCTTGTGGTGAAGATAAAATGTATACATTTGTAAAATGCTTAGCCTAGTCTAGTGCACAGCACACAGGATATGGAAGTGACTTCGTTAAGTGACTGGTGCTGGGGTTGAAACGTGCTAAGTTGACAGGCCTGGGGTTCATACCCCTCTCTGGGAGGCAGGGGCTGCTTCTCCAAAAGGAAATGGCTGTGCTGTCAGCAGAAGGAGGGGGCTGGGGAGCAGGAAGGCAGAAACAGCAGCTGCCTCACAGAATGGCCTCCGTGACGCCACCGTGCCTATTATTTTCTTTCCCGTTGGGCACAGACCTGAGGTGGGAACTGCCTTAAGTTGGAAAGATCAAAAATAATATATCCTAATTATGTGCAAGAATAAAATGGGCAGGTCGCTCTGTCCTATTCTTGCACTTCTCTTTGTGTTTCTACCCACTGAAAGTGAAACCAGTCAAATCAGGCATTTAAAATCTACCTTTGACTCATCCGCTCATTCAGCAGACATTTAATGAGCTCTAGAGGCGGTTTTTCCATGAAACTAAGAAGTCTTTAGCTTCAGGGGCCCGCTCTTAGCTGGGTCCCTTCCAAGGCCTTCTACCTAATATATTTGTAATTCTGCATCCCTTTACGAAAAGAAGGCCCCCCAAATTTTATAAGCTCCAGGATCCTCAAACCTACATTTGCCCTCTATGAGCTCCTATTAAGTGCCAGGCGAAGAGACACAGCAGGTACAGAGATGACTGAGTGATGGTCCTGCCTTCAAGGAGCGCCCTCTACTGAAGGAGACTGAGAATGAGAATGAGGAACATTTCCCAAGAAAAATAGTTGCTATTCATTAACCCATTGAAGCCTAGGTATTGTGTGCCAGACACTGGGAATCCTGGGATGAGAAGGTAGGGAAAGACTCTGATCTCAAGGAGCTTACAATCAATTAATCACTCAATACAAAAAAAATCAGTATTGGCCCCTTTCCACCCGCCCCCCCCAAAAAAGGATAAGATGATAAAGAATGGCTGGAAGGATACTTTAGATCATGAGTCAGAAAAGGCCTAGTAAGAACATTACGAACAAAAAAAGAAACACAAAAAATCTTGAACTGTTTTCATGATCAAATCATTAATGGTAGTGTTGTTATTGTTTTCCTGAGACCATTCTCTGTGTGTTATGGAATAAAGCAAATGAATAATTATGTCGGTTTCTTTGGGAATCAGGAATTTGGTTGTGGAAGAAAGAAGAAACTGACATGAAAGTGAAGATGTTATGTAAAAACCCACTAGTCCTGAGTCTGAACTGAAGTCTCTGTATAAATTCAAGTATATCTCCTCCCCACCCCACCTCCACGCCCTCCCCAAAAAAAAATCCCTGGCTCTAACCAATAAAAAGACTAGCAACAATGTTCAACCCAGGAACAATGAGCACCCCTAGCACCCAGACTGTAGTCCCTAAGCACCATTCCCAATTAGGAGAAACCAGGAATCAATGGGAAATTGGCTGGTCCACATCTAGGCCAGAAGATAGCAAAGAATCGGAGAAGGGAAGTGAGAAAGGGAAATTGTAAAGTAGCGGCTGATGAATAGGAGGAAAACCAAGAGAGTGAGCGGGCACTAAAGCCAAGAGGAAAAAGTGCTCTAAAAGGGCAGGAGTGATCTACTGCTTTGAATGCTATTAATATGAAAAAAATAATAATAATAACAATAGCAATGCTGACCACTGAATGTGGCAATCTGGACCCATGGCCTTGACAGGTGTGGTCTCTGTGGAGTGGCAAAAGCTCAATTGGATTAGTGAGAAAAGAATCCAAAGCATAATAATCACGTATGCCAGCCCTGGCCAGTTTGGCTCAGTTGGTAGAGCGTCAGTCCTCAGACTGAAGGGTCGAGAGTTCAATTCTGTCAAGGGTATCAGTTGTAGGCTCGATGCCCGGCCCTGGTCAGGGTGCGTGCAGGAGGCAACCAACCAATGTGTCTCTCTCACATCGATGTTTCTCCCCCTCCCTTCCACTCTCTCTAAAAATCAATAGAAAAAAATACCCTCAGGTGAGGATTAACAAAAAATAAATAAATGAATAAGTAAGTAATCAAGTATGCCAGCAAAATTAAAAGATTGTTCCAGAAACTTCTTGTGACAAAATAAAACGGCCAAAGGAAAGAGATCCAAACCCTGCCACCTGCATAGCCCCCTCTAACAGGAGCCTGGCATTTAGAAAAGGGAAGGGAAGAAGATGCATACTCTTCCTTATGCCCTTCATCAGAATGCAGGCGTCATCTCTGCCCACGGTGGGATTTACGCAGGAGAGCTTTATCTTGGCTCCCCTGACCCAGGCGAGGCAGTGAGCGCTCCATCTCTGAGGGTGACCCAGTTGAGGGAGGCGGGTCATCCTTCAGGGATACTCTAGAGGTGGCCCAGCCTCGGATACGGAACGAGGGCTCTTTGAGTATGGGCTCTCCAGAGCGGGAAAGCAATATGGCCCAGCAAACAGCAGGGGCTTAATAAATGTTCCAGGCTGATGTGTAGAACTTTCCCACTGTGTCTCCCATCTCCTCCGGCTCCAAGATCTTGTGATTCCACCATGTTTGCTTCGGATAAGGAGACTCCGATTCCTGTGCATGGAGCCTTTCTCCAGGTACTTCTCTCCATTGGTATCGCCTCCACTCCATCTGCCAGGGTGTCTCCTGCACATTCTGCTGCCAGGATTAGCCACAGAAAAATAAGCAAAGAGGTACCTTGAATGACACCACCAGCTGCACACGGAGCCCCAGGCCCTCCTGCAGACCCCAGAGCACATCTGTGCTTTATTCTTCTCTTTACTCACAGAGATGGAAAGGGAAAATGACCCTTTCTCCAGCGTGACATCTGTATGAGTCAGGAATCTCCAGAGAAACAGACCAATAGGGGATAGAGCTCACACCCCAGGCATGTGTCCTAACCAGGAATCAAACCGTGATCTCCTGGTTCATAGGTTGACGCTCAACCACTAAGCCATACCGGCCAGGCAATAAAGTTGTTGTTTTTAAGTGTTGGCACCAAGGGCCCCAGTGGACGAGCTGGAAGAAATTCCCATACCAGGAGAACAGACAAGAGGCGCTCCAGGCAAAGAGAATGCAGCCCTATCAGCTGGGTATCAGGACCCTGGGAGCAGCAACTTCCCCAGATGTGGTAGCCAACTTCCTGGTGAACACACAGGAGCACCCCAGGGTCCCATTAAATATTTAAAAGGGATTTTAGGCCAGAAAGAGTTTTGTTTCATTACATTGGTGAGAGCAGGCATGGGGAGGGATGAGTTGCGATGAGGACCAGGAAACCATCCGTATCAGGTTTAGAGTGACTCAGATTTAGGCTTGCTTTGCTTGACAACTGGGGCAAAGGGCAGGGGCGGTTTCCAGGATGGCAAGAGCCTGTTTCTCTGCAATTTATTAGTTGTGCCTGGCTGGATCCTTGTGTTGAAATCAATTCGTGATGTCTTCCATGGATACACGCGTGGGAGCGTTAACACGTGTGCTACTTATTTGCCAACCTGCTTAGACACTCAGAATCATTGCCCTGGTGAGAGAGGGAGGTGGCTAAGCCTGAGACACCCGGGAGGCCGGAGAGCATGATCCAGCAGAGAAGAAAATCCACCATACCAGGGGGGCTGCCCTGGGCTCAATGCCTCTGAAGCCAGAAGATAATTGTTTTCCCTTCGAGCCTTGTTCACACAGAGAATGTGCTAAAGAGAGATCATTCACTGACACCAGAACGTCTGAGGAGCTCTATTTAAACCGCCAAATTCTCATTTCCTTAGAAGCAAGGAAACCACAAAACAAGGAGTCTGACCCCACCTCCCCCCAGCCCATCAGTGCAGTTGGGGATTTTTTCACAGCTCTTTATTTTGAAAATGTCTCACCCTATAGAAAAGTTAATGTAATAGGATAATGAAAACCTTGATAATGCCAGGATAACTATTTACCCATCATTAACAATTGATCATATCTGCTTATCTCTCTGTATATTTTCTTGCTGAACTATTTGAAAATAACTTTTAGCATCATGATATTTCAGCATGTATTTCCTAAGAACAAATGCATTTTCTAACATAGTCCACGGTGCAATAATACCACTATCACACCCAAGAGATTTAACAGTAATACACTACTACCTATATGCAGCCCACACTACCCTCTTCCCAACAGTCCCAGTATTGTCTTTCCAGGTATTTTTTAATATATTTTTATTTATTTATTACAGAGAGGAAGGGAGAGGGATAGAGTTAGAAACATCGATCAACTGCCTCCTGCACACCCCCCACTGGGGATGTGCCCGCAACCAACGTACATGCCCTTGACTGGAATCAAACCTGGGACCCTTCAGTCTGCAGCCGACGCTCTATCCACTGAGCCAAACCAGTCAGGGCTCCAGGTATTTTTAAAATCCAGAATCCAATCAAGGGTCATGTATTTTACTTAGTAGTCATATCTCTTGCATCTCCTTTAACCTAGGACTGCCTCACTGCTTTGTTTTAACTCTCATGTCATTGATGTCTTGATGCTTTTTCAGAATCCAGGCTAGATGACTTGTAGGAGGACCCCATCTTTTTGAAAGGAACACAGCTCTTCAAATAGGCTTCGCCATTTCGATTTCTCTGTACTATAAAAGACTGCCTCATCCTCCTGCCTGCCATTATGAGATTTCAGTAAGCATCCTATGCATGGCTGACTTCATTCTGATTCTTCAGTTAAGAATGGATTTGAGGTACCTATCTCTTCTCTACACATTTTCCTCATTAAAGGTGATTGCCAATGGCAAGGCAGGTCCAAAGTCAAGTTAAGGTCAGCTGGCTGGCCATTGCCTACCCAAAGAAGAGAGAAACCTCGCTTAGGTTTGGGACTGTTGATACAGCTTGATGAGTTCCTAAAATAACCTTCTCGCTGCCTTATTAACTCCAGTGTATGTTTCATAACAGGTGACAGCTTTGCCCTTTAATTGTTGAGGGATTTTAATTATGCACTGCTGTTTGCTGTTCAAAATGATTTACCTTGGTTCATAAACACTTGAATCACAGGGACTTCCTCTATGGTTAGAAAAGTAAACTTGTGGGACGTGTGATTTGAACACACCCACGCACACACTCATAGCTTTAATTAGGGCAATAGCTCCTAGCATGAGAAGGTTCATATCACCTTCACCATGTGGGGCAATATTTGTGATTAGTATTTTTCTTTAAACGAAATTGCTCTTCTTACCTAAATAAATAACTTTTCCAGGAAGACCTTTAGTATTAATGGAAAACTGGCATCCTTTTCCATAACCGGCTGTAAAGTAAATACAGTGAAAACCTAGATATCAGGGCCCCTGAAGGTCTGAGCCTGAGGCCTGTTCTGTCTTGTCTAAATGGGAGGTTATCAAGAGTTAAAGGCCAATGACACCACCCTGGGACCCTCAGCTTTGAGTAATCAGAGGAATGAGTGGAAATTAAAAGAGGATTGATTTTTCCTATAAAATTTGAAGTTATTTGAAGTAATTTCATGTTGGGTCAGGTGACTACCTAGAATGATTTTTCATGCCCACAGAATGGCACACACTCTATACTTTGAAAAACACTGGATTCAGTCTTGCTATTGAGGGTTGTTTAGTGTTTATTTTTGTTTGTTTTTTTTAATGTTCTGTTCAAAGATCAATTCCTAGTGTCTGGAAAACTTGGTTATCATATCATGTCAGATGGATGGTTAGCTGGTAAAAACTTCAGCAAGAACTAAGGTTGAACTATATTGAAATCGCCATTTTTGTAGATTGACAATGGTCTATTGCTAGCAATTTCACATAATCTAGCCTAAAACAACCATCACCATGATCATCGCCCATGGTCTTCACTGTTGTATGTGTTTGTTTCCCCCACGTCCCGAGTGGTTTAGGGTTCGGGATCTGGAAGAGGAGCCGCACACAAATGAGAGAGAAGAGACAAGAGATAATTTGGAAATATTTGGGGGCCAGGCGGGCAAGTCCAACTCAAGGGGAAGGACCTCCACTGGTGCCCAGGCCTCGCCAACCTTTTATTCAACTTTGGTTAAATATAAAGCCCTTAGTCAGGCAGGTAATAGCAGTAGCAGACAGGCTGTCATAAAGGTCAGTAAATACTAGAAGGATTTACTCTGAGGCTATTTGATCAGGAAATAGCTTGAGCTCCCATTGTCAGGACTAGACAATCGGTGCATAACTCAGGCCCTGCCATGGGTACAAGGGTCACCAGCCTTCTGGGATCCTTGTTTGCCCTTCTCTTCTAGTGAAGACAATGGGTGGCGTCCTGTATCTCCCGCATCTCCCCCCATTTCTTTTCCTTAATAATTCTTGAAAGGTGACTGCTGCCTGAAGGGTTCGAGTCCTTTTCAGACTCTTCATTCCGCATCTGCAGACTAGAAATAAGCATATGAGAACAAAAATGAGACAAGCAATAGTGGTTATGCTGAGAGGCAAATGAATCAGTCTGTAGTCAGTTTCTTTCTGAGCCAACAGTTCTTTGAGTCCCAATTTCAATGTCCAACAGTTCCTATGTGTACATGCCAGCAATGATATGCTAGTTCTGGATGGTGGGCAAACGATGGCAATGCAGGTCCGACCTTCTCTGGTTTGGTCCTGGGCAACCTGCAGCGACGCACAGCTGCTGCCTGCTAGCGTGGTAAGGCGTCTTCACCATCTTCCATCTCTGGACTGTTTCTCTTCTTATCTTCATGTGTTGTCAGTTCCTCTCTCAGATTCATAGTTGCAGGAATCTACACGGGCTTGGAGAGATTTTCTGGAAATATACAAACATATTCTCAACCAAAGGTTAATAAAGGAATATTTTTTATAAACTAGACTTGGGATCCTTTCATATTTGCCCAAACAATTTTCCTTTGGCTTATTTTGACACCATGTGTGTTTTTATGGGTGTCTTGTCTTCAGCATTACAAGTGAAAATTAATTTTTAAAGTAAAATTTTTTCTTGATGTAATTTACTCACAGGGGATTATTCCACTATCCCCCTTCTTTTTTTATTTAAATAATATTAAGAGGCTTTTGGAAATTTTGCAATGCAGTCTTGATAACTTTTTATTTTAATTTTATGCACAGAAATATGACTACTTTGGATTCATTGCATGTTAAGCGGTTTTTGAACTATGAGATAAACCATTAGTAAAAAATTAGTTAATGCTTCAGGAACAGTTTCCTGCCCAGTACAACAATGTTTTATGAATATTCATTTATTTTAACTAGCCAATTTAAATCAACCTGAAATAAGGTTTATTTTTTTCCAACTTGTCCTTGGTTATAGAAAGTAAATGACATTAACTAAATTTCTGCTATTAGCCTTTGAATAACTTTACATAAGTTTTCTCAGGGAGGCAAAAACACAAACTATTTACTTTTATTTATGAAGCCTAACATTGACTTTTAATTATGTATTTGAAGGAAACCTCTTTTTATTTTCTTCCAGGGAAATTATTAGAACACATTTTGAGAGGTTGTTTTTTTTTTAAGACAATTTTCTTTCTTTTTTACACCAAGCCACTTACAGGGCTGCTGCTTGGATATTGGGTCATGCAGCTGAATAGCTATATTTCAATGACTCTCTCATTACATTATGTTGACTACAAGTAAGGATCAGATTTAGTATTTTAATAATAATCTTTAATTTACCCTGTAAATATTAGTGGAAGAGATTTCAAAGTTTTTAAATTTCTCCTTTTTATTAAGCTTAGAATTATATTTTAAAGAGTATCCCCTTAGCTTATTTGTATATACAGAGAGATCATGGGTAGTCCCAGTAACTTTCAGAGGGATTTATTAGAATTGAATTGTTTATGAAAATATTGGCTTTTCATTTAGCTGAAATTATATGAAACCTCGATTATAATTTAAAAGCTAAGTTATAAAATAATTAAAGTAGATATCGTTATTTAAAAAGCAAAGCAAGTAAATTTAGTAAACTTATACATCTGATTCACAAGGCACAAACGCTGCCCTACCTCCAGCCTACCCAAAATGCAGGCCGTTAGAGGCTTCTGCAATTAGAATTCCGTCTTAAAATTCTGCTGTTGGATTTTAAGAAATATTTCATTATTTTATTTTGCCCTCCTTAGAGGCCAAAACCCTCATAACATTTAAAATATATGTATATAAGTAAAATATAGTTGTTAATTTTTATTTAATTAAAGCTTTCCATGCAATTTCAAGTATATTAGATTGGCTACATTTAAAATATTTCCTTTAAGAAGAGAGAACAAATTCTTTTTTGGATGACTCCGGGCCCTTGGAGTTTTCCAAGAATTATCCCTATGTTATAGCTTTGAAATTTAACATGGAAAGATCATCAAATCTATATTTAAAGATTATATACTTTTTATAATTATTTTAAAGAACATCAATTAAATTTAAACTGATTTTTGTATTAAAATTTAGTTGGAATCACAGAATTAATCTTCCTTTTTAAAAATTAGACCAATGAGCGACATATTTTGAATTCCTAATTATTTCAGAGAAAACACAAAAATCATTTTCTCAAAATTTCTATGCTTTAGGCATTTTGTTATTACAACTATATAATTTCTTCCAACTTAATTTGAATTCTTAGAAGCTTCAAATTTCAGGTAGCAAGTAAAATACTTAGCATTTCTCAAATTAATATTTTTACATTTTTAAGGATATATTTCAAATAAAATACAAGGCATATTCAATTAATAGATTAAATTCTATCCTCTAGATTTTTTTTGAGGTAAACTCAGGTTAATATTTCAGTATTTTTGTCATTTTAAAATACCTAGATATTTAATATTTTTTATTATTTATTTCAGCACTGTTCTAAAGTCTTAAGTTACCAAAGGCTTTGGAAAATTATGTTTCTGGTGAGAAAGCAGGGGGAGGGGATTTTAAAACCGCCACTTTTTTCCTTTAGAGATAACACTTAAGGTTTCTGTTGCCGCTGCAGGCTTCTCCGGCTTTTACAGGGAGAAGAGGAACTGGCCCTTTATCATCAACACATTATCACTGAAAAGCTTTACCACAAAGTCTAATTTGCTCTATAAGCTTTCTGCACATTAATTTAGCTGATTTTGCACGTCATTATACTGTCCCAGCCTTGCTAACATTTCATAAGTTATTTGAGCATTCAGCCAGGTTTATCCACTTTAGTCTCTTTAAAAGGCTCTAGTAAATGAAATACCGTATTCCACAAGGAGAAACAGTTTGGAGGCAAGTTTTTCCCTGCTGTTGAGCTTTTTTCAAATTTTGACCCACTCTTTACCAACATTCAAGACCTAATGTACCTTCTTCAGGAAACCAAGGGTTATGTTCTATAATAATATGCAAAAGCTGTAAGAGATTACCTTCTGAAACTTTAATTCCTTAAGCATGCAAATCAAAAATCTACAATAAAGTTTCTTACTTTTTAAGCCAAATTCTGCCCCATTAGCCTGGCTAAGGAAACGTTCCCACCCTACTTACAGATCGCAACTTCTGCAGCTGATCGTGGGCTTTTGTGTGCAGTGAAAATATCTTCCCACCTATACGGTGAATTCTTTCCCACCTTTTCGGTGAATCTTCTTTTTTTCGCTCTAGGCGAAGTTTTCACTTCCAGATTTCCCGTTGAGGCGTCAGATGTTGTATGTGTTTCCCCCACGTCCCGCGTGGTTTAGGGTTCAGGATCTGGAAGAGGAGCCGCACACAAATGAAAGAGAAGAGACAAGAGATAATTTGGAAATATTGGGGGGCCAGGCGGGCAAGTCCAACTCAAGGGGAAGGACCTCCACTGGTGCCCAGGCCTCGCCAACCTTTTATTCAACTTTGGTTAAACATAAAGCCCTTAGGCAGGCAGGTAATAGCAGTAGCAGACAGGCTGTCATAAAGGTCAGTAAATACTAGAAGGACTTACTCTGAGGCTATTTGATCAGGAAATAGCTTGAGCTCCCATTGTCAGGACTAGACAATCGGTGCATAACTCAGGCCTGCGGTGGGTACAAGGGTCACCAGCCTTCTGGGATCCTTGTTTGCCCTTCTCTTCTAGTGAAGACAATGGGTGGTGTCCTGTATCTCCCGCACTTCACCATTGCCAAGTGCCTTCACAAACATCACCTCCCTTTTTCCCAACAGTAAACGTTGACACAGCTTTATTTCTGTCTTCCTTTCTTCCTTTCTTTTCATGCCCCTTTCACAGAAGAGAAATTCCTCAAAGAGAAGAATGGGGTGTCCTGAGGCCTAGCAGGGGGTCAGTGGCGGCCCCCAGGCTGAATCAGGGAGGCTGGTCCCAGGTCCTTCCTTTCTATCACAGCCTCATTGCCTCCCCAAGCTATCATTGTAAATATCACGGTAAACAAGGAACAGGCATCTGAAGTTAGCCTGCCTCTTTTCCTGTGGCTCTGAGCCCTTCCTACTGGAGTGAGTATTGCTCACAGTCTGAGGTTGTGCCTGTTTTGTACCCTCACTGGTTGGCATGAATAAATGTCTCAGAAAGGGAAGGAGGGAGGGAGGGAGAGAGAGAGGGAGAAATGGCAGGCTAAATGCAGAATTTAATCTCTATTGTGGCTTATTTGGATATCTGTGGGAGGGAAATACTGTATGGGTTTAGGATTCAGACAGGTGAGTATTCAGTTCCCAGTGCCTCCCTCGCCCAGGTGTGACTTGGGCGAGCTACTCTACCTCTGTCAGTTGCAACTCTGTCATCCTGATAAAGCAGAAAAGAGCACCTATTCCAGTGATGGCGAACCTATGACATGCGTGGCAGAGGTGACACGCGAACTCATTTTTTTGGTTGATTTTTCTTTGTTAAATGGCATTTAAATATATAAAATAAATATCAGAAATGTAAATCTTTGTTTTACTATGGTTGCAAATATCAAAAAATTTCTATATGTGACACAGCACCAGAGTTAAGTTAGGGTTTTTCAAAATGCTGACACGCCGAGCTCAAAAGGTTCGCCATCACTGACCTATTCTAAGGGATGCTGGGAGACTCTGAAGAGAAAGTGAGTGCACAATGAGTGTGTTGTTGTCACTGTTACTGTTGTCATTGCTGGACTTCCTTCTTTTTGCTCTAATGTTTCATCCGTATCCTTTGGGCAACCTTCCCAACTCAGGTGATTCTGACCTCAGATTTGTCCACAAAGAGAAGGAAAATGGATGAGCGCTACGGAGATGGTCACCCTGGAGTTGCAGAGGCCACCTGCATCAGAGGCTGTGGTCTGGGCAATGCTTCTCTGGAAAAACCTAAGCAGCGGGTCTGAGAGGAACAAGCCGCCACCCACCGCTCTGTCTTGGTATAACCTCCCTTCAGGTGGTGAGCTCGGCTTGGTGGGAGCTTGATAAATGTTTGCTGAGCTGAGCCATTGATCGAGCAGGGAGGAGGGAGTACAAATCACCATCCTGAGGCCCCTGTGGAGCTGTCAGGGGGAAAAGGTTACAAACTCATCCAGCCCAGAAGACAGGACAAGAACCACTGTCTGGAGCTTAGAGAGAAGCAACTCCCCCTCTATATAAAGAAGCCCTTTCTAATAACTAGGATTTCCAGAAATCCAGTCCGCTGCCTTTTATGTGGCAAAATGAGCCACTGGGTACATTCAAGCAAAGACTCCCTGATCATCTAACGAGCACCCACAGGACTGGAGATCAGATTAGAGCGGATCTGAAAACCTGGGCCCATGTGGTCCACTATGGAAGCCACAGCCACGTGTGGCTTTCAGGCACCTGAAATGGGGCTGCATTGATTAACGTAAGCTGTGAGTGCAAAATAGACAGCAGACTCCAGGGACTTCAGACCCAAAAAAGGGTTCAAAATACCTTGTTAATAATTTTTATATTGGTTGCATGTCAAAGTGACGATATTTGGTATTTATTGTGTTCAAGAAAATATATTCTTAATATTCATCTCACCGCAACAAAGTCTAAGCTATAGAAAAAAGAATAGGATTCAGCTCAGGTTTTTCAATATAAAAGTGGATGCAGGGTTACAACCAATACATTCAAAGTGTTAAAACACTGAAATGTGACAGTTTGTAATTTTTGTTTTTCTATATATTTTTTTCTATATAGGGATGGACCACAATGAAAATCTTGGAGAAACAAATACAACAAGAAGAGAAATCAAGTCCATAAGATTTTGGAATAAAAATGGAAAGTAAAGTTAACAAAATATGTTGGTATGCTTCATTTTGGGGCTAAAAAAAACCTAAATAAATAAATATTAATAATGGGAAAATTGGCCGAAACCGGTTTGGCTAAGTGGATAGAGCGTCGGCCTGTGGACTGAAAGGTCCCAGGTTCGATTCCGGTTAAGGGCATGTGCCTGGGTTGTGGGCACATCCCCAGTAGGAGATGTGCAGGAGGCAGCTGATCGATGTTTCTCTCTCATCGATGTTTCTAACTCTCTATCTCTCTCCCTTCCTCTCTGTAAAAAATCAATAAAATATATTTTAAAAAAATAATAATGGGAAAATTGATCTCACCTGTTTCTTTACATTTTTAATGTGGCTACTAGAAAATGTTTTACTGCACATGCAGGCTCCCTTTGCGGTTCGTGTTAGAATTCTGCAGGATTTTTTTTAACATCGATTTGTTGTTCTACTTACTCATGCATTCATTGGTTGATACTTGTATGGGCCCTAACTGGGGATCGAACCTGCAACTCTGGCACATCAAGACGATGCTCCAATCAACCAAGCTACCGAGCCAGGTTGGGACAGGGTCACTTTAGCGTTTAAGGCAGCCGTAGGCAAACTACGGCCCACGGGCCGGATTCGGCCAGTTTGAAATGAATAAAACTAAAAAAAAAAAAAAAGACCGTACCCTTTTATGTAATGATGTTTACTTTGAATTTATATTAGTTCACACAAACACTCCATCCATGCTTTTGTTCCGGCCCTCCGGTCCAGTTTAAGAACCCATTGTGGCCCTCGAGTCAAAAAGTTTGCCCACCCCTGGTTTAAGGCCAGCTGCTTCTCTCTGAAACAGTAGCACAATCTCCAAGTCAGAGTCCACAGGGGTAATAAGAGGGAGAGAAAGAGAGAGAGAGAGAGAGAGAGAGAGAGAGAGAGAGAGAGAGAGAGAGAGAGAGAGAGAGAGAAAGAAAGAAAGAAAGAAAGAAAGAAAGAAAGAAAGAAAGAATTAGAAAGTATCTTAAAATGCCCACTTCACCCTTCCATTGAAAAATCTTAGATCTGCACACCTTGAAGATTATCTAGTTTGGGAGTCAGCAAACTATAGCCCAGAGCCCAGCCCTGTCTACCGCCTTTCCTGGTTATTGAGGTGAGATTCATATCGCATAAAATTCTCCATTTGAAAGTTGCGATTTATTAGTGCCTTCACATTCTTGTGCAAGCATCACCTCTATCTAGTTCCAAAACATTTCCATCACCCCAAACAGAAACCCAGCACCGTGAAGCAGCCACTCCTCATCCCCCTTCTCCCCTGCCCCTGGCAACCACTGATCTACTTTCTGTACCTTTGGATTTGTCTGTTGTGACTATTTCATATGAATGGAATCCTACAATATGTGACCTCTTGTGTCTGGTTTCTTTCACTGAGTATAATAATTTTGAGGTTCATCCCTATCAGAGCATGTACCAGTGCTTCATTCCTTTTTATGGCTGCATAATATTCCATTGTGTGTTTAAACCATGTTTAGTTTATCCACTTGTCTGTTGATGGACATTTTGGGTTGTTTCCATGACCAGCTGTTTTTGTAAATACAGTTTTGTCAGAACACGGCCTCGCCAATTCATTTACACACCATCTGTCACTATTTTCCCACAACTATAGACTTGAGTAGTTGCAACAGAGATGACATGGTGCATAAAGCCTACAGAATTTACTATATGGTCCTTTACATAAATAATTTGCTATCCTTTAATCTAGTAAAGGCAACTCCTTAAACACCTTTTTTCTTTTCTTAGACACCTCTTTTGAGGTGAAGGAACTGAGTCTAAACTGCCACCTACCCTTCCCTTCAAAAATCAGCTTCCTTTCTGTCATGAATTAAATGTTTGTGTCCCTTACCTCAAATTTTATATGTTGAAGCCCTACCCCTCAATGTGATAACATTTGGAGCTGGGGCCTTTGGAAGGTGGCTAGGGTTAGATGAGGCCATGAGGATGGGACCCTCCTGGTGGGATTAGTGTCCTTATAAGGAGAGAAAGATCTCTTTTTCTCTTTGCTCAGGCACAGAGGAAATTATAGCGGAGGGGCAGCCAACTACAAGATAGGAAGAGGGCTCTCGCAAGGAGCCAAATTGGCCAGCCCTTGACCTTGGACTTCCAGTCTCCAGAACTGTGAGAAATACACTTCTGTGGTTTCAGCCTCCCCGTCTATGGCATTCTGTTATGGTAGCCCCAGTGTCCACAGACATTCCTTTTGTTGTAAATGGAACCAACATCTTGGCATCTGGTGGCGGCGGCAATGGTTGGTGTTCATTGGCTTGCATCACTTCAGTCACTCCCCCGTCATCACATCATGTGCTCTTCTGGGTCATCTCCTGTCCTAAATCCACTAGTCATTGAATTTAGGGCCAACCAGATAATCCAAAATGATCTAATCTCAAGGTCACATTCGCTGGTTCTGGGTGGACATATCTGCTGGGAGACTGCCTCTCCACACACCACGGGTATCCAACACCGTGAGCCCGGCAGGAGCAGCTTTCATTCCGCAAAGGCACACCAGCCAGCATTTGTGAAGTGTTTATCCGGAACCAGACTCTGTGCAAAGTGATTTCCACTCCTTAGCTCCTGTATTCCACTCGCGAATTGTTCCATCTCCGCACAGGGAAGTGTGGCCGTCATTTCCCCGGGCCCTCAGTGCCTGCAGAACAATGGCACGTGAATTAATAAGTGGCGCCATCTGCAAGGGGAAGCGAGCGGCCGCCCTTCCTCCCCTGCCGTCCATTCTCCTTTGATGGTCCATAATTTGATCACTTACAGCACGTAAGTGATAGCTTCACAAGAGGCAGCTCTTTTATCTTCTCTACAGCTTTCATTCCGATGGAGACAAGGTTCCAGAATTCCATCAAACTGGCTGGTTTCTTTACAGCTCTCTTAATGATGCTGGTGTGAGATGCGAGGGGCAGCGGGGAGGGGATACAAACAAGTTTTTAAACAATGTCCAAGCTTGGGATTTTCAGCAGCACTCGGTGCCAAGGAGAAGTCATAGCAGTAAAATAATAACAGCAGCAGCAATAAAGGCTGGCGTGTCTTTACTGATTACTTTCCAGGCTCACTCCGTTCAATCCCGCAACAACGAGAGGGGAGGTACTAAATCCCTCCCCATTTTACAGATGAGGAAGCTGAGGCTCGTTGAAGATAAGCACTTTGCCTGCAGCTATGGAGCTAGAAAAGAGCGGGCTGGGGTTTGAACCCAGGAGATCTGGCGGCAGGGGCATGGTCTGCACATCTGTGTTGTTCTACAGCAGGGAACCAGGTAACTTCTAACTCAGTGAATGAGGAAGCAATCACCAAGACTCAGAATTGCTCTAGACAAGCCTGGACGTAGTCTATAAAGCAGTGGGGGACCGTGGCTGTCATAGAGGGAGAGCATGCATGTACAGCCTACTGGGTGGAGACCCTGGCACATTCAAGAAGAGCTGGGCAGACACCCGGCTTGCTGGCAGGTGAGAGAATCCAGGCAGGGAGAACAGCCCATGCAAAGACCTAGACCCAAGAGGGAAGCCAATGAGCGAATCAGATATTGCTATGAATTATGAATATTCCTTGGGAACAGCTCTTGAGGACACACAATAGCAAATGCCTACGTGGACCTCAGACACAGTTCTGGGCACTTTGCATATATTCCCTCGTGTGATCCTTGCAGCAACCCTGTGAGCTGGGTACTACCATAACCAGCTTTTTCAGCCTCCAGCGGACGGACCATTTTGGGCGAGCTGCCAAAGCTCCTGTTACGTGGTCACTACAAAGACAAATATTGAAAGTTCCGGTCCGCGCGATTTTCCTTCTCCATGCACATTTCTGGTGCTACAGAAAATATTTTGACATCTGCTCATAGCCAGTTCTAACAAGTACCTTTTCTCTTCCTCGTGCTAAACAGAACGTGAAAATTAAACTTAAGCAGCAGACTTTGCTGGTAGGACCTTAAGGATAACATGGGCCTCAACGGTTAGAGCACAAATTCTGAATCAGACTGGCCAGAGCGCTAATCCCAGCTCTGCTGTGTGACCTTAGACAAGCAACTTTGCCTCTCTGTGCCTCAGTTTCCCCACCTAGTATAAAGGGGGGTGATAATCAGGTTGTTATGAGAATTAAATGATTTAATATCATAAAGCAAGATTCAGCATACTTTTTCGGTAAAGGACCGGATAGTAACTATTTTCAGCTTTGTATGCCACACCATCCCTATTAAACAGGCCATGGGCTAGGATGGGACTATTGTTGGCTGGCTTCCCATCCCAACTGAGCCTCTTACTAGCTGGGTGACTTGATGCAAGTTACTTAACCTCTCTGATCCTTGGCTTTCTCATTTACAAATGGGTGTGACTAGTAGACCCTACCTCCTGGGGCTAAAGGGGAGACTAATGAGATACTGCTTACAAATCCCTCAGCACGAAGTCCAGCACACAGTCAAGACTTAGTAAGCACCAGTGTTGTTGTTATTACTAATCCAAACTGCTGCCCATTTTCTAAAGCGTCTGGGCATAGTCAGCCCTGGCATCCTCAGTCCACCCTCCATCTCGCACTGGACTGCATTATAGTTATCTGCGCGCATGCCTATTTGCTTGTCCACTACTCTCTAACTGTGAGCTCCCTGAGCCCAGGATGGCAGGGCCTGGTACACAGTAGGTGCTCAATAAACTCTGCTAGAATGAATGATTACCCGTCTTTTTTCCTACGTCCAAGCTAAACTGAACCCAAATATGAATTTTCCCTCTGAAATAAACCCAGGAAAAGCAGAGCCAGGTGAGGTGAATGGACACTTATTGGCTGGTCTGCCTTAGACTCATAGAAAACCAGAGTAAGATGTTAAAAGGGGAGAACCAGCACAAAGGATGCTGAAGGTCACCCAGCAAGTCCAAGGCGAAGGAAGGACTGGAAATCAGAGCTTGTACATGGGCTATTACTTGTCTATCATATCCCTCTCCTTTCTGCATTTCTTCTTTTCTCTTTCCCTCAGTCACCCAACAGATGAAGGCTCCCTCCAGATGGAAGTTTACTTAAGCAGGTGGCTAGAGAGTCCCCAAAGGCCTTAAAAGGTGAGCCTGGATTTAATGAATTCAAGTGTTCTCCATGGCAGGCCCAGCCAATGTTGAATTCCTCTGACAATAGCCCACCTGTATAGATTTGTTCACTAAGATGGGCTCGGGGGCCTGGGCTGGGATGCCCACAGGACTGGAGCCCAGGGCAGGTCACACACTTGGACCAGGGGAGTGAGGAGGCTTTGGCTCTGCAAGGAGCTCTATGAAGGGATCGTCACCTATACCGATGCCCCCATCTCGTCTTATCCTCAGGATCCCGAGCCTCTGTGTCCTGCTACAACAATAAAGGCAAATAAGTGATGAAATCATTGAGGATGTGCCATGTGCTGGCTCCTGGCAGACAGGGTCTCATTTAAGCTTCACCATAACCCAGTGAGGTGGAAATTGCACCTATTGCAGAAATTGCTAGTTGTTTCTCAGTATCCTCCCTTCTCCTTTTAGTAATAGAGCCTTCTCCAAAGTTTAGCAAGATGCATATAGATAGAAATGACACTTCCCAGCTTCCCTTGCAACTAGATTTGACCATGTGACTAAATCTAGCCAATGGGAAATAAACAGGTGATATATGAAGCTTCCATGTCACCTCCTTAAAAGGAATTGCTAGTCCCCTTCCGTAGATGTGTTGCTGGGAGCCCATTTTTGCTGTGCTGATGTTGGCAGAGCGACAGAGTAGAAGGGACCTAGATCCTTAAATGGATTCATAGAGTAGAGATTCCAGCCTTGAGGTGTTCACTTTAAGATTCTTGTGAGAGAGAAATAATCTTCTATATACTTACAATCACTGGATTTGGGGCCTCTTTGTTACAGCTCTGTATCCTAACTGATACATTTGTAGAACCCTAAAAAATGCATCCATCTGGTGGATGAGGAGATGAGTCACAAAGTGATCATGTGAGTTGACCAAGAGCTGTGTTTGACCCCAAAGTCTGTTATTGTCCTGGTCATGCTGCCTCTCAATTATGAAATTATGCTGTGCATGCTTCATCAACTTATAAAGTCCTTTCACATACAAGGATGTTGGGGGTTTTTTAGACTCCCTCTAGCCTTGTGAGCAAAAGAGTATGCCTCTCAGTGTACAGATGAGGAAACTGAGGCTAGGCAGGTTTAGTTGGTGCCCAAGCTTATGCAGGTGGCAAGAGACAATGCTAGGATTTGAACAGAGTCCTGGCTTTAAAGGCAGTTCCCCCTCTACTGCTCCACAGCTGCCCAGCTATTTCAATATTGACAAGATCCCCTAGAGAAAGGCTTCACAGGGCTGTCCCCACAGTAGAGATGTCATTATAAAGTCACAGGTGGCCGGCTGTCTCTGGCTGGGTTCCCCAGGAGCAGGCCCTGAGACAAGGTGTATTGGTCAGGGTTCTCCAGAGAACAGAACCAATGGGATATATATGTATTCATCACAAGGTATTGGCTCACACAGTTATGAAGACTGAGAAGTCCCACAATCTGCCCTCTATGAGCGGGAGAGTCAGGAAAGCCAGTGGTGTAGTGTGACGGCCTGAGAACCAGGGAGCTGATGGTGCAGATTCCAGACCCAGGAGCCCGAGGGCAGGAGTAGAGCAATGTCCTAGCTCAGGCCCAGTCAAGTCGACACCTAAAACGAGCCATCACACCAGGATCCTAGTGCAAGTACTCTATTTAGGAGGAGATCCAGATGCGTCAGCAGGAGGAGTAGGAAAGTGAGACCAGGAGGGAGGGGCAGGCAGCCAGGATGCACCATGGAGCGCCATCCCACCATCCCATGGTGCAGAACACCCCTCAGAGTCTCTGCCTAAGGGGTGGCGAATCGGCGGTGTTTTCCACCAATGCCCAGCCTTTGTGGGCTGAGGGGCTGCTTCCAGCGGGCTCCCTCTGACACGTCCAGCCGTCCCCACGCACAGACAGACTGTGCTGCCGGCCAGAGGGTCCTCAGGTAGTGAAGCGGCACACAAATCACAGCTACCAGCCTAAAACCGTCCTGTCCTTTACAGCAGATGGGGGGGGGGGGGGGAATGATGCAGTCCGTGGGTTATTTTACAGACGGCACTGTGCTTGCGCCACGTCCGTCCCCGGGATGACCCCAGAACCAAGAACCTTCCGTCTAAGGAACTCAAGAAATGGAAGTGCGGCCACTGGGGCCCTTCATGAAGCGAGGAGTCCTTCAATAAGGATGATCCCGTGCTTGGACCAAATACCGATAAATACAGAACTCACCAGCCAACCCCTGCCACATGGGAATTGGCTTTGTGCTTTCTCTTGACTCTAGACCAGTGATGGCGAACCTATGTCACGCGTGTCAGAGGTGACACGCGAACTCATTTTTTTGGTTGATTTTTCTTTGTTAAATGGCATTTAAATATATAAAATAAATATCAAAAATATAAATCTTTGTTCTACTATGGTTGCAAATATCAAAAAAATTTCTATATGTGACACGGCACCAGAGTTAAGTTAGGGTTTTTCAAAATGTTGACACACCGAGCTCAAAAGGTTCGCCATCACTGCTCTAGACCGTAATTGACCAAGTTCCAAAACTTGCCCCAGCCCTGGCCGGTGTGGCTCAGTTGGTTGGACATCATCTGGTGCAACAAGAGGTCACCAGTTCAATTCCTGGTCAGGGCACAAGCCCAGGTTTCAGGCTCAATCCCCAGTAGGGGGCATGCAGGAGGCAGCTCATTGATGTTTCTCTTTCACATCGATGTTTCTCTCTCCCTCTCCCTTCCTCTCTCTCTTTAAAATCAATAAAAACTTTTTTTTAAACTGCCCTTAAAACTTGCCCAGACCCCAGACCAGGGAGACGGATTGGAGCAGTGCTGCCTGTCTTCTGCAAGTTGGCTCAGCATTCAATAAAAAGCTCTTTCTTTCCTCAAAGGCCAGTGCCATCATTGTGGCTCCTATGCACACAGGGCATCAGGCCCTTGCTCAGTAACAATAGAAGCACAGGAAGAGGGAGGCAGGTGGAGAGAGAGGCGGAGGTCCTCAGGGTGCCAACATCTCCCACCATAATGGTGCTGGGACACTCCGTGCTAACTGGTCTACCTCCTCACAGTACAAAAGAGAACGAGGAAATCTCATGTTAGACGGATCACTGGTTCAGGAAGTGTCAGCTCTGGTTTCAAAACCACATTTGCTTAATTTTAAGATACTATTGCCTGTAAGATGCACATTGGGTATAATAACAGCTTTTCCCAACTTTATTTTTTTAAATATGTTTTTATTGATTTTAGAGAGGAAAAAAAAGGAAGAGGTATAGAGAGAAACATCGATGAGAGAGAAACATCGTCGATCAGCTGCCTCCTGCACACCCCCTATTGGGGATTGAGACTGCAACCTGGGCATGTACCCCCTCCAGGATTGGAACTATGACCTCTTGGTTCATAGGTCGATGCTCAACCACTGAGCCATACCAGCTGGGTGCTTTTCCCAACTTTAAAAAAACTACTGTAAATGCATATAAAAACCATACTAAAAAAAAAAACAAAACAAAACAAAAAAAAACAAAACAAAACATACTCATTTTAGATGTGTTAAGAAGCTTAAAAGAAAGCATTTCAAACTCCAGATGCTATGGCTTGGCTTTGCTCTCCCCATAAGAACACTTGTACACTCTTGACCCTCTGTTCCAAGCTGGACCTAGAAAATGGAGTTATTTTGTTTGAATATCAGTTCTGGCTCTGAAGTTCTGTGATTTTCTTCTTGCTTGCAACATCCCTGTCATGGCAACACAATGCACATTTGCATTTCAAAACTACCCCTCCCTCCTCCGCACCTTAAAAAGAGAATGAGGATCCCATTTTACCATTTAACAACAGGCTACAAAGCTATTTCAGCCACTTTGTGACCAGGTGCCCTCCTGTAGGCAACAAAAGGAGCTGCAGTTCCGTGTCAGCATCTTTAACATGCACATTTAGTAATTAGAGGCATCAGGGGTTGGCTAATTTTGTTGTAAAGGGAAAGTAAGAGGGCTAGCATTTTTTTAACTTACATATACTTAATGTCTTCATCCATTCATGCCGCTATAGCAAAATATCATATATTGGGTAGCTTATTTAAAAAAAAACAAAAAACATTTCTTTTTCATAGGTCTGAAGGCTGGGAAATCCAAGATCAGAGTGTCAGCAAATTAGGTGTCTGGTGAGAGCCCTCTGTGGGTTGCAGACACCGAGTTGGGTGGAAGGGAAAGAACTAACATTTCTTAATTGACTGCTGTGCCCAGATGCTGCATTAATGACTTGATCATTTCATCCAAGCCCACAACCCCTCCAGGTACGAAAGAAACTAAATGTCAGCGGGGATGTGTCCCTTGCCCAAGATCACATAGCTGGCAAGTTGCAAATCTGACCTAATGTTGATGAAATCGAAGGGAGAGAGAGGAGGGAAAGGGGGAAAAGGAAGAATTCCATCCCCAGAAGAGCTACCCTCCCCCGGATGTTAGACCACCTGGTGTTGCTAAGTAACAAGGCAGGCTAGCTCTGCCTTCCGATTCCTAAAGATAGAGATGGAATCACCCTGAGAACAGAGGTAGAAACTTCCCTTTTCCTTTCCTTGATCCATTCCTTTCCCTCCTAAATATTCCCCAGCCTCCATCAGCAGGCCAAAGTCCTTGGCTGTGAGATTTATCTTGTTATCTGTTCTCTGGTCCGTGTAATTTAGCATGTCGCTTTTATTGGTCTTTTTCTTTCTCCTTCGCTCTGAAAAAGTTTTAGAGAAGAGTAAATCTAGCCTCTTTATAATCCTACATGAATCTCTCAGACTTTGTTTTTCCACTTTGGGGTAATAAAATCAGTTGCTATATATTAAGCTGCATTAGCACAGCTGCCTGACAAGCATTGTATGTACATGGCTCGTTGAGGAGGCTGCAGGCTGCTCCAGGCCCTGTTATCTATGCAATCCCTGCAATATTTCCACCATTAAAGATTCATTCTTTTGGTTATTCAAAAGCCATCTGTAAAATCAGATGAGCCTGGGAGAAGGGACAGAGACCCAATATCCACTAATTCTTAACCTACTTATGGTTTGAGAATGTTGGGGGCGGGGGTGGGGGGGTGGGGGGGGGGGGAAAGAAAGGAAAGGCTATGGATCTTCTTTCCTAGAAAAATGCAGACAGATGCTAAATCCTACACAACCCCTTGACCCAGAGAGAAACCCTGCCTGACCTCATCAGCTGATAGCTCAGGGAAGGGAGCTGGAGAGAATGGGATTATTCCTACCTTTGGCAAGAATTTGAGGCCCTTACAGAGAAAAAAGCCGATAGGGTTTAAGGAGAAGTTGGGGGAGGTGGGAGGGAAACCAAAAAAGCTTAAAGGGGAAAGGGGGGGCAAGAGGATTGGAAAAATTTGAAATTCAGTTTTTGAAAAAAAG
>NW_005871224.1:190196-205368 GCF_000147115.1 Myotis lucifugus | reverse complement strand
AGTTGAGCATCAACCTATGAACCAAGAGGTCACCGGTTCGATTCCCAGTCAGAACACATGCCAGGGTTGGGGGCTCGATCCCCAGTAGGGGGTGTGCAGGAGGCAGCTGATCGATGTTTCTCTCTCATCGATGTTTCTATCTCTCTATCCCTCTCCCTTCCTCTCTCTAACATATATAAAAACATATTTAAAAAAGAAAATAAATGTCTTGACCTCACTGCCCCCTTCTTCTAATGTTATTGTTCCCATTTTCAGATGAGCAAGATGAGGCTCAGAGAGATGAAGTCAACTAACTATCCAAGGCCACCCAACTAACTACCCAAGGCCACACAGCTAACTATCCAAGGCCACACAACTAACTACCCAAGGCCACACAACTAACTACCCAAGGCCACACAACTAACTACCCAAGGCCACAGCTACCAAGCGGCAGAGCCAGGATCCACACCCAGCCAGGTTTTCGTATTACCTGGGCTAAGATTGGGAGGTAAGGCAGAGAACTAGGAACATTAGATGGGAACATTAGCAGTTTCTCTCTTTTTTTTTTAATTTCAAAATTTAGTGTTGAAACAAGAGTGTTTTACTGTTAAATGGAATGGAATTGGGGGAAGATGACCCTTCCCCCACCCCAATACTATGCCCAGGTGGCACCTTGGGATTGGAGGGGTGGGAGGAGTCTTCAGCCTGCTGTCTTCTTGGGGGACAGCAGAGCTGGGGGCAGCCCCAGCAGGGTGCTGTGAATGAGGGAGACAAAAATCAGCATCTCTCCCAAATGCCTCCAAGTGACCTCCAGTCCCAAGGGCTGAGGACACAATGATTAGTGGGCCAAGACCATTTGGCTTTTAGTAGAAGTTTCGAGTAATCTGCTCCTGAGCCTGGGCAACTTGTGATGGGCATGGGCACTACCCAGGGGCTGCCCTCAAGACTGAGCCTTTTCATACCTTCCAATCTGAGGCAGGGGGGAAGGTGGAAGGAGGATGGGCCTGTTCTCTTTCTACAAAACACTGCCATCTCCTTTGGGAGGGCAGGAGCACTGGGAAGTCTCCGAGATTCGGCCCAAACATCCTTACAGGTGCGCAGGCATGGGCTAATCACAGCATAGGGTGCCGTGCCCAGCACTTACCTCAGTTAGCACTGGCTGTTGTTACTGCCATTATGGTGGTTGTCATTATTATGATTATCATCATTACTATTGGGATTCTTGTGCTACCACACTGGACTATTAAAGAAATTAAATGAGATGATCCGTTGAAAGCACTTAGCACATAGTAGAAACTCAATTATGATATCTATCTTTATGATTATGATCACTCCACTGAGACATTAATGAAACAACCAACATTTTGGAAAATGTGTCCAAGGAACCAGAAAGGTAAATTGCCAGTTTTTGCAACCTAACGGCACCAGGCTAGCTCAGAGTAGCAACAAAAAATGGGACATTGTGGATCTCTGCTAATGAATACACAACCCCGGTAACCAAACCAAAGACACCTGTGGTCCAAATATACACGAGCTCTGGCCAGGTAGCTCAGTCAGTTGGAGCATCGTCCCGTACACCAGAAGGTTGTGGGTTCAATTCCTAGTCAGGGCCTTACCTATGTTTCAGGTTTGGTTCCTGTTCAGGGCACATTAGGGCGGCAACTGATCAATGTTTCTCTCACATCGATGTCTCTCTATTTATCTATCTTTCTCTCTCTCTCTCTCTCTCTCTCTCTCTCTCTCTCTCTCTCTCTTAAACCAATAAACATATCCTTGGGTGAGGATATATATATATATATATATATATATATA
Organism: Myotis lucifugus; assembly: GCF_000147115.1. NCBI lineage: Eukaryota > Metazoa > Chordata > Mammalia > Chiroptera > Vespertilionidae > Myotis > Myotis lucifugus. The sequence continues at coordinate 203,577 of NW_005871224.1, read as the reverse complement.
TATATATAATCAAATTAATCCTACCATTTACCATTTTCTAAGAAACAACCATTCTCTCAGCAGACAATTGAATCCAAACACTCATTCATTCATTCATTCATTCAATAAAGAACTTTGATTTTGGCCTTGCGGGACTCGTTGAGCCAAAACACACCTGGACTTCTGCCCTCCAGAACTGCCACGTAATTGATGGGTAGTTTTTAAGCTGCTAAATTTGTTGTAATTTTTTACAGCAGCAGCAGAAACGAGTACACCCCCACAGGCTCAAGTCTTGGGGAGGGGTCCTGAAGGCTGAGACCCCATAGAGACAGAGGCCAGAGCACCAGGAGCCAGTCGGGCCTTCGGATGACTCCAGCCCCCACTGTGCCTGAGTGAGCACTGCCTGAGAGACCCCAAGCCAGAGCCGCCCAGCTGAGCCCAGCCACGCCACAGGAGTGGGAGAGATGATGATCAATTGACTTTTTAAGCCGTCTAGTTTCCCTGAATAGAAACCCAGAAGTCTCTGAGTATAAATGAGAGATAACACCCTAATGCATTTGGAACTGTAAACACTCCATCAATGTCGGCAGATGCAACTTTACTATGATCACTTCCATCTGCCAGATGAGGAAACGGGGACTTGGAGAGGTTAAGGGACATGTAGAGCTGGAATGTTCCACCGCTGTGTCTGACTCTAGATCCTGCTCTTCCCACAGCTCTGGGCTGGCTCCTGACCCTCCCGCCTGCTCACAATGAAGGTGGTTGTATTTCTTCCAGGGCAGCTGGCTTCCACGCTACCAGGCCAGTTAAGGCCATTCCCTTCTGCAGCCCATAACCTGGTTGCGGGAGGCTCACACCCCACCCTTCCCCCGCCACCCCACCCCACCCCCCAAGACTCTGTCATCCTTAGATTCCATTTCCTCTCCCAGGGGCTGCAGGAAAGGGCAGCTGGGCATGCAGGGTGCGCTAGCGAGCCTGGTGCCCACTGCTCAGTCCTGCCTCCCCCTCCCCTGTCTCTATGGTCCAAGAACCAAGCACAGGAGTCTGCCTCTGCTCCTGGGCCAGCGTCACAGCCAGGGCTGCTGGGCCGGTGTGGCTTTGAACTCAGTAGATTCATTTCCATGTGAGCCTGCAGCGTCCAGCTTCCTGAACAGAATAGCAATGACCGGTTCCATCACCCACGCTCCCTCCAGTGGAAGCTGAAAGACCAGATGTGTAGCTGAGAAGGAGTCCGGAGTGTGGGACCTGGGGCAGCCTCCTCCTCCCCCGTAAGAAGCAGGGGGAGAACACAGCGAAGAAAGGAATGTGTTGTTCTCTGTTTTCTCTCTTCTCTTCCTTCACCTGCTCTTCTTGTCATTCTCTCCCCCTCATTTCTTCACTCCTAGTCTCTTTGTTTTTTCTTTTTTTTATTATTATTTTTCAATTACAGTTTACGTTCAATATTATTCAGTATCCGTTTCAGACATACAATGTAGTGGTTAGACAATCATGTACTTTATAGATTCCCCCACCCCATAATTCCAGTGCCCATCTGGTACCATAGTTATCACGATATTATTGACTGTATTCCCTCTGCTGTAATTTACATCTCTGTGACTGTTCTGTAACTACCCATCTGTACTTCTCAATCCCTTCACCTTCTTCACCGGGTTCCCCAGCACCCCTCCCCTCTGGCAATGGTCAGTCCGTTCTCTGTAGCTTTGAGTCTGTTCTATTTTGCTTGTTTGTTTTGTTCTTCTCCCCCCTCCCCTCCATTCTGGCTCTTGAGGATAGAACTGGCAGACTGGAAACCATTGGCACCCAAGGCAGGATGCCAAGGTGGCCAGAGCCCTTTCATTCTCCTCTGTACTTCAGGGCACCAGACCGTACGCCCGACCCCACCAAGAAGAGAAGGGTTGTCCGTTTAGCTTTTTAAGATTTCCATATATAAGTGAAATCATATGGTATCTGTCCTTCTCTGACTTATTTCACTTAGCATAATGCCCTATATTCATGTTTGGGGTTTATTGTTTTGTTTTTTAAATGTGTGTGTGTGTGTGTGTTATTGATGATAGAGAGAGAGGAAGGGAGAGGGATAGAGAGAAACATCGATGAGAAACATCATTGATCAGCCTTCTCCTGCACGCTCCCTGCTGGGGATTGAGCCCACAACCCAGGCATGTGACCCTACCAGGAATCGAACCAGTGACCTCTTGGTTCATGGGTCGATGCTCAACCCTTGATCCACACCGGCCAGGCTCATGTTTGTTTTATTTTGTTTTGTTTTTTGGCCAAGTAGTATTCTAGTGTGTAAATGTACCACAGCTTTTCTATCCACTCATCTATTGATGGGCACTTGGGTTGCTTCCATTTCTTGGCCATTGTAATGCTGGGGGTGCATATATTCCTTTGAATTAGTGTTTGGATATATTGAATTAGTGTTTTGGACATTTTTGGATATATTCCCAGAAGTGGAGTCGCTGGGTCATAAGGAAATTTCATTTTTAATTTTTGAGAAACCTCCACACTGTTTTCCGCAGTGGCTGCACCAATCTGCATTCCCACCAACAGTGGACAAGGGTTCCCTTTTTCTCACATTCTTGCCGAAACTTGTAGTTTATTGACTTATTATTGATGATAGCCATTCTGACAGGTGTGAGGTGATATCTCGCCATGGTCTTAATTTGCATTTCCCTGATGATTAGTGATGTTGAGCAACTTTTCACATGTCTATTGGCCATCTGTATGTCTTCCTTTGAGAAGCATCTACTCTGGTCTTCTGCCCACTGTTCTCTCTTGCCCTTCTCTGTAAATTATTCTCTCCCTCCTCTCTCTCCTTTTTGTGTACACACACATGCGCAGCCACACACATACTCATACACACACACACACACACACACACATACACATATACACACACGTACACATGCACACACACCATCTTCATAACCCAGGATAGGGCACCAGCCAGGCCATGGAGCTACAGAGTGGAGACCTCGACAAGCAGGTTCCTTAGATCTTGAGCCCAGAGGAGGCTGCTGTGGGCCTCCAGAGGCAGCAGCCTTCTCCACCCCTAGGGCACCTCTGCCAAGCACCAGAGGAAAGGCTTTACAGGGATAGGTGTCCTCCTCTCCCAGTCCCTGCTGCCCATCCCTGTCCACCTCTGCCCTCCGGCTATTCTAGAGCCTGGGTGGTGGGGAGGACTTGCGGGCCACACTCAGAGGAGGTGGCTGGGTCCCGAGACAGCCAATGTTCCCTCTGTTGTAGAAGACCGGAGAAAATCCAAGCAACACTTTAGAGAAGTGGAGTTACACAGTTTATTACGCCGGAGGACTCAGCAGAATAATTTCCCAAGTCTGAGCAAAGTAACATGCAGGGAGCTTCTCCTTTATATTTTTCTGTTGTCTTTGTCCCCCAGATATGGATTATGCTTCTGGTCCTTTCGGGGGCTTTGCAAAAGAGGCCCCAGGTGTTGGGGGTCTGGAGACCATATATAATGGTCTGGCCTGGCGCCAGCGCTAATAACCGCCTCCCCCCCCCTCCCAGGGCTGTGCACTGTTCATAGTTTATGGCCTCTGTGAAATATGAGCATTTAGGTAACAGGTCTTGCAAGACCAGTTTCTGGGAAAGCGGCAGTGACTTAATTAGAGGTTATCAAGAATGTACACTGGGCTTGCTGGCACAGATTCAGATTGCTAGCCCCTCCCCCCCCAAAAAAATACCAGGGTTACATTGGAATTAGCCTTTTTAGCCTTCTCACCTCCACAGAGGCTGTGGATGGGGCCTTGGAGGTGAGGGGCAGAAGAGCCAAGATGTCAGAAAGCCCCTGGGCCCTGCCTGGTGACTGAGATCCTCTTCTTTGCCTGCCTCTCTTTCAAAATCTGGAGACGTGGCCAGGGCTTGATCTCCTCCAGAGGGCTGCGGGTGAAAGCTCACATGTGGAGGAATTAAGCCGTATCCCTGGGGTCTTACAGTTAACCTGTGGAAGGTGGGAATTCTCAGAGCACTCTCTTCCACCACACCCACATGCTGGCCACGCCCACCACCCCTCCTCCTCCTTCCATTCTGCTTCTGAACTGGACCTTCTCTCCCTTCTGTGTTGGGTTGGGATCCCAAAGATGAGGAACGAGCCGTTGGTCCCATACAGCCATCTCTCAGTTGTGTCCTTGAGGGGCTGCCTTCTCTTCTGGGACAATCGCTATGGCATGGGGGGGCGGGGAGGGGGACAGGGAAGAAGTCCTTGGGGAGACACCTAGGGAAAGTGAGGGAGAAAGCCTCCAGACCTGAGTCAGCCCAGAAATCACCACCCATGTCCATCCATCCCTTCACCTGGGGGGAGGGGGACCTAGGGAAATAGTGTCATACAATTGTTTGTCTCCTTCAGTCCTAATAGCAGGCTCCACGGAACACATCTGAAGATCCAGAAGGGCCACCCTCCCCAGGTATGTGGCATCACAGAAAGACAGCCTGTGACCGGTGGGATAAGAAGAGGAGCAGCTGTCATATCAAGAAACTCCATCTCCATGCCCCATAATCTTAGAACAGTGGGAAACCACACACTAACACCACCCGGTAAATATCACTAGGCCCTTTTTACAGATGAAGAAACTGACACCAGGAGGTGAGGTGACTGCCCTGGGTCATACAGCTCATTACTGGATTCCAAATCAGGTCTCCCCAACTCCAAAACCATGGCCTCCACCCAGCTGAGGGCCGCCCGCCAACTTCCTTTCAAAACCTGTGTTCAGCAATGCCCCGGGAGGCCTCCAGATTCGCCCTAAAGCTGGGAGATTTACACAGCTAATTTCCATTAGGACTAATGGAAGGAAGAAAGAGCCATTTTTCTTATAATTAGAAGAGAATTCAGCCTTCACAGCCAACGAGTCTAATATCTCAGCTTATGTAACCAAAGAGAGAGAAAAGCAAATGAATATAATTAGGGAAGAGAGGAAAACAATTTGGATTACTGGCCGCAGAAGGGATGAGGCGCAGGTATAATGCAATTCCAGATGGAAATCGTTTACTGCTGCCAAGCAGGGCGGATTTCAAATCCCCGTCACCGTCCAAGCCTCCGCTTGTAGAAGATGTATGGTGCGCCAGCTGTGCCCAGCATCTGCAGCATCTCCTCATAACCCATGGCAACAGGCTATTATTATGCCCATCTCAGAGACGAAGAACGGAAGTTCAGAGAAACGATGGGCCTTGCCAATCATCACAACACGCATTCCATCATTCAGCACGTATTCAGCAGGCACCTACTCACCGCATGCCAGGCCCACACCAGGCACACAGAGGTACTCAGCAGAGCAGGGATGGCCCCGGATCCAAATCTGCACCTGTCTCACTCCCTTCAGAGTAGGAACTCGATCCGTATATGTTGAATGAATGAATTCCTTCAAAGGTTTCATTCCATGGCTATTTCTGTGTTGTTGGCTAGAGTTCCGGGCCGGCCGAGGGGAGCGGACGAAACATCACAAGCCTCTCGGGACGCAGCGTCCATCGGCTCTCATGCCCCAGGGACTGGATGCTTCTGCGAGAGCCAGGCCTTCATCCCGCAGCCCCTGTGAGCATCCCCACAGCAGCTCGCATTAGACAGCCTGCAGAAGGCGCTTGCTAATAGAGTATTGATTTACTTATTTTTTTAAGAAACCAAAATCGCAGGTTTTGCAGCAATCAATAGCCATGAAGAGGGAGTCAAAAGAGAGCATGGGCCCTAACTGGTTTGGCTCAGTGGATAGAGCATCAGCCTGCAGATTGAAGGGTCCCAGGTTCGATTCCAGTCAAGGGCAGGTACCTTGGTTGCAGGCACATCCCCAGTGGGGGGTGTGCAGGAGGCAGCTGATCAATGTTTCTTTCTCATCGATGTTTCTCTCTATCCCTCTCCCTTTCTCTCTGTAAAAAATCAATAAAATATATTTTTTTTAAAAAAAAGAGAGAGCATGGTGAGAACTCAGCCCCTTAGGATCCCCAAAGCACATCCTCCCAGCCCTGCCAAGCTGATTTTCTCTCTGCAGCTGAGATCCTAGGGACAGAAGAAGGAGCAAGAGGCTGGAAGGGACCCTGGCCAGGTAGCTCAGTTGGTTAGAGCATTGTCCCATTATGCCAAGGTTGCAGGTTCAATCCCTGGTCAGCACACATACAAGAATCAACCAATAAATGCACAAATAAGTGGAAAAACAAATTGATCTCTCTCTCTCTCTCTCTCTCTCTCTCTCTCTCATCAATAAATAAATGTCTTTAAAAAGAGGCTGAAGGGAAGTGGCACGTAGTGTGTGGGGTCATGTGCCTCCTGGAGCCTTTAAACAGCCTTGGAGCGGAGTTCCACCTCTACCTCATAGATGAGTAGATGAGGAAGCCATGTGGGAAGGGGCGGGTCCCTGGCCCAATGTCACTCAGCCACTGAGAGACAAAACTGGGACCTAAGTTTGCGCAGCTGTGTAACCTGGGCTGTTTGTGCTGCACTAACAGCATGTCTTGTCACGGAGCCTTGCTAAGGAGGGCCAGCAGCAAGGCCACATCTGAGCCCTGCGGCAGCTGGGGGATGTTGGGGGCCTGGAGGAGTCAGGAAGAAGGGCCTCACACCTCGGTCAACACAGATGCACTGGCTGCCCATTCTATACCAGACACAGGTGTTGTCAGTGGAAATTAGGCTCTTCCACGGGATCGTGAGAAAAGCATTTCACGAACCCACACAAGATGATTCATTTGTGAGGCAAAATCAAAAAAAGTTCCCCTTCTGGCTTCCCAACATCCCATCTCCACCCCTCCCGCCATGGAAAAAGTCCAACCTCGCCTTCATCAAGGCCAACACTAAGGCCAGCGTCCAGAGCCTCTGCTTCATATCGAAGCTTAGTCCGAGGAGCCCGCGCTGTCTGCTGCAGGTCCCAGCAGCTGCTAGACCCGCATGGTTGCGTGCTCCCGGGTGGGAGAACGTGGGAATGCATGGGGGAGTTCGGGTCACCGAGCGAGACAGGAGAGCTTCTTGGTTCACCTGAGATTATAACCAGGAGGTTTTTTCAAAATAATCAATCAACTTCCCAAGCTTTCACGGGCTTCTGATGGGCCCACCCCCTGACCAATGACCCCTTTCCCAGGTTTAGACTTGACAGGCCTCTGTGGTCAAGCACCTCCCGGTGCACCATTTTGACATCTGCATGTGTGTTTATCTCTCCCTGCTCCCTCTGTCCCCCCCGCCCCTTCCCCTGCCACACACACACTCACTCCTGTATGGGAGCTGGCTGCTCCCTACATGGGGGAAGGAAGGGTGGTTAAGACGTAGCTTCCTGGTGAAGCCAACAGGTTCATGCTCCCCAGCTGACCATGCTTAACAATGTCTGACTCCCCTTGCTCTGCTTCTACTAATAACTAGCTAACTACGGTCACACTGGACTTGAAAGATTTGTACTGGGAAATAGGAATTAGCAGAAACAGACACAGTCTCTACCTTCCTGGAGATTATGGCTCAGTGGGGGACACACGCTGATCAAAGGATCTCACAGATGACCCCTCAACCAATGGGAGATGGAAATTGATGAGTGATCGCCCCTGCCTCCCACTCTGGTAAGTCGGGTCTAAGCTGTATACTACACAGTTCCTCCAAGAACCCCAGTGAGATCGAGCTTCAGTGCCCATAATATTTAACCAGCTCAAAACACACCCCCACTCTGTGGTCTTTTCTCCCTTTCCTGTCTCACTCTCCCAGTGCCCTCACTGCTGCTTCCTGAGATCACTCCCCAAATAACCTACCTGTGCCCTACCTCTATCCTGTAACCTACACCTGATCAAGCCTTGCTTTGGGAAATATCCAAACAGAGTCAGAGTGTTGTAGTAGGACAGGGGAAATGGAGGGGACTGGAAGTGGAGTGACAATAGGGGTTCACGATGTTGTTTACTCGCTCACTCACACACTAACTCATCCATTCATTATCTCCCTGATCACTCATTCATTCATTCACTCCCTCACTCATTAATCTCCCCCCCTTCCCTCCCCCCCCACTTCTCCAGTGATTACAGAACCCATGGAAGGGTTAAGGAAACTCTCCTGTCCTGGTTTCTATTCTTATCGCTGGTGGACAGGCCCCATTCTGTGACCTGTCATCACACCTGCACTTTCGTGCAGAACATTTCCAGCCCACTTCCCAGACAATGGAAGTCCATTAAAGAGTCCATTAAGGAGCTGTGAGCGAGTGGCCTAAAAACACAGGCTTCCCAGGGGTCTTAGCCCCAGGTAGCACTTCTCACCTCAATGAAATAATCAAGCACATTCTTCCAGCCACCTCCTTCCACAGGGCAGGCTGTTTCTCCGGAAGGTGAGGTTGCCTTTCCTACTTGCAAGTCTATTGTTCACCTCATCTCAATGCTGAAATAAATGTCTCTATAATCTGAAAAGACATCTTGGTGAGATGAGAAAATCATTCACAGGGTTTTCTATAAGCTTCATTGGATTCACTGGGTCCACCCTCCCTAACTTCTCCTACCCCTTCCATCTCCAAATGTTGTAAGAGCTACATTTATTGGGCACCTACTGGGTGCTAAATGCGTTATGCTAATTAATTTATTGAATCTGCAAAACAGTCTCAGGGTGTACATGCTATTATTGGCACCCCTGTTTTTTTTAATGGGAAAAAAAAAAACAGAGATCTGGAGAAGCTGTATGTCATCTGGTCAACCCAGCAAGAAGCTAGCATTTGAACTTCAGAGCTCAAGGTCATAATTGCACTGTATGACAGCCCAGCTTATCTCACTCAAAATCTTCAGGGTCTTAAACGAGAACTGCCAGCAAGGGCAGTATACACTGGAACTGGAAACACAGAATAAGATTCTGGGCCGAGGTCAGGGAGCCCAGAATTAGGAACCAGTTCCACCTGAGTTTGCTGCATGAGTGGGAACAAGTCACCAGTTCCTCTTATCTTCAGCACCCCCAACAGGTTTTCCAGGAGGTGTTCCTGCTGACCGGTCTATCCTTGTCCCTTAGTCCTCTATTTCTTCCTCTCACTTTTCAGAAAGACCTAATTGTTTCTAAATCCCTTGTGCTGTGAGGCCTTTGTCCAGACAGGTCCTGACTCTTCAATGCCTTTCCACCTTTCTTCATCTGTGTTCATTTTTCCAGTCTCTACTTAGATGTCACTGATGTGAGCTATTAGTGATCATAAGGAAGTCTTTTATTTTATTTTTTAAATATATTTTTATTGATTTCAGAGAGGAATAGAGAGGGAGAGAGATAGAAACATCAATGATGAAAGAGAATCATTGATTAGCTGCCCCCGGCAGACCCCACACTGGGGATCGAGCCTGCAACCCAGGCATGTGCCCTGACCAGGAATCGAACCCTGACCTCCCGGTTCATAGGTGGACATTCAACCACTGAGTCACACCGGTCTAATTTTAAAGCAGAACTGGAAGTGCACAGGAAGAGGTAGAAAACTGGTGAACATTCTACCTCCACAAAACAAACATCTTCTTATTGGGCCATCCATTATCTACTGCTAAGTAACAAATCACTCCAAAACTTCGTGGCTTAAAACACTAATTATTTGTTTTATTCACAAGTATGTGATTTGGGAAGGGCTCAGCGGGAGCGGCTCCTCTGTCCCATGCAAAACGCACTGGGGTAGCTAGATTAAGGGCTGGACATGGCTCCATGACTGGCAGGTTGGCGCTGTCTACCAGCTGGGCCCTCGGCCAGGACTCGGACCTCTGCTCCTCCTCACCTGCTCCTTCTTACCTCGGCCTCCTCACGGGGGCCTGGGCTTCCTCGCAGCACGCTGGCCGCTTTCCAAGAGTGAGCACAAGGGGGATCGCATAGCATTTTTATGACCTGACCTCAGAAGTCATATCCCGTAAGCTCTGCCATACTCAGTTGGTCAAGACAGATACCAGGGTCACAAGAAGGGGACAGAGACCACAGCTCCTGATGGGGCTGGTCAGGGTCCAGCACAGATTGTGGGAAGGAGATTTTGGCAGCCATCTTGGAAAATTATCTGCCACAATTTGCATCATGGTTTTCCTGTGACTTACCGTTAATTGCTTTAGAATTTCTAGTTATTCCCATACCTCTCTGAGAGAAACCAACACTACAAAAAGAATCAATTCCAGGTAGCCCAACATATTCAACACAAACACGCAACGCTGAACTTTCCCAAGACGCTGGTCTCAGGGAATATCAAAGGGTGTGACAAAGCACCAGGTAAGATAAGATCAAAAATCTTTCCTTCTGCCCTTTTTGTTTTCTGTGTTGCCATGGTGATGGGAAGGGTAGACTTGAGAGAAGACTAGAGACATTATCATAATGCTGGAGTTTATAAAATCTACGTCAAAGCGCTCTCTCTCTCTCTCTCTCTCTCTCACACACACACACAGGAACTTACCCTAGGCAGGTTGAATTGGGTAATTACAGGAACTGGGGATATGAAATCCAAAAAAAAAAATCAATTAAATCTTTTAAGATTCTGCTGCCTGAAAGGCTTTTCTTGAGATCCCAAGGAGACAGCTACTGGGATGGTCTGTCACCTCCTCTGGGAGGCCTCCCCTGGTTCCCTGAAGAAGCTGTGTTCTGTGTCTCTGCCTCTATAACTTGCCTTCACCCACAAATATATCCAATTAGAATCTGATCTATTGTTTCCCTTCCCACTGCATTGATTTTGTTCTTATTGTTGTCACATACAAGCTTTTGCTTTTCAAGTGGCAAGTCACTTTTTAACCTGTTCATTTCTATCTAATGGCGAAAAGGCTTGCAAATATGTATCTACAGTAATTGCATTTTAATTGTCTGACCATTTTTTACATGCATTTTTACCACACACACACATTCACACACACACACACACACACACACACACTCACACACACACTGACCCTTATGTAGAACAAAACCCAAGGGGTGAAAATGGATATTTTTTGTTGTTTTGTTTTTCATTTTCATTTTCAATTACAGTTTACACTCAATTTTATTTTATATTAGTTTTTTCAAATGTTTTAAATCATTTTTTACGCAGCATTTATTTTTCCATTTACAATAGAGTTATGGGGGAAACTGGGAAACATCTATAATACTCTCAACAATAAAAATAATTTATTTAAAGTAGGACATTATCAAAGATAATCTTTTTATTTTTAATAAATTTAAGTCTTTGAAAAACAAAATAAAACTAAATTTGTATTAATGTAATTAATATATTACATAAATATAATATTTTATTAATAACATTTATGAATATAAACATAATATATTATATATTATACACTTTAATATATAATATATTATGTTAATATAAATAGAATATATTATACATTTTAATATATAATATATTGATATGTTAATATATTATATAACATAATATAGTGCATAACATATATTATATATGACATGTATAATATCTAATAGGTTATAATGTGCATGATATATAATATATATTTTATATTGTATAATTTGTATATATTATATGTTATACACTTTAACATATATATAAGATATAAGAAGTTTCCAATTATAATTAGTATTGATTTAATTAATATACTATATGTTACAAAGTGAGTTGGCTTTATATTAAGTAAATAGAACATGGCTATGAATATGGCAAAAATACACAGGTGGTATGTGAATGACTCAAGTTTGGGTCACACTGGAAGCTTCTTTTTTTAATATTTGGCTTCCTGAATTTTAACTTTTTGAAATGGAAACCACATCCTCTCTCTCAGGACAGGAAGGCTCAAAGGCAGCTGGAGGGGGGTTGGAACTAGAAGAGGTGCGGGGAGGGGAGGGCCGTAGGATGCATTACCTCCCTACCCCCTCCTGTCCCCCTGTTTCTCCCAAGTTCCTAGCACCTGGGAGCCAGCAGCCAGCTTGTCAGGCCCCTCCTCTCTGTTCATAAACAGGAACAGACGGAGACCTATTGTATAGACCAATATGGGCTATTTTAAAGGAAGCAGTTTAATGAGCAGCAATTTGAATTGAGACCGATTTTAATGTCTTTTCTGTTTTCTACCAACCCTCATAGAAATTGCCACAAATGATGTGTTAATTCTGTTCCCTAGCGGGTCTCCGATATGGCAAAGGGATGAATTTTTAAATTGTTTGATCCAGAATTAGCCAACATTAGTCCCCTGCAAATAGCCCTTTTTAATTTCCCACAGAGCTGCCAAAGGGGAAGCAAAAATAGAATTGGCAACGAAGGTTCCAGCAGGCGGATATGTTGGTGGTAGATGGGGCCACGTGACTTTGCTGCTGGGAGGTCCCTGGGTCCTCTCCAGGTGCCCGGGCTGGGTCTGAGCCCAGCTTCCCACTTCCTGTAGGTGGGAAGGTTTTGCGTCCCAGCAGCCCTGGAGGCAGAGGCCATGCCTTCATTCCCCATGGGAGCTGCAGCGGGCTGTCCACTCCTGCCCAAAGACCAAACCCCTTCCTGCAGCTCCAGCCACATCTCCTGGGTCCGGGGGCACCTGCCAGAGCTCCCAGGGGAATCCTCATCTCACCACCAGTGACCTAATTCCAAAAACAGGCAACAACACTCCTCTCCTCATAACTCTCCAAGCGCTTTTCCTTGCACTTGGACTATAAACTAAATTCCTCACCTCAGCCCACAAGGCCCCACGCATCTTCACGCTCCTCCTCGCTCACTCCACTCCCCCAAGCCGGCCTCTCTGCTCCTTCTAGAACACCCGAGTGGTTCTTGCTAGAGAGATTTTTCACTGTAGAATACCCCTCCCCACCTTGGGCTTCCCTTAGCCAACTCTTCCTCTTCCTACAGGCTCAGCTTAAAAGCCACCTGAGCCCCCAGTCCTTCATTTTATAGAGGGTTAAGTCGAAGCCTGGAGTGAGAAAGTAAGCCCTCTCCAAGATCCTTGCCCTCCACCCAACTCTCTGAACTGCAGCAGCCTTTGTTCCTTGGGCACCTCCCCCACACTGCACTGAGAGCCAGCTGTCTCCTACTGATATTAATGTGGGGGAGCGTTAAACCAGACTAGCACCTGCCGCATTCCAGCCCATAACCCCTGGGCTGTGCAAGGGGCTCATTGACCACCAGGTGCCACTGGCTTAGGACATATAACAAAGCCCTGAACCAGAGGAAATGGTGACGTCAGATTGGTCTGCATTCTGGTGGGGAATATCACAGAGAGGAGAACACAGATCACACATGGGGAAAACTCATGAGCCACAGCCAAAAGGGCAAGGCTTTTTCTTTACAGAGCCCTCTGCATTCTATCCTCACTCCAAGTCCTCCTCTCCCTAACATCCAAGAAGAATCATCATGTCATTGTTCCCATCATCATCATCACCACCATCGTCATCATCACCACCATCACCATCATCATTGTCACCACTGTCACCATCATCATCACCACTGCCACCATAAAACATCATCATCATCACCATCATCATCATGATCACCACCAAACACGCATCATCATCACCATCACCACTGTCACC
>NW_005871224.1:168973-184360 GCF_000147115.1 Myotis lucifugus | reverse complement strand
ACAGGAAGAATCCTTTCATGGAGATTCAGTACCTGCTTTGTTAAAACAGAGGTAACAATTGACCACCTTTGCTTAGAGTGATGGGATGAGTCTGTGCTCAGCATCTGGAGTTCAGAACTGAGGTCCTGGCTCAGCTCGAAGCATGTGACCTTAACACAGGGTTTCTCAACATCTGGGGTCAGGTCATTCTGTACGGTGGAGACCAACCTCTGCACTGTAGGATCTTAGCTCATCCTTGGCTTCCATACACTAGATGCCAGTAGCATCCTCCACCATCCGCCCAATTGTGACACCCAATATTTCTCCTGAAAAAATCACCCTGGCTAAGAAGCACAGACTTAAGAAAATAAGTCACTTAATCTGTTCATCTTGGTTCTTCTGTTAAATGAGGTTCAGAACTCGGGTCCCACAGTCAGCCTGCCTGCATTTGAATAATGGCTCCACCAACTGCTATTTGCATGTCTTTGTCTGCCAACCCCTTGGTTTCTTCCTCTGTACAATGGAGACAAAAATCATGCCTGTTGTCCTACCAGTTTTCTCAGTGGTTAGAACCTTGACCCATGAACTGAAGGGTCCCAGGTTCCTTTCCGATCAAGGGCACATACCTTGGTTGCAGGATCGATTCCCCAGCCCCAGTCCAGGCATGTGTGGGAGGCAACCAACCAATGTGTTTTCTCACATCAGTGTTTCTCTCTTTCTCCCCCTCCCTTCCACTCTATCCAAAAAAAAAAAAATCAATGGGGGAAAAATAAAAAGTTTTTAAAAATCCATGGAGAAAATGCCTTCTGGTGAGGATTAACAACAAAAATCATGCCTATCGCATAAGATCATTGTGAGAATTCAGTAAACAGTGCAGGAAAAAGTGCTTAGCACAGAGCCTGGCACGTAGTCAGAGCCCATAAATGTAAGCTATTATCCTCATTATTACTACCCAATGCACAGACATAGAATCGAATTGATGTAAATGTGCTGACGCTCCTAACACAGACTCTCGTTTCAGTTATAGTTCTCTCTGCCCTTTCTCCGCTGCTTGGCCAAACCTGGGTGGGAATGGAAAACTCCCCCGCAAGGAACCAGGCAGGACAGGTAGGCTCGCCTCTGAGCGCCTGGCAAGGTCCCCCATCCAATTGCTAGACTCCTGCAGACCCGGAAGAGTTAACACTGCAGTATCCCCAGCCTCAGCTCCAGCCCTGGAAGAGAGAGATGCGGCAGAGAATTCAAGGGTTTTAATATCCTCCGTCTGTTCATTACTACGGTTATGGTGCTTTTGGCCAGCGTATTGTGCTTTTTAATCGGAGACTTGACATTTACCCAGGCTGGGCCCAGCAGAGAGCGGTGTCGTGTTGGATAGCATATAGAAAGCAACCGCAAGAAGAGAACGATGCAGAAAAAGAAAGGGTGTGGACCCGCTGGAGAGAGGGAGTAATTTTTCACAGACAAAAAAAATCACGGTGCTTCTTCCTAGATCTCAAGGGAGTATCTCCTGGTCTCTGACAGGGATGGATGCGTATAGTAGAAGATATGTGATTTTTTCTACCCAACATAATTGGGTTCTGTATTAATCGTGTCTTTTTAAATTTTATTTTATACTTCCGATGCTTTGACGTCTTGAAGCCTTGCTATCCCAGGAGGGACTGCCCCTTCCAGGGTTAGCTGATTTCAGAAGGTAGCAAATGACTCGCCTGAGAGCGCACATTTCCTACGCAAACCAACCAATGCAGAGCCCTCACCCCAACCACCTCCTTTATCCTTTATCAGCTCTGACACTCCCTCCAGCCACCATCCCCTTGCCTGAGTCACCCAAGGTCAGGTACCTGACAACCAGGAGCAGGCCCTTGCCCCAGAGCCCCCTGGAATTAGTCCAACTAGTCACCCCTAAGCCTGCTCTCCCTGCCTCCCCAAAACAAGTTCTCCTCCAGGCAGAGAAGCACCTTCTTCCAGCACCTTCTTCCAGCACCTCTTCCAGCACCTTCTTCCAGCACCTTCTTCCAGCGATGCCTCAGTCTCCCCATCAATAAAATAGAAGCAACAGTCCTTTCCCGTGGGCAATGTGGTGAAATTTAAAATGAATCGAAAGTGGTGGGGATGGGGTCGGAAATTCCACAGAGTCCCACTAAGGAACAGTGGCAGGAAGGGATGTGAGGAGGTGTGGGAGAGAACAATGAAGGTAGTGAGGGGAAAAATGAAGGGCCTTGTAGACAGGGGCACGGGCTGGCAGAAAGGGGCATCTGGGATGTGAAGTAACCACAGGGAAGTGATCTTTCCCCATCCCTGCCTGCTGGCAGAGCCCTGATTCAGTGACAAAGAGGGGCCCTTCCTATGTGCCCAGCCTGAGAACCACAGCCAACACCTCCTCCCAGGTCGGAAGAAGGAGCCCACGGCCCACAATCAGGACATGAGGAGCCGTGGGCTTAATCTTGGCTCTGATGCAAACGCCCCAGATACTCACGTAAGAAGTCCTAACATTCCGCAGCGCCACCTCTCTGGGCCTTGGTTTTCTTGTCCCCGGAGTGAACCATAAAATATGCAGCTGCTAATATTGCTGAGACGCTGCAGAGCTCAAGGGTTAACACATGCAAAATCAACGTCTTTGTCAACTGCAAAGGGCTGTACAAATGAGAGGGTGCCCGAGGGCCTTGTTACCAGGCAGTCTGCCTCCCCTGGTGGTCCTCAGGTTCCGGCAGGTCCGGACGCTTGCTTCAACACCCCAAAACTCACCTGTCTTTTATGTGCACGCTCTCAGACCCATACATGCTCACGGAGTGCTGGGCACTCCTCGCTTTTCAGGCCATATCGTAAGCCCATTGTCATGAGTTAGGTCTTTCTGACACCTGGAAAATGCATCAGACAGCCACTAAAAACGGCACAAAGGAGCCAGCCACCGCTTAATCCTGAGGCACCCAGCAGATGCCCGGGAAAGAGCGCATGAACTGGGCTGACTCCCAAGAACATCCAATAATCCATTAGATTCCTTGGCATGGCTTGGCAAAACCCACAGAGGGAATTTCTTTTTTAAAAAATCAGTGCAAAACCCAAGCAAGAATTCATACTGTTGAAGCTTAGAGGAACAACAGATGTCTCCCTGTGCCTGCAAAGTAGGATGGTGACATTTAGAGCAGAGCAGAAGCAACACTTATAAAATACATATTTACATACATGCCTACATGCATGTAGACTAGTGTGTATACAAGTGTTCCTTGGAACAAATGCTTGAGCTCCAAGAGTCGTTGCAGATATAATTCATCAAATTAAGATGAGGTCATACTGGAGCCTGGAGGGCCTTTCATCTATTATGACTGACGTCCTCATAAGAAGAAAAAAAAAGAGATACAGAGACACACTGGGAAAAGGAGGCCAGATGATGATGGAGGCAGAGCCTGGAGTGCTGCAGCTACCAGCCAAGGAACTCCAAGGATTGCTAGTCACCACCAGAAGCTGGGAAAAAGCAAAGAATTCCCCCTGACACCCTGGCTGTCCTTGCTGACACCCTGGCTTTGACTTCTAGCCTCCAGATCTTCAAGGCTATAGACATCTGCTGTTTTAAGTTACTGGGTTTGCGGTAGTTTGTTACGGGAGCCATGGGACCCAGATACATCATCTCACAGTTCAAAACGTCAGAAGTTGCACATCAAAATCTGTACATCATGCTGGGCCGGCGTGGTTCAGTGGGCGTCAACCTACGAACCAGGAGGTCACGGTTTGATTCCCAGTCAGGGTACATCTCCAGGTTGCGGGCTCGATCCTTAGTAGGGGGCATGCAGGAGGCAATCATTCTCTCTCATCATTGATGTTTCTATCTCTCTCTACCTCCCCCTTCCTCTCTGAAATCAAAAAAAGGAAATTTAAAAACAAAATCTGTACATCATAATCCCAGTTCACATACCCTTTCCCACCTCCCTGCCTTCATATATGCTGTTCCCTCCACCTGGAAAGCCAGCCTGTCCCTTGATCCACCCACCAAAATTCTACTTAACTTTTCAAAGTACAACTCAGATGTCACGCCCTCCAGGAAACCCTCTCTGACTGCCCGTGCTCCTCTCTGCCACCACTGCTCTTGTGCCCTCCTCTGCTATGGCGCTTGTCCCAGTGCGGGACGATTCTGTTCCCTAGTACTCCTCCCCAGTGGTCTGTGAGCCTGCAGAAGCTGAGAACTCGCTTATTCTTGTCTGTCTCCCCAGCACCCCCAGGGGCACAGGACCACTCCTCAGGCCAGAATCCATCTACATTCTTGGTTAAATAGCTTTGTCTTCGCTGTAACTGTAATATTTCTTGTAAAGGAAGCAAATATGACAAAATGTTAACATCTGTTAACTTGAGAGGGTGGGTGCACGGGTGTCATATTATTTCCTGAACTTTTCTGAAAATTTGAAATGTTTCATAATGAAAATGTTCCCAGCCTTAAAAACAGAATGTAACGGGCTATCTTGGGACACCCAGTCCATTGGAGCCTGGCTTCTATTGGAAAAGGCATTTCTGGTTTCCAACATGTGCCTTCAAGCACATTTTTAGAACTCAGCCCACTCATGTGTCTGGGAAGGAGTAAGGTTTCTTGAGTACCCTCTTTGCCTCCTTAATTATGTTCATCTGTTTTCACTGTTACCGCAATCCTATGAGATTATATGATTGTTCCCTCCTTCAGAAGAGGAAACTGAAGCCCTGGGGCTTGTCCAAGGTCATACAGCCAATAAATTTTGGATCTGGGATCGACACTGTCTGTGTTATTCCAAAGCTAAACAGCAGTAGCAGAAACGTACCCAGTCTTACTGTGTGCCAGGGACATATTAGCTTGTTTTAACCTCACAACAGCCCTGTGAGGCAGGTCCTGTATCATCATCCCATTTTACAGATGAAGAATCTGAGGCACAAAGATGTTGAGTAGCTTTCCCATGACACAGCTAGACCATGGCGCGGCGGAGCTTTAAAACTGTGCAAACCGAGTAGCTTAAAATAACAGAAATTTCTTGTCTCACCAGGAGGCTAGAAGTTCAAGTTTGAAGTGTCAGCAGGGCCATCTTCCCTCTAAAGCAGCGGTTCTCAACCTGTGGGTCGCGACCCGTTTGGGGGTCAAACGACCCTTTCACAGGGGTCACCTAAGACCGTCGGAAAACACATATATAATTACATATTGTTTTTGTGATTAATCACTATGCGTTAATTATGTTCAATTTGTAACAATGAAATTGGGGGTCACCACAACATGAGGAACTGTATTAAAGGGTCACGGCATGAGGAAGGTTGAGAACCACTGCTCTAAAGGCTCTAGGGGAAGATCCTTCTTTGCCTTTTCCTAGCTCATATGGTTGCCAACAATCCTTGGCGTTCCTTGGCTTGTAGCTACATGCCTTCAATCTCTGCCTCCATCATCACCCGGCCTCCTTGTGGCAGCGGTAAACATGGTACCGTGAAGTAACGGCAACCCAGCTATATTTTGCTGTCGAAAGACCCAAAAGGACTTGCTAATGGGTTAGCTTTGGATGAGGAGAGAAGGAAATCAAGGACCGCTTCTAGGTTTGGGATCCATGCATTTTCCTAAGTAGCATCTTTTTCAGATATCGGTATGGCTTCTGGGGAAAGAGAGTGAGACAAGATGGGGAATCTAAAATCCTGCTTGGGCCATGTTAAGTTCGAGATGCTGATCAGACTTTGAAGTGAGGAAGCAATTGAATTCAATTGGGGATAAAATTCAGGAGTCATGGGATTTAAAGGCATGGGGCGGGATGAGGTGATGAAGAGAGAAGATGCAACTAGAGGGCTCAGTAGGTCTGGGGAATGCTCACATTCAGAGATCGTATGGAGAGGAGAGTCAGCAAAAAGAGATTGAGCAAAAGCGGCCATACTGAGGGCCGCACAGGAGTGTAGCGCCTTGAAGGCGTAGAGAAAAAGCTGTTTCTCGAAGAGGAGGATGATCGAAATGCCACATGCTGCTGTCCTAGTAAGATGAAGACAGGAAATTGACCAATGTTCGCAAGGAGGCCCATTTCAGGGAGGTCAAAAGCTTGATTGGAGTGGGTTAAAGACAGGAAAGAGGTGAGGAAGGAGAGACTGTGGATATGAGCATTTTAGAGAAGACCTGCTAAGGGAAAAGAACAGGACATGGGCTTTTAGCTGAAAGTGGATGTGGAATCAGACATTAGAGGAGGGGTGGTGTCTTCCATGTCCTTTAGGTGAGCTGTGTTATGGCATGATGCTGATGAAAATGATCTCGGAGAGAAGAGACCGTCATCAATGTAGGATCAAAGGAATCGCTGTAGGAAAAAAAGCTTTGAGAGGATAAGAAAGAATGAGATCTGGAGTCCAAGACCTTAGACGGGAGTGTGGGCATGTCTCTCACGGTCATAGAGCAGAAGGCAGAGAATACGGCACGGGCGTGCACAGGCTCCGGAGCACCGGTCCCAGGCCAGTTCTCGCTAATGAACAAACAGCCCAGCCCTCTGGGATTTCCCCATCGAGAAGGAGCAACTGCCAAGTCAACAAACAACTATATTTCAGCACAACCAGAGCTGTGACGGGGTGGGTACTGGGGAAACACACAGGCTAAGGAGCAGGGAGGCTGCTATTTGCTGAAATTGTGTGTCTCTGCCGAAATTCAAATGTCGAAGCACTACCTTCATTGTGGTGGTATTTGGAGGCCAGGCCTTTGAGAGCTAATTATGTTGAAATGAAGTCATGAGGGTTGGAACCCTATGATAGGATGAATGTCCTTATAAGAGGGAAGGAGGGAAGAGGGAGGAAGGAAGAGAGAGAGAGAGAGAGAGAGAGAGAGAGAGAGAGAGAGAGAATATCTCTTTCCATGCTCATGCTCCAAGGAAAGGCCATGTGAGCACACAGCACACAGCACGCAGGTGGCCGTCTGCAGGACGGGAAGGGGGCTCAGGCCCTGCTGGCTCTAATCTCAGACTTCCAGCCTCCGGAACTCTAAAAAATAAATAAATGTCTGTTGTTTGAGCCACCCCTCTATGGTATTTTGTTAGAGCAGCCCAAGCTGACTAACACAGAAGAGTTCTGAGCTGACATCTGAACGATGAATAATACATAAGCCAGTAGAAGGAGGAAGGACTACTCTCCTCCCAGCAGAATGGCTAGAATGAAAAAGACTAACGATTCCAAGTGCTGACAAAAATGTGAAGCAGCTGGAATTCACACGCTGCTGGTGGGAGTCTCAATTGATACAAGCACTTGGGGAAACTGTCCATAAATTTCTTACAAGGTTAAACACAGACCTCCCCTGTAGCCCAGAAATTGCACTCCTAGGTTTACATCCCATAGAAATGCCTTCATTTAATCCAACAAAAGCCATACAGGAGAATGTTTATAGCAGCTTTATTGGTTTTAGCCCCAAACTGGAAAAACTCTAAATATCCACCAACGGGAGAATGATGCATAAGTGTGGTCAAGCCTCACAGTGGAACGCCACACAGCAAAGTGAGCACAAAGGGCCTGGATTAATTTCACAGAAATGAGATGAGTGAAGCCAAAGTCCTGAAGAGAACATGTATGATTCCACTTCCATGAAGGTCAAAAACAAGAAAAACTAATCGATGGTGATGACAGTTGGAACAGTGCTTCTTTCCGGGTAGAGGGTATTGGCTGGGAAGGAACATGAGAGAACTTTCTGGGGGATCTAAAAATAGTCCACATCCTGAACTGGGTGGTGGTTACAGGCATGTATACATATTTAACACCCATTAAGCTACATACTAAGATGTGTACATTTACACACACAGAAGCTATGTTAATACTTCAAATTTTTTTAAGTTTTTTTAAAAGAGGGGAATGGGTGCCCTGGCCAGTTTGGTTCAGTGGATAGAGCATCGGCCTGTGGACTGAAGTGTCCCCAGTTCAATTCCGGTCAAGAGTACAGGCCTAGGTTGTGGGCTCGATCCCCAGTAGGGGGCATGCAGGAGGCCGCTGATCAATGATTCTCTCTCATTGATGTTTCTATCTCTCTCTCCCACTCCCATCCTCTCTGAAATCAATAAAAATAATTAATAATAAATAATAAAAAATAAAAGAGGGGAATGGGTAATACATCTCAGGCAAAAAGGTAATCCAAAGATTAGGAGATGAGAAAGTCTCAGGTCTAGCAACACTTTCATGTGGCTGAAAGTGTGACTGAGGTGAAGCGTGCAGACATGAGGCTGGTCAGCAAATGGGGGCCATTTGTCAAAGATCCACATTTTGGATTTCTCTGTAGCCTTTTACCAAGTCCAATGGGCAAGCTTCCAAGCTCTGAGAGCTGCCAACCAGAAAGGCCCACTGAGTCAACCTCTTGGAGACAACCATCCCTTAAGGTGCACAGGGGAATAATGACAAGATTTAGGGCCCGTGGCATGAAGATGAATGTGCTGGAGCCAATGACAGTGGGTGGAGGGGGGAAGGGAGATGGGGAAAGGTGGCCCTCCCACTGTGCATTTATCCAGCAAGGGTGTCTGTCCATCCTGAGCATCCTGAGGCCGAGGGACGAGAGGACAGAAGAGAAGATGACCCCATGATTGGAAGCAGAGGGAGTTCAGTGGACATGCCAATGAATGTCTGCTCTTATCCCATTACTAGGGTCCCCTCTACACAGCACATAAAAATGCAACCAGGTGCCCAGCTGGCATGGCTCAGTGGTTGAGCATTGACCTATGAACCAGGAGGTCACAGTTCCGATTCCCGGTAAGGGCACATGCCCAGGTTTCGGGCTCGATCCCCAGAGAGGGGTGAGCAGGAGGCAGCCAATCAATGATTCTCTCTCATCATTGATGTTCATATCTCTCTCTCCCTCTCCTTTCCTCTCTGAAATCAATAAAAATATATTTTTAAAAAAAAAAAACAACACAACCAGCATCTCAACAGTCACCCTTTCCGCTCAGCCTGGCTCATGTCTTCATAACTGTGAAGTGGCATCCCAGCAGTTTTAATTAACAAGTCGAGTCTCTATCCCACTGTACATTTATTTAACGGCTCAGTACACCAACCAGGTGCCTTTAGGGAAGGAGAATTTTAAGAAGGTGGGAGGGGTGAGGGGGAGCTGTTAAAGAGTGTCAAATGAACAGGTGCAAGCTTGTTAGTCACAGAGAATGCATAAGTCTTTGAAATTAATTTCACCAGTGGTTCATTTTTCATTAATGTTTTCCCGGCCAAAAAAAAGACTAACACTCTATTCTCCTGCACCCAAGGGGACAAAGACACGTTATTGGAGAGCGGACCGGACTCACACACGACACATTCATTCCCAAGGCAGGACCCCAATCATCTCAGTGAGGACCCATGGGAAGGAAGGTGGCTCACGAAAGACCCTGGACCAGGAGCTAGAGACACAGGTGTAAGGCTGCTTCAGGCCACCTGCCAGCTGAGGAGACAGAGCAAGTCATTGGCCCGTCTGATCCCCGGGTCCTCCCAATGAAGGGAAAGAGAAGATACATCGCAAAACTCTTGTAAATATGAAATATGCCAAAGGTGAGCAGAAGAGCTTGGTAAACAAAGCACTGAACTTGCATGTATTCATTAAGGTTTGGGTTTTTCACATGTGTGATTTCGACAGGTAATAAAAAATGACTCTGGCTACAATTAGAGTAATTTTTCAAAAGGAAAGATGGAAATGTCATTCGGAGTATCCAAGGGCAGCGAGTTACGGGGGCAGCCTAAGCGCATTGATTGCTTCCTTTGTCCATTCGCCTGCCAGGTAATAAGCACTTTATGAGCGCCTGCCATGTTCCAGGTAGAACTTTAGGTGAAGCAAACAAGATAATTATAATCTCTGCCCACTCTGAACATACAGCCTGGTGAAGATTTTAGAGAAGTAAACAGGTCATTATAATCTTTCTTAGTAAATGTGATTGTGGGTAAATACAGGTGGGTGATGAGAACACAGGAAGGAAACTATCAGTCATAACAAACAATCGAACAATCGGGTTCAATTTCAGTCAAGGGCACGTACCTGGGTTGCCAGTTCCCCATCCCAATTGGGGCACATGTGGGAGGCAAACTATTGATGTGGCTCTTTCACCTGGATGTTTCTCTCTCTCTCTCTCTCTCTCTCTCTCTCGCTCTCGCTCTCGCTCTCCTCTCTCACCCTCCCCCCTCCCTTCCACTCTCTCTCAAATCAATGGAAAACATATCCTCCAGTGAGGATTAACCAAAAAAAAATTAAAATAATAAAAAAAGCATTGCCCAGTGGAAATTGGCTCAGATGTGTTTGCTCCATAAGAACCTATTTACATGTCACTAATCTGTCCCACATCACCAGCTTTAAGTCCAAACTGAGGTTACAGTCCTTGTTACTATTCTATTTACATGACGTGGGGAGCATAAATTGGTTTAACATTCTTGGAGGGCAATTTGCTGGTACCTCCCCAAATTTGAAGTCTGCTTACCTTTGAACTCAGGATTTCAACCTCTCTGAAGCACCCTACAGAAATACTTGCACAAACACATAATAAAGAGATGTGTTTGTTCAGGAATCTTTGTTGCAGCATTGTATGGAAAAGAGCAAAAGAAATGGGACCAACTTGATGGCCAATTAGCAGGGGACCCAGTTACTAAGAATGAGGTGGGTATTGACGGTCTTGTTTCAGGAAACCCCCAAGGCCATCATCTAGTGATAACACAGTCACCAAACCACACAGACAGCACAGTGACATGTATATTTAAAAATGCACTGTCTAGCCCTGGCCAGTTTGGCTCAGTGGATAGAGCGTCGGCCTGGGGACTGAAGGGTCCTGGGTTTGATTCCAGTCAAGGGTACATGCCCAGGTTGTGGGCTCCATCCCCAATAGGGAGTGTGTAGGAGGCAGCCCATCAATGATTCTCTCTCATCATTGTTGTTTCTATCTTTCTCTCCCTTCCTCTCTGAAATCAATAAAAATATATTTTTTTAAAAATAATAAAAATAAATAAAATAAAAAAAATGTACTGTCTATCTCTCTTTATACCTATAGATGTAGACATGACTATACCTATATCTACATCTATGTCCTTATCCAAAGCTATCTACATAGGTGTGTATCTATGTCTATATCTAATCTATAGCCATAGCTAGCTATCTATAGCTATGTCTGTCTATAGGTGCAGGTGACCTTGAATAATGCGGATTTGAACTTCAAAGTTTCACTATCCACAGAGTTTATTCAATAAATACTGTAAATTTATTTTCTCTCCATTATGATTTTCTTTCTTTAATATATTTTATTGATTTCAGAGAGGAAGAGAGAGAGAGATAGAAACAGCAATGATGACAATCATTGATCGGCTGCCTCCTGCAGGCCCCCACTGGGGATGGAGCCCATAACCTGGACATGTGCCCTGACTAGGAATTGAACCATGACCTCCTGGTTCATAGGTCGACATTCAAACCACTGAGTCACACCAGCCGGACCCTTATGATTTTTTTGATCACATTTTCTTTTCTCTAGCTCACTTTATTGTAAGAATACAGTATATAATACATATAACATAGAACCTATGTGTTAATCAACTGTTTATGTTATCAGTAAGGCTTCCAGTCGGCAGTAGGCTATTAGTAGTTGAGCTTTGGTCGAGTCAAAAGTTACTGTGCAGAGTGTCCGGGCCTGTAATCTCCACATTGTTCAAGGGTCAACTGTATATCATTGTCTGAGAAAGGAAATATTACCAAGAAACAAGGGGAAGGGGCACTTTCTGTTTTTTAAAATTTTTTTTTTATTAATTTCAGAGAGGAAGGGAGAGGGAGAGATAGAAACATCAATGATGAGCAGGAATCATTGACGAGCTGCCTCCTGCATGCCCCTACTGGGACTGAGCCCGAAACCAGGCATGTGCCCCAACCAGGAATTGAACCATGACCTTCTGGTTCATAGGTCAACGCTCAAACACAGAGCCACACCGGCTGGGCTCGCTTTTGACTCTGAACGTTTCTGTGTTGGAGTTTTTCACGAACCTGCATATTACTAATGTCATTTTCAAAATTCAAAGGATTCTGAGCCCCATCATATGTCCAAGGGAGAACGTCTTGCTTCCTACCCCAGATCTCCCAGCTGTGACTGCACCCAGGCCAGTGTCATGGCGAGGGAGGGGCGGGACCTGGGAGGAGACCTGGGAGGAACATGTGCCGCACCCGCTGCTCTGAGACCATGGCTGCCCTGCAGCCCAGAGCCCGCTCATCGCTGAAGGACAACACCGCCCTGGCGCACAGAGCAGGCGGGTGCTCAGCTCCGGCAAGGGGCTCAGAGAGCTACCGTGTCCTGCCGGCCTCTGGGTGCGGTGGCGGAACACAGGATGCTGGACCAGAAAGATGATGCCATTTTCACCTGAATGAGCCAAAAGGTAAGGACCAGAGAGAAACAAGGGCATCTCGGGCTGGCGAGGTGGTGGCACAGCCGGGACATCGAGGCCTGGGATCACAGCAGCCCCTTTGTGAGAACTAGACACAGCCTGGGGGGACCGGCGGCAATGACCCCACAGGGAAGGGGACGGTCCACCAGCCAACGCGCTGCGGGCTCAGTACAGGCATAGCGTGACCTTTCTGCACACCAGAGGTTGTGATGGAGGTCTTTCCAGTACACAGTGCACACACACACATGTGCATGCACACGCATGTACACATGTGCACACATGCACACGGGAGGTCAAGATTTGTCTCAGAAGCAGACTCTGAGAAGGAAATTCAAGTGCCAGTTGCTTCCGGGGTTAGGACTTCCATGTCTTTTGAAAGTCATAAATCCTGCATATAAATCCTGCTAGCACACACAGGCCTGCAAGGAGAGCCCTGCCCTGGGCACCAACCGCATCTCCGCGCCTCCGAGTCTGTGATGGGCCTTCTCCCGGCTGCTCTTCCGATGCAGGGCACATTGCGTGAAAGCTGAAGCGGCCATCAGTCCCTCGAGCAGGACTAAAAGATTAAGTCCCGCCTCCAAACCAAAACCCAGTGTTCGTTGTGGCCACAGCTCTGGCCTGTTTTGCTGCCAAGTAATCATAGTGGGGATGAGCAGCGGCCTAGCGGGAAGTGCCTGCTGATGGCCCCTCAAATCATTTCATTAAAAGTTGCAGGGAAGTCTATGGCTGACTCCGAGTCATGCCGGGAAGGCCATTAGGTTAATCAAAATGCGAGGACAGCTCACCATCTACTCTTAATTAACAAAGTGGGTCCCAGCGCTGACTCAGCAAAACGCAGAGCTGGCCAGTGACCCTTGGGGCAGTCAAGGGCTCAGGGCGCCCTGCCATCGCTGACAGCCAACCAGGACCTAAAGGAGGACTGGGCGCTGGAAGGAGGTTTGTTCTCACTTTAAGTGAACAAGAAGAGCTCCAAGCCGGCTCTTTAACCACCCAAATACCTATCCTACTTGAATATTTGTTTCTCTGTCTTCCTGTGCTAAAATGTAAGCTCCACGGGGTAACTGCTCATCCTAGTTCACACGGGACTGAGGCGTGTCCTGGGACAATGGAACTTCAGTGCTAAAATCAAGATGTCCCAGGCAAACCAGACATCTGTCCACTCTAGCTGCATGAAAGCCAAGATTTGGTCTGTCTGTCCCAGGGCTACAATGCCTGACACACAGCAGACCTTAAATAAATACTAATTGAATGAAAACATGAATGAACAAATGAATGAGTGGGTGAGGATATAAATGAAGAAATGAATGAATGAATGAGTTTGTCCCTCTCTCCAGTTCCACAAGGTAACTAATTCAAACAGCCTGGAGTATATTCTTCCGTACCTTTTTTTTTTAGTATGTTTTTAATATTCATTTTTAGAGAGAGAGGAAGAGAAAGGGAGAGAGTGAAACATCTATGAGAGAAACATGGATCAGCTGCCTTCTGCACACTCCCTACTGGGAATCGAGCCTGCAACCTGAGCATGTGCCACAATAGGGAGTCCAACCAGCTACCCTTCAGTGCATGGGACGACGCTCAACCAAGTAAGCTACACCAGCCAGGGCCCTTGCTTTGTTTTATGCATACACACACACACACACACACACACACACACACACACACACATAATATGGAGACTCATTGTCCAAAAAAAGAGAAAAGAATCATGTTACAGACATGAGCCAACAATTGCTTTTTCACTTAGCAATATATAGTTTTCTCATAAATGTAGAGCTATCCAATTCTTTTTAATGGTTCGTGTTGTGTCATAATACTGAATATGCTCCAATTTATCCTATTATTCACCTATTGGTAAAGTTATGTTTCCAATTATTTCCAGGGCAAACAGCACACCAGTAAATATCTTTGCACACATATCCTAACATGCTGGCCCTTTTGTTTGTATAAGGACAGATTCCTAAAGGTCAAGGGGACTGTGGGTCTTTAACTTAAATAGACAGGACTGACTTGAGTTAAGACAAAGCAAAGGTCACCCTAGCCCAGTGATGGTGAACCTTTTGAGCTCAGCGTGTCAGCATTTTGAAAAACCCTAACTTAACTCTGGTGCCGTGTCACATATAGAAATTTTTTGATACTTGCAACCATAGTAAAACAAAGATTTATATTTGTGATATTTATTTTATATATTTAAATGCCATTTAACAAAGAAAAATCAACCAAAAAAATGAGTTCGCGTGTCACCTCTGACACGTGTGTCATAGGTTCGCCATCACTGCCCTAGCCTGTCCCAGCAAGACAGTCAGGTAAGAAATCCAGTAGCTAAGCATCTCGGATGCCCACTTCCCCAGCTCTCTCCCAGAGATGGGTATCTCTCTCTCTCTCCCTCTCTGAAAGTAATAAAAATATATTTTTTAAAAAATAAATAAACAATTCCTCAAGAGGGGAAACATTATCTAATTCTACGAAAGAGGGCCTGTGGGTCAGAGAAGTGGCTTGCCTGGCCCAGGGTCAAACAGCAGGTAAGTGATAAAGCTGGGATTGAACTCGGGTCTGGCTAACCCCAAAACCACTTGACACGACATCAGTGGGCTTGACCTTGGCTATATTGGAATCACCTGGGGGGTTTCAAGAACCCACAGATGCTGGTCCCATCGCCAGAGGGCCTGACATAACTGGTCTGGGGTGTGGTCTCCACGTCAGGGCCTGAAAAAGACAAGTGATTCCAATGTGCAGCCAAGATTGGAAACAACTACAGGACACTAACGAGTCTCCCACTTGAGCATCATCAGAGTCACCTGGAGAAGTTGTTAGAGGCCCATTGCTGGCCCCACCTGCAGTGTTGACTCAGGGGGCCTTGGCTGGGACCCCAGAACATGTGTTTCTAAGCAGCTCCCAGTGATGCTGGCACTGCTGGTCTGAGGTCCATGCTTTGTAGACACTGCACTATACAGTGGATCTATCACTGATGTTTCTACCTGTTTCCCAGGTGGGGACACAAAGAATCATGGAGTAGACCACCTTCATCAAGACAAGGGCAGGTAGCGCTGGCCAGTGGATAGAGCAGTGGTTCTCAACCTTGGCTGCACATTAGAA
>NW_005871224.1:166958-168873 GCF_000147115.1 Myotis lucifugus | reverse complement strand
AACTGAAGTCTATATTCAGTATATCTATTAGTCTATTATTACTATGAAAGAGATTGTAACACATCTGTTCTACCAAGAGAGTACAGGAAGTGGAAATACATATGTGGTACCCAATTCTTTCACATATAGCAGGGTAAATAAACTGCCAGCTCATAAAGTTTATTAGGTCAATACCTGTCGCTAGACACAAAGAATCATGGAGTAGAACCACTGGGATAGAGCGTCAGTCCTCAGACTGAAGGGTCACATGTTCAATTCGGGTCAAGGGCATGTACCTGGGTTGCAGGCTGGATAACAGGCCCTGGGATGCATGCAGGAGGCAACCAATCGATGTGTCTCTCTCACATTGATGTCTCTCCCCCCCCCCCCCCCACCAATTCCACTCTCTCTAAAAATCAATGGAAAAATCCTCGGGTGAGGATTAATAAATAAATTTTTTTTTAAAAGGGCAGATACCCATGGGAAGCAGTCGGATGGTCTTGCTTCCCGGCTTATTTGAGGTTTTAAAGGCTAAAAGAGTGTCATCTGTGGTCCTTAGTGTCCAAGTCCAAACCCATCTGACCATTTTTTTTCTGCCTGGTATTTGTCATGTGTTTAAGGGGCTTGCCTTTAATTAAAGAAAGCCCCATTAACCCATCCATAAACACATGCATACTAGCCAAAGGAGTGATCAGGGAACACACTGAAACCAGGATGACAGCCACCTGCAACATGGCTGCGTTTTCATTGTCTTCCACCTCCGGGGAGAGGGGGCTGCTCCTCCCGAGCTCTGGCTGCTGCCAGCTAGCTTCGGGCAGCTCATCCCGTGCCTCCATCTGAAAAAATTGCCTAGACTCAATAGGCAGAAAAAAGACAATTGGAGGTCATCTGGACCATCTTTCGAATCTCCCATCTCCAGGCAGAGCGCAGCTGACGACTTCCCCACTGCAGACACCCAGAGGAAAGTGGTCCCTCAGCGCCCCCTGCTGGCTAAATTGGGAATGGCTGAGAAGCCAGTGCTGCCAGAGTTAGAATTTCTGAGGTCTCTGTACCCTTGGGTTTTCAGCGTTTCCTGCCTCCTCTTGTAAGACGCAAATTCCCCTGAAAGGGGCTTCAGTCTTTCCAAAACCACCTGAGTATCTGCAACATGCCTACCCGTTCACATGCCTATTCCTACCTAATTTCCACAATTTTATCTGTGCAAGATACATAGACATTCAGTATCTCGGTAATTCCTAAGTCTAAAATATTTGCTCTTTGGGAGAGCAGATTTTTGTGATGACCTGCTGCTCTCCCATACTGCTGGCATCATTGGAGTAAACGCTCATATATTATTTTTAAAAAGAAATAAGATATAAATAAATAAATAAAATATTTGCTCTTTGTTCCTTTCCCGTCCCTGGTCTACAAGAAGAAGAAAAAAAAGAAGAGTTAAAAGAGAACTGGCTTTAGTTGAGCACCTACTACGTGTCAATTTCTGTGTGAAGCACTCTATGCACATGATCTCTTTAATCCCCAGGACAGCCCTGTAGGCCGCCCTTCTTACCCACGTTGCAGATGAGGAAACTGAGGCTCAGAGAGGTCAATCAACTTACTCAAGACCACACAGCTAAGAGGTACAAGAGCTGGGTTCACACTCAGAGCTGTCTGGTGTTTATTCTATTTCCCCTAGGTTGCTTCTCAACCCACAGCTAAGCATCTGTTCTATGTGCGGGTGAGACATCTGTGCTCTCTCGAGGTTAGATGACTTGCTCTCAAAGGGCTCTCGGCTAGCACGTGGTGTAGGAAAGACTTGAACTCTGGCATCCGACTGCAAATCCAGTGTTCATCTCAGACTGGATGGGAATCAGTTCATCAGAGGAATTCTCTATAACAATAAAACCCTGGAACATAATAGTAGTACAGAGGGAAAGAAGTGACAGGTTTAATGGTTTTC
>NW_005871224.1:159046-166344 GCF_000147115.1 Myotis lucifugus | reverse complement strand
AGGCCCTGGTCAGGGCTCGTGCAAGAGGCAACCAATCGATGTGTTTCTTTCACATTGATATTTCTCTGTCTTTCCCTCTGGCTTCCACTTTCTCTAAAATTCAATGGAAAAATATCCTTGGGTGAGGAATATATATATTAGAGGCCTGGTGCATGAAATTCGTGTACTTGGCGGGGGGGTCCCCCAACCTGGCCTATGCCCTCTCACAGTGCAGGATCCCTGCAATTGGTCGCCCCAAAGAGGTAGGCCCCACCCACCCATTTGGGGCTCCTTGATGGATTGCCCCGAAGAGATAGGCTGGAGCCGGGGGTCCTGCCTCCACAGCAGGCGAGGGGCCATGGGAACCCCAGCGGAAGCCACGCGGAGCGGCCACACCGGGCTCCGCCTTCGCTGTACATGCAGCCATCTTGTGATGGCGTGAGGGCATCGTGGCGTGACAATGTGAGGACCATCTAGGCTTTTATTAGTAAGAATATATATATATATATATATACATATATGCCAGGCAGCTCCTCCCATTGCTTCAATCAACTGGAACAACTCTACTTTCCTGTTTTATATATCGAGCTGTCAAATAAGATTTCATTTGGAAAAGACAGCCATGTGGTGAAGGAAATAAAGCTTGAAAACGGTCACAGGGATGAGTGCTGGCTCATTGGGCGGGGCCCCGAGGTCCTGGGGCAGAGTGGGAGTGGGCAGTCGTCTGCTAGGGACCAGGGGGCTCCAACAGCAGAAGCCCACCCTCAGGTTCCGGAGGCTGGGAGACAGCCCACGGTGTGGCAGCTTGGCTCCCCCTGAGGCTCTCCCTGGCGTGTGGATGACCATCTTCGTGTTTGCGTGGCATTCTTGCTCTATGCGTGTCCATGGCCACATTTCCTCTTTTTATCAGGACGCCAGTCGTATCGGATTGCAGTCCACCCTAATGGCCTCATTTTAACTTAATTACATCTCTAAAGACCCATCTCCAAATAGTCTACTCTGGGGTCCTAGGGTTAGGACTTCAACAGATGAATGGGAGGGTGGGACACAGAGTGTTAGGGCTTGAGCACGTGCCCTGACGGGGAATCCAGCCAAGGGCCTCTGGGGCAGAGTTCAGCGGTCCTCAACCTCAGCTGCTCCAGGCAACCATCTGCAGGGCCCACCCGCAGCAGCGCTGACTTAATGGAAGCTCTCCTCCACCACCCGAGCTCCAGATCTGAGCAGAAAACTACTCCCTCGCAGAGAACATTCTGGCATTGGATTCTGCCCAGCTATCTAAACATTTAAACTCTCTCTCTCTCTCTCTCTCTCTCTCTCTCTCTCTCTCTCTCCCTCCCCCTGTCACAAGCAGGAGCCTCATGAAGAAGTGTCTCCAACTCCCTTGCTGGGCTCAGATCAGGCCCTGGACCCCCTCCCCACCCCATCTGACCTCTCCTTTGTATCCCCTCCCCCAGTGAGGGGTCCCCTCTCCGTCCTCAGGCTTCCAGCCCTGGCCCTGTGCACGCCACACTGCATCTGGACCGCCCTTCTGGGAAGATGTCTCATCAGGGCCCTTTGCCCCGAGAAGTCACCAAGAAAACGTGAGGTGGATCAGGAAGAGATGGGCGCTGTCATGGGCAAAGTGTCCCCCCCAAATTCATGTCCATCTAGCACCTCGGGATGTGCCCTTATTTGGTCATAGCACCTCTACAGGCTCAATAGTTAACGGAGGTCATCCTGGCTTGGGAAGGGGTCTAAGTGCAATGACTGGTGTCTTCATGAGAAGGAAGCTTGGACACACACATAGGGAGATGGAGTGAGGCAGCTACAAGCCACGTGACACCCAGGGTTCTTCTGACTTTGATAAATTTAATTTTAAATCCTAGCTCTAGAATTCACACATTTCTCTTTATATGCCCCTCAGAGACCAGCCTTTCCCCTGGACAATCAGCAACCCCCAGGCAGCAGAAGACAGTAAGCCAGACCTGACTAATGTTCACAATGTCCTACCCTCTAGCAAACTAAGGATAACATCTTTCTTTTTTTAGATAAGCTGGATTTCTAGAGGGCTCTGTTGTTTTGTTTTGTTTCTTAGAGAGAGAGGAAAGGACTAGGAGAGAGAGAGAGAGATAGAAACATCAATGGTGAAAGAGAATCACTGATTGGCTGCCTCCTGCATGCCACACTCTGGGGATGGAGCCCGAACCTGGGCATGTGCCCTGACCGGGAAGTGAACCATGACCTCCTGGTTTATACGTCGATGCTCAACCACTGAGCAACACTGGCTGGGCATGATGTACAGATTTTGATGTGCAACTTCTGCCTGACGTTTTGAACTGTGAGATGTTGTATCTGGTTCCTATGGCTTCCGTAACAAACTATACCACCAACCCAGTATGCCCTGAATGGGAATCGAACTGTGACCTCATTCACAGGGTGTGAGCCAACCTCTTGACCTAGTTATGTTTCAGCTCCTGACCCCTAAGGTGGAACAATCCCCTAGCTACTCTCCCATAAGACCGGACAGAGGGACGCAGAGCAGACCTGAGAACTGTTCTCAAGACTTGAAGAAATCATGTATTACCCTTACCTCACCTCTGATCATCCCCTCCCAGCATAGCCCTGAACCCTTAACCACAGTGTCTTGTGGTTTTGCCCTGTATAATCCGTAACCTACACACCGTTGGGGATTCGGATCTTAAACACTAGCTCCCCGCCTCTGGACTGGCCAATTCAATATTGAACTATTTTTCTTTCTATGCTGCAGACTCCAGCTCATGCATCACCTCGCACCAGTGTGCTCAGCAGACGGACTCAAACATTGGGGTCCCAGTAGCACAAGGAAGGCCTAGGACTGCCTGCCCCAACCAGATCAGGAGAGAGGCAGGGAGCAGGGGCTCCCTCAGAGCCCCCAGAGGGAATCAACCCTGTGGACACCTGGATCTCGGGCTTCTAAGCTCCAAAACGGTGAGAGAATGAAGTCCTGTTGCTTTAAGCCACTGCATTGAGGTCTTTTGTTACAATGTCCCTGGGAAACTGACACAGGGCCCCAAACAGGGGTGCAACAAGGATACCCCAAACAGACCTCAAACAAGGCCAACCTCAGATTTCTGACAACCAAGGGGTAGGAAAGAGCTGGAGAAACTGGCCTGACAGATACCAAGTAAGAAAAACCAGGACACAGACACACACACACTTCACGGGAGTCCAGATGTGCAAACATGGGGTGCCCAGAAAGACGTGGGAGCTGGGAGAGGTGCATGGGAGCGCCAGACGCCAGCTCACGTAGCCTCAGTGTCTTCATCCTGAAATGAGGTGTGGCGGGTGAAGGCGGGCCAGTGTGCACCGGAGGCCACACTGCCCACACACACTGCGGGGACGACGCCTGTGTCAGGGATCCCGCCACCCCCTCGCCTCGCCCCCAGTTACTCTAGGACACAGCTAAGCCTAGAGCATCCTGCTCCCACAGCTCTGCTCCCAGCCCGTCTCTAAATGCCTCGCTGTTCCACGCTTTGTCAGTGGAATTTACTTTAAGGATTTTAATAAAAAGGGCATCTTCTGTGAGCTCTAACTCATATTCCCAAAACAGAGGCTCAGGGCAGCTTGAGTTACTCTTTCTTCCCCAGCAAATTC
This sequence comes from Myotis lucifugus, assembly GCF_000147115.1. Classification (NCBI taxonomy): domain Eukaryota; kingdom Metazoa; phylum Chordata; class Mammalia; order Chiroptera; family Vespertilionidae; genus Myotis; species Myotis lucifugus. The sequence goes on along the minus strand of NW_005871224.1, from coordinate 162,753 downwards.
CATGGGAAAACAGCATCGAGTGCAATTGTTAAAAATTCCTGTGCTCCTGGAGGGGCTTTCAGAGGGGACACGTGGTTTGTGCCTGAAGGAGGCCACACCTAAGATTAGAAAAGTTCATAAGCCGGCGGTGGGCAGCCGGGCGGTGGGCAGCCGGGCGGTGGGCAGCCGGGCGGTGGAGCGCGGCATCGGGCCATACTGACCAGGACAGAGGCATCAGTTATGTATCAAACACCCACGACACACGGGGAGCGTGCGGGTGCTCCCTGCGCATGACGGCGAATCCCAATTCACAGCCCAGTGGTGTTGAGGGCACAGCCCACCCCGGGCGGGCAGTCAGTCGGGTTACGTCTTGTAGGCAGAACCTAAAACAAGGATTAATTCGATCACAAGTGGACCGTCTTTTGTGATCACCGTGGGAACCAGGCAATCCTCTTCCCCCAAATATCTCTTGTTGGTTTAAGTTCTGAACACTTGCTGCCATGACTGTTGTTTTAATCATATATCCAGAAACTTCAAATCAGCACGTTTGGACTACTTATCCTTTAATGAGCATTATATCCTACGTGGAAGTTCATTCTGAGAGTGCCCAGCAACACAGCCAGACTCAGCCACCCACCAGTGTTTGTTTTGAGAGTAAATTCCTGTTGGGCAGCCCAGGCCCGGTGGCTCAGTTGGTTGGAGCATCATCCCGTACACCAAAAAGGTGGTCAGTTGGATTCCTGGTCCAGGCATATGCCTTTTGGGTTTGTTCCCTGGGTCGGGGCATGTACAGGAGGCAACAGATCAATGTTTCTCCCTTGCTTTGAAGTGTCTCTCTCTCTCTCCTCTCTCTCTCTCTCTCTCTCTCTCTCTCTCTCTCTCTCTCTCTCTCTCTTTCTCTCTCTCTCTCAAACTTATCCAGTACAGAACAGCTCAACTGTGATGCAGCATGGCTGTGAGGTAACCCTAGAGCCAGGCCCTCTCATGCTAGACAGCTCTGCTCTGCTCTGCGACACCATTGGTATTTCACCTTGGCTGGGGAAGCACAAGACATCAATGGGAAGGGAATGTGCGCTCCCAGAGCCAGAGGGGAGCTGGCTTATATACAAAGAAGTCCCTGCGCCCCACCCCACCCCCCCAATCCCTTATTGGTCCATCTTCATGTAAATGAGGACGCCAAATCCTCACAGTATGATGGGTCCAACAGGCATTTTCCTGATTGGTCAGAATGGAGCTGCTCGGATTGGTTAGTGAGATGTTGATGATTGTGTGTGTGTGGGGGGTGGGGGGGGCACATAGCTGATTGGATAGGGAAAGCCTCGGACCTATTGGTTGAAATAGGATTCAGGAACTTTTTTTTTAAATATGTTTTTATTGATTTTAGAGAGAGAGAAATAGAAAGAGAGACATCAATGTGAGAAGGAAGCATTATTTGGTTGCCTCATGTACACACCCCAACCGGGGATCAAACCCACCACAACCTGGGCATGTGCCCTGATGGGGAGGGAATCCAACTGGTGATCTTCCGGTGCAGAGGACGATGCTCCCACCAACTGAGCCACACTGGCCAGGGCCAGGAGCTCCTTTCTAGGCCTGGCTCCGGTGGCAGGAACACAGGGCGGGCAGGCAGTTCAGTGCCGAGGCAGGGAGTTCACTGCCAGCTTCTCCCTGAAGTGCAGCTTGCGTGAGAGGCCCCTGTGCAGAAATGGCTGCAAGGCTCGGTTTTTTAAAGTTTGAGCCCCGTTAGCCTCCAGGAGCCTTTCTTAGTAGGTATCTTCTTTCTCGGGGTTCACATGAGTATCAAGATCATTTTATGGGAGAGAAGAGAAGGTGCTAAAGTAAGTAACACCACTGATTTGCACATTTAAAAATGGTCAAAATAGTGCATTTTAGGTGCTATATATTTTACCACAAATTTTTAAATGAGTAATGTAATATGCAAAAATACATCGAATTGTACATTCAAAGGGTGAAGTATATTGTATGTGAATTATCTATGAACTAGAGGTCCGGTGCACGGATTCGTGCACTGGTGGGGTCCCTCAGCCTGGCCTGTGGGGATCGGGCCAAAACTGGCTCTCCGATATCCCCCGAGGGGTCCCAGATTTCGAGAGGGTGGTTCTCGGGTGACACACCCTGGAATCAGGCTCCCTCCTCTCTGGTTCAGAGTGTGTCACCTGAGAACTGCGGCTGCCAAGTGACCACAGCTCGGCAGCTCCTGCATTGAGTGTCTGCCCCCTGGTGGTCAGTGTGCATCATACTGGCCAGTTGGCTGGTCAGCCGGTTGCTTAGGCTTTTAAATCCTATCTAATAAAGAGAGAATATGCTAATTGACCCTCATGCTGTCGCAAAGATGGCCCCACAGCCAATAAGGAGAGAATATGCTAATTGACTGCCATGCCCTCAAAGACAGCAGCACCCACAGCCACAAGATGGCAGCGCCCAGTCCCCTCAGCCCCACCACACGCCTGCCTCTGGAGTCCCCCAGTTCCCTCAGCCCCCCAGCCGCCCAGGGCCAGCCCGAGGCGCAGGCAAGCCTCAGGTGACCAGGGCTGGCTGAGATTTGCACTGCCGGCAGTGGCAGCAGCAGAGGTGTGATGGGGGCGTTGCCTTCCCCCGATCGCCAGGTCACCTCCTGCCCCTGAGGGCTCCTGTGCTGTGAGGGGGGGCAGGCCAGGCTGAGGGACCCCCTCCAGTATATAGATAAAGCTGCAGAAAAGAATCCATTGTGAATGTCATATAAGCTACCTATGCCACTGGGTGGTGTTGTCCCTATTTTATAGAAGAGGAAACAGAGGCTCGGAGAGGTGAAGTGACTTGCTCAAGGTCACACAGCTGTTCAGAGGCAGAACCTCACTTCCAGGTCAGGTCTGTGGGACTCCTCTCAGGTGAGGCCTCCTTCTGCTCTGCCATCTGCAGCCTTTAGCACCTGCTGCGGCCCCTCCCTCCGTTGTTCAGGGAGAGGAGAGGACTGGCGCAGCACTTCACAGTCCACCTGGGGAAGAGAGTTGGGCCACACGTGGGCATCCAGGGAGAGGAGATGCTGTCGGCAGTGAGAGTGCACGGCCTGGACAGAGAACAGGTCCACTCAGGTTTCTGGGCGGTGGAGCTCGCCTGATAGATTAGAATGTAGACGTTGCTGAGCTGCATCAGCCCCTGCGGAGGGCACAGCCAGAGTCCATGCCACCGGGAATTCAGGACCCTTGGCACCCGGGAATTACTGTTCACAAGCTGGCCCAGTGAGAGCCGGCAAACCCATGGCACACGTAGTAACCCACTGCCGAGGCAGCTGTGGGAGTCCTGGCCGTAGGCCACAGGCCACGGTCACTGTGTTTATCCGGAGCCCAGACCAATGGGTCTCAGATGGATCACAGGAGGCCGAGTAAAGCCCAGGACCCTCCAGCGTGAACAAGCCCGCCCCCACCCTGCCATGACCCTCAGGTGCTGGAGGCCCACACCAGGAGCCCTGCTCCAAGCTCTCACCCCTGCTCACTCCCACTCTTTTTCAGCTCATGGCCCTACCCCCATGGATGGAGGGGGGTGGGAGGGATGGGCTTCAGCCTGGCTTCCCAGCCCTGAAGACAGTTCAGGCCTGATTACTGGCTCATGTTGGCCAGAGAGAGAGATGAAGTTCATGAGAGAGACCCACAGAGATGAGAGAGGGGCACAGCCCAGGGGTTCAAAAAAGTCTGTCTCGGGGGACTTTGGGGGGCCCCGGGAGATATTTT
>NW_005871224.1:109382-158479 GCF_000147115.1 Myotis lucifugus | reverse complement strand
GCGGTCTTTTGTGTCTATCTACCGACTTATCAACAGCCTCGGGCCCTGCTTCACCTGATCCATACATCATCGGGTAGGGACTCCGGGTCGTGAAGAGCCTACTTTCTAGTCGGCGAGCTGTAGGGGGAGACCGCAGAAGACCTCGTCTGGGCATAAATGGTGCTGAAAAATCTCTCGCCGCCCTTTGGCGTGGTGAATTCATTCCCTATCGATTCCCTGATCCAAATTCCCTTTCCCCTCCCCCAAGGCAGATGGGGGAGGAGAAAGGAGGGTGGGGAGGAGGGATGGAGGGAAAAGGATAGGAGGGAGGAGAGAGAAAAAGACCACATTTGGAGGCCCCATCTGATTCAAGCTCCAAATTTAATGGACTAGCATTTTAAAGATTTGAATAATAATAAAAATGCCTGTGCTTCGAAAGAATATCTTATCTGTATCCACCCCAAAGGCTGGCAGAGTCCACCTGGCGCCCGCAGAGCAGGCAGATGACCACATCTGGCCCCAGTGGAGAGAGGAGGAAAAGAGGCCCAGGCAAGGGGTGGGCTTCAGTCGCCCTTGGGAACAAAGTGTTTAATCTGGCCCTGGCTGGTGTGGCTCAGTGGATAGAGCATCAGCCTGCGGAGTGAAGGGTCCCGGTTTCGATTCCAATCAAGGGCACCTGCCTGGGTTGCAGGCTCGATCCCCAGTGGGGGGCATGCAGGAGACAGCCTATCAATGATTCTCTCTCATCATTGATGTTTCTATCTCTCTCTCCCTTTCACTTCCTCTCTGAAATCAATAAAAATATATATTTTTTAAAAATGTTTAATCTTTTCCAGTAAGTAAGCCGCTGGGTGTTGAAAGGGTGTGCTGTTCTGCTTCCAAAGGCTTTCGGAGTACGTTTCTGGTCCCCAGTCAGCAGCCCCACATACAGCCCCACAGACTCCCCAGAAGGCCCGTCCGCAAACCCCCAACAGTCCCCAGGGGCAGCGCTGAGCTCTTTGAGGCCCGAACTGTTCCCAACACCCAGCCTAGTTCCCAGAGCAAAGGCACTGCCCAGGAGATAAGTGTGGGGTGTATCCAATGGCTGCACTTGACCTCTTTGTAAGGCCAGGGTCCTTCCAGCAGCCTCTATCCCTCTCTGCCTTCACCTCCCCCGCCCCCCACACTCATCTGCTCCAGTCACAGCTGCTTCCACGCTGTCCCTCAAACCTCCCAGGCACACCGCTGCCCCAGGGCCTTTGCACTGTCCCTGCCATCATGGCTCATTTCCTCATCCCCTTCAGGTCTTGTTCAAATGTGCCTTTTTATAAAATCGCTACTTCCTCTCTCTGCTTTGTTTTTCCCTATAGCATTCACATCCTTCTAACTTGCTAAATAATTCCCTTATTTGCTTGATATTTATCTCTAGTCTCCTGTAGTAAAGCATTACAATAAATATTTGTTGAATGAATGAATGGTCTTTAAGCCTCACAATGAGCCTCTATGATCAGTAATAGCATTCACCCCATTTAACCTAGGGGAAACTTAGACTTAGAGTCCTGAAGTGAGTTAGTCGCCCAACATTGCACAGCCCAGAAGCAGAGAAGCCAGGATTCTAACTCAGGGGTGCCTGCCTACAAGCCTGAGCTCCCCCATCCTCTGGGGCTGGGCAGGGACTACAGGACAAGGGTCACCACAGACCCTTGGAGAATGGCCCTGAATGGACAGCAACCAGCTAACCCTTAATGGATAGTCACCGAGTGGCAGGCCCAGCACTAAGCACTCTACGCACATCCCCTCTTCTAATCCTGTGAGGCAGGTCCCATTTATAGCACCGTCTTACACAGGAGGAAACTGAGACACAGCGAGGTCATGTGACTTGTTCAAGGTCATGCACTAGCGAGTTCCAGAGCCGGATTCCCGCTCAGGCAGGTGGCCCTGAGGATGTCCTCAACCACAAGGCTGTGCAGCCTCCCAGGCAAAGCCTTTCCCCAGCTTTCCATTCTGCCCCCAAGTCCAGGGACCGCAAGCAGGTTCCCTGTCCTCGGCCTGCTCACTTGGAACGGGAGCCCTCTGGACTCTTCAAAGATCCTTCAAAGATCCCCGCACTAAACATTTTGAAAAAATCCGTGTGCAGTTGGCAGCTTCCCTAGAGATGCAAGGTGGGGTGTGGAAAGTCTGGCTGGTCACACACTTGTGGAACCCCTTCAGGGAGGGTGGATGTTTCGGGTTGAATTGGGCCCCCTCCAAAAAAGATGTTAACTCCTGACTCCCAGGACCTCAGAATATGACCACCCTTGGAGACAGGGCCTTTACAGAGACAATCACGCTAAGGTGAGGCCATCAGGGTGGCCCCTAATCCAATATGATTGGTGTCCTTATAAAAAGAGGAAATTTTGCCCAGCTGGTGTAGCTCAGTGGTTGCTTGTCGACCTATGTATGAAAGAAGAGGTCACAGTTCGATTCCTGGTCGGGGCACATGCCGGGGCCGGGAGGGGGGAGAGAGGGGAGGGGGGACATGCAGGAGGCAGCCAATCAATGATTCTCTCTCATCATTGATGTTTCTATCTCTCCCTCTCCCTTCCTCTCTGAAATCAATTTTTTTAAAAAAAATTTAAGAGGAAATTTGAACATAGAGACATGCACAAGAAGAAGACCATGTAAAGATACAGGGAGGAGACAGCCATCTAGCTACAAGCCAAGGAATGCCGAGGCTACCAGAAGCTGCGCAGGAGGCATGGACCGGGGGACCAGACCTGTGGGCACCGTGATCTTTACCTCCTGGCCCCCAGAACTGTGGGAACACACTTCTGTTGTTTCAGTCACCTGGCGCATGGTGCTTCATTGCAGCAGCCCTAGGAAACCCATGCAGTGAGTAACCAGACAAGCCTGAGGTTCTGGGGAAAGAGAAGGCGAGCAGTGGCCGCCAAGAACATTGCCTACGCGCTGAAATCCTATCCACGCCAACAGCCAGTTCCTTCTTGGTCCTTTAGGCAAGGTACTTTTTCTATTTGAACTTCAGTTCTATTCTTGAATCCTGACTGGATAAACTGTCCTCAGAAATTCCCTTGGTTTTTATTCCTTGATCCATTCATCGCCTCCCAAATCCTCAATGTCTCCCAACAAAGCACAGGACAAAGCCATGTGCCTTTTGGACCATAACTTCTTAGGTTTTATTTTTGCCCAAATACGTTTATACTAATAAAAGGGATATATGCTAATTAGACCAGATAGACTGGATATCTTCATACAAAACCAGGTGGCAGGGCCGAGGCAGAGGTGATTAGGGGCAGTCAGGCCAGCAGGGGAGAGCGGTTTGGGGCAATCAGGCAGACAGGAAGAGGCGGTTAGAGGTAATCAGGCAGGCGGGCAGAGGCAGTTAGGGGCAATCAGGCAGGCAGGCAGAGGTAGTTAGAGGCAATCAGGCAGGCAGGTAGGTGAGCGGTTAGGAGCCAGCAGTCCCTAAACCAGCAGTTGGACATCCCCTGAGGGGTCCCAGATTGGAGAGGGTGCAGGCCAGGCTGGGGACCCCTACCCCATGCACAAATTTTGTGCACTGGGCCTCTAGTGCTTTAATAACAACCAAAGAACTTTTCATGAATAGGGAGGGGTACCTTATCAAGCAGAATAAAAGAATTCAGTATCTATCATTCAGGGAAGGGCAGCTGAAACCTTGATAAATTAGCCTTAAAAAATAATCAGATGTAAATCAAGAATACGGGGGACTTGCCAGGCTGGCATGGTTTAGTGGTTGAGCGTCAACCTAAGAATCCAGAGGTCACAGTTCAACTCCCAGTCAGGGCACATGCCAGGGTTGTGGGCTCGACCCCCAGTAGGGGGCATGCAGGAGGCAGCTGACCAATGAATCTCATCATTGATGTTTCTATCTCTCTCTCTCCCTCTCCCTTCCTCTCTAAAATCAATAAAAATATATTAAAAATAAAAAAGAATAAGGGGGGCTTAATTTTTTCTTAACTTTAAGAAAAACCTGGTTATCTCAATAAATAAAGCTAACAATTCTCCTGGCTCCCAGAACTCACACCATATTTACAAATGTATAATTCAGCTACTATTTGGGTTAAATGAACCTATTGGGCTAGCTGGGGACATATCATTTTACTATTTTTCTGCAGAGAAAATATTTTCCAATTTGCATATCAAACAAAACTCAATGGGCTTTTAATGTAAGACCTGTTTTAGTGTAAAATTGAGTTAACAGGTAAAGTAATGCTTTATATCATAATAAAAACATGTTTTTTAAAAATTGTATAAATGTAGAGTAGTATCAGAAATTATCTTTCTCCCAAATGTTATTTATATCACATATTTGTGTTTTTTGTGTTTTATTTTGTTTTTAATATATTTTTATTTATTTCAAAGAGGAAGAGAAAGGGATGGATAGAAATATCAATGATGAGAGAGAATCACTAATCAGCTGCCTCCTGCACGCCCCCCACTGGGGATCGAGTCCACAACCCGGGCATGTGCCCTTGACTGGAATCAAACCCAGGATCCTTCCGTCTGCAGGCCGACACTCCATCCACGGAGCCAAACCAGCTAGGGCTTGTGTTTTTTCAAAACATTAAAGAATAATGCTGCCCTAGCTGGTTTGGCTCAGTGGATAGAGCGTCAGCCTGTGGACTGAAGGGTCCCGGGTTCAATTCTAGTCAAGGGTACATGCCTGGGTTGTGGGCTCGATCCCCAGTAGGGAGCGTGCAGAAGGCAACTGATCAGTGATTCTCTTTCCTCATTGATGTTTCTATCTCTCTCTCCCTCTCCCTTCCTCTCTGAAATCAATAAAAATATATTTTTTAAAAGAAGAAGAATGCTTTTTTATTTATATTGTTTTTTATCCTCGGGCAAGGATATGCTTATTGGCCTTTTAGAGAGAAAGGAAGGGAGAGAAAGAGAGAAACGTGGATCTGCTGCCCTACCTACCCCAACCCCCCGCATGCACCCTGACAGGCTGATCAGGAATCAAACCTGCCACCTCCTGGTGCACGGGACGATGCTCCAACCAGCCCAGCCAAACCAGCCACACCAGCCAGGACAAAGTGTAATGTTTAACGTCTCTTAGCTTTCGTTCATTGATAATAAACCTTGTAACAATTTTCTTTCTTCCGTTTTACTGTCCTTGCCCTCTTTCCCTTAGGAGTCCTTAGGAATCGAGATTTGCGTTCTTTATACAGGCAATGTTTTGCAGAACCAGAGAACTTGAGAGCTAACCAAGATCTTAGAAACTATTGAGTCAACAAACGTTCATTGGATATTGACTGTTTGCTAGATGGACCAGCCATACGCTACAAAGCACAAGGTTGGACTGGGGCCATGGGCTTCTGGAACACATTCCAGCATGTTTTCCCAAGCGGAAAAAGCCAAGGAGAAGAATGCACCTACATTGTTTTCAAAGGCTGGGTTTCAACTGCAGAACAATTGAGCTTGTGTTTATAAACGCAGCTATTTAAAGGGATATATGACCTATCTTCCAGTTACCATACCATGCAAATGTGTAAGGCTGAGCTTTGTCAGCTGAAACTAGTATACAGGAGAACAGAAGCGCTCCAATGAAATCATTTCTATTAAACGAATTGTTTATGAGAATGCTATTTTCTTTCTTTGTGACTGTTTGGGAACAAAAAGAAAATTAACAACACAATCTTGATAACTCTTCTTTGCAGAACTCTCCTCTAGAATTCTCCTTGGGGATGTGGGACAGTTATTATAATTAGATGCTTGAGAAGCTATTAAGAGGAAGATAACATTACCGAGTGTTTATAATGTGCCAGCTATTGTGATAAGCAGGCTATACCCAGTATCTCATTTTATCTTCCCCCCAAATCTGAGATTATACATTTATTAGAACTGAGTTCAGTTCAAGTTCACAGAGACCCAAAATGACAGTGGCCTGAATAAGGTAGAAGTTTACTTTTCTGTCACATAAAAATCTGTTATAGCCCGGCCGGCATGGCTCAGTGGTTGAGCATTGACCTATGAACCAGGAGGTCACGGTTCAATTCCCGGTCAGGGCACATGCCTGGGTTGTGAGCTCGATCCCCAGTGTGGGGTGTGCAGGAGACAGCTGATCAATGATTCTCTCTCATCATTGATATTTCTATCTCTCTCTCCCTCTCCTTTCCTCTCAGAAATCAATAAAAATAAAAATTTTAAAAATAAAATAAAAATGTTTTAAAAATCTTAAGTGGTCCAGGGCTGGGGTGGCAACTCCCTGGTGTCGGGAAAACAACGTTGTTCTGTCTTATTGGTCTACTATGGATGCCCTCCATTCTGCAGTCCTCACGTTCCACATGGCTGCTCCATCTCCAGCCATTACACCTACAACCCAGCTCAGGGAAGGGGAGGGGGAGAAGGGAAACAGCCCCCAGAAGTTTCCCACACCACTTTTACTACATCCCATTGGCCAGAACTTGGTCACATGGCTACACATAGCTGCAAGGGAGGTTGAGAAATACAGTCATTCTTTGGTACAACCATGTGCCCCAGCAGTTGTTGCCACGGGTAAGATACTATTGTTAATCCTCTTTTACAGACAAGAAAACTTAAAAGATAGTGACTAAACCAAGATCACATCATCAATAGGTGATGAGCTAGGATTTACAAAACCCTATGCTTGGTTTTTTTTTCATGCACCTTACATCAGTAAGGTATTCATTATTAACTCCTATATGTTGCTCAGAAGAAATTACACAAAAACAGTGCATTTAGAATTTTACTCTTTTACACTCACATCACTGCTTATTTTATCAAATAGAAATTTTGAAAGGACAGCTGTCTCTGTGACCGAGAATGGTGTGCAGACTAACAAACAATAGTGCTTCCTTCTTCTCTGGGGAAAGTGGGCAAATGGGCCAGCCCTGCTCACCCCTAAGGGGTTTGTAAGTGTAGATCAGCCTTCCTCCTCCGTCCAGGACTCACTATGGCTGCAGTACCTTATACCCTTCATAGATTGCAGACCTAAACTTAAAGTGTAAAATTATAAAACTCCTAGAAGATAACATAGGAGAAACCTAGACCTTGAGTATAGCAATGACTTTTTAGATACAACACCAAAGGCATAATCCATGAAAGAAACCACTGGTAGCCCTAGCCGGTTTGGCTCAGTGGATAGAGCGTCGGCCTACGGACTGAAAGGTCCCAGGTTCGATTCCGGTCAAGGGCATGTACCTTGGTTGTGGGCACATCCTCAGTAGGAGGTGTGCAGGAGGCAGCTGATCGATGTTTCTCTCTCATCGATGTTTCTAACTCTCTATCCCTCTCCCTTCTTCTCTGTAAAAATCAATATATTTTTTTAAAAAACCATTGGTAAATTGAACGTCATTAAAATTTAAAATCTCTGGCCTGGCCAGTGTTGCTCAGTGGTTGGGGGTCGACCTATAAACCAGGAGGTCAAGAATCAATTCCTGGTCAGGGTACATGTGGGCTTGATTCCCAGTAGGGGGTGTGCAGGAGGCAGGAGATCTATGATTCTATATCTCTCTCCCTCTCCCTTCCTCTCTAAAATCAATAAGAATATGTTTTTTAATTTTTTTAATTTTAAAAATCTTCTGCTCTATGAAAGACAGTATCAAGAATATTAGAAGATAAACCGGATAAGCCACAGACTGAGAGAAATTATTTGCAAAAGATACATGCAATAAAGGACTGTTATCCAAAATATACAAAGAACTCTCAAAACTCAACAATAAGGAACAAACAACCTGATTTTAAAAAATGGGCCAAAGACCTTAATAGACACCTCACCAAAGAGGATATATTACATAGATGGCACATAAACGTATGAACAGATGCTTCACATCATGTCATCAGGAAATGCAAAATAAACAACAGTGAGATGTCACAACAGACCTATTAAAATGGCTAAAATTTGGAACACTGACAACACTAAATGCTGACGAGGATGTGGAGCAACAGGAACTCTCATTCGTTGCTGATGGAAATGCAACATGATACAGCCACTTTGGAAGATAGTCTGGCAGTTTCTTTCTTATCGTATAATCCAGCAATCTGGCTCCTTGGTATTTGCCCAAAGGAGCTGAACACTATGTCCCCACAAAAGCCTTCACCTGGATGATTACAACAGCTTTAGTCATAAGCTGTGGTACATTCAGATAAGGGAATATTACTCAACACTAAAAGGAAATGTGCTATTGCCCTAGTGAGTCGGTTTGGCTCAGTGGATAGAGAGTCAGCCCTCGGACCAAAGAGTCCCAGGTTCAGTTCCGGTTAAGGGCATGTACCTCCTCGGTTTCAGGCTCAATCCCTGGCCCCACGTCTGGGGGGCAACCAGTCAACGTGTCTCTCTCATATTGATGTTTCTTTTATATATAAAAATCAATATATATTATTGATTTTTTTTACAGAGATGAAGGGAGAGGGATAGTTAGAAACATCGATGAGAGAGAAACATCAATCAGTTGCCTCCTGCACACCCCCTACTGGGGATATGCCCGCAACCAAGGTACATGCCCTTGACCGGAATCGAACCTGGGACCCTTGAGTCCGCAGGCCGACGCTCAATCCACTGAGCCAAACCAGTCAGGACTTGATGTTTCTTGCTCTCTCTAAAAATCAATGGGAAAATATCCTCAGGTGGGGATTAACAAAAAAAAAAAAATGCTTAAAAGAAATGAGTTATCAAGCCATGAGAAGACATGGAGGACCCTTACTGCATGTTACTAAGTGAAAGAAGTCAGTCTGAAAAGGCTACCTACTGCCTGATTCCAACTCTCCGGCATTGTGAAAAAGGTAAAAGTTTGGAGATAGTAAAAACATCAGTGGTTGCCAGGGATTGTGGCAGAGGGAGGAATGAGTAGGTGGAGCACAGAGGACTTTTAAGGCAGCCAAAATACTCTGTCTGACACCACAGTGATGAAAACATGTCACTGACATTTGTCCAAACCCACAGAATGTACACCACCAAGAGTGAACCCTAATGTAAACTATGGACTCTGGGTGATATGATGTATCATTGTAGGCTCAGCAATTGTAACAAATGTACCACTATGGTGGGGGGTGCTGAAAATGGGGGAGGCTGGACATCTGTATCTTCCCCCCAATTTTGCTGTGACCCTAACACTGCTCTAAAAAAAAGAAGTCTTGGCATACAGTCAAGGAGCCTCCTAAAATGTACCTATGTGTATGTTTCTAGGAAGAAGGTCAAAGGCTCTGTGCCAAGCCCCCACCCCCACCCTTAAATTATAAATATTAGTGGTCTGGGTTGATGGCTCTCAAATGTCAACACGCCTCAGAATCCCTGGGGAGTGTGGTAAAATTCCGGGTATTCAGCAACCCTGCTCCCTCCAGCAAGGTCTAATTCAGGGGGGTTGGGTTGGGTCCTGGATTTTCTTTTCTTTTTTTAATATATTTTATTGATTTTTTACAGAAAGGAAGGGAGATGGAGAGGGATACAGAGTTAGAAACATCGATGGTTAGAAACATCGATGAGAGAGAAACATCAATTCAGCTGCCTCCTGCATGCCCCCCACTGGGGATGTGGCCGCAACCCAGGCACATGCCCTTGACCGGAATCGAACCCAGGACCCCTCAGTCCGCAGGCCGACGCTCTATCCACTGAGCCAAACCAGTTAGGGCTGGATCTTCATTTTTAAGTCTCCCACGAGCTGACGGTGATGCAGGTTCCAAGACCACGCTCGAAGGAATACTGCCCCACAGGTTCCTTGACATAAGCTTCTTGAAGGTATTTCTAGCGATGATGTTCTCAGAGGCTTCCAGAAAACATGCAGCCCTCCCCGGGGGCTGGAGCCCTGTCTCAGGCTGCAAAGGACAGCTGCCCTGTGGGCCAGAAGCCTCTAGATGGCAGTGCCCCGCCAGAAACGGAGCCCGCTGAAGGCCCAGGGAGAGGAGCCCAGAGCCACCAGCCCCACATCCTGCCCCAACTGGCTCACACGTGGAACACTCAGATACATACGTGTCAACTGAGTGATGCATGACCGAAAGAATGATCATTTGAGGGTTTGAAATTCTCAATGATAGTAGCTAACATGTATTGCAAACTTGCTGCTTGGCACTCTTCTAGCCAAATTGGGATCATGCTGTATATATTTCTCATTATATTCTGAGTATTTCCCCATTTTGATTTCAGAGAGGAAGGGAGAGGGAGAGAGATAGAAACATCAATGATGAGAAAGAATCATTGATTGGCTGCCTCCTGCATGCCCCCTCTCACCCCACTGGGGATGGAGTCCAAAACCCCGGCATATGCCGATTGAGAATCAAACCGTGACCTCCTGGTTCATAGGTCAAAGCTCAACCACTGAGCCACACCAGTCGGGATCCCAATTTCTTTTCTTCAAAAGCATCCTTTATATAGGGCTTCAAAATTTTCCGCCTAATGAAACTGGTGTGTTCAATCGACTAGTCCATTATTCTTGGTTTTTAGATTATTTCTTTCTCTCTTCTACTCCAAATACATTTCATATTGTTTACATAAAAATCAGCTTCCAAAACTCTGATTATTCCCCTCCTGGTATTAATGTTTAGAAGTGGACTTTATATGATCAAAAGCTAGGACCTTGTTTAAAGATCTTGATATATTTGGCCAACTTATTTTTCAAAATGCTGTAACAGTTTGCCCTCTCAGAGCAGCATGTAGGGAGTTACCATCTCAGACCTCCCAGCACAATGGTATCCATTTATCTAATTGCATGCAAAATAGTCTCTCTTCTGAAAATTTGAATTTCACAAAGGTGAACCTTTTATTCATATATTGATTGGTCATTTGTATTTCTGAAATCTCCCTGTAATATCATTTATTTCTTCTTTGTAACATATTACTTTCTTATTCACATATATATCTCCCCAACTGTGTACGTACTAGTATGTGTGTATGTGTGTATGTATTATTAAATTTGTCATACTCCTTTTCTTTCAATTCTGTTTATATTGGTGAAGTTTAACTTTATACTCATAGCCCTGGCCAGTTTGGTTCAGTGGACAGAGTGTCAGCCTACAGACTGAAGGGTCATGGGTTCAATTCCAGTCAGTCACATGCCCCTGGGTTGTGGGCTTGATCCCCAGTGAAGGGCGTGCAGGAGGCAGCTGATTGATGATGCTCTCTTATCATTGATGTTTCTATCTCTCTCTCTCTCTCTTCCTCTCTGAAATCAATAAAAATATATTTTTAAAATAACATTAGATAAATTTATACTCATAATCAAGCTTTTGTTTTATTTTTTAAAGATTTACATTTAATTTTTATCTTAATCCTCGCCCAAGGATATTTCTTCCATTGATTTTTTTAGAGAGATTGGAAGGGAGGAAGGGAGGGAGGGAGGGAGGAAAAGAAAAACATCGATGTGAGAGAAATTGGTTGCCTCCCTCAGAGGCCAGACAGGGACCAGGGATCGAACCTAAAACCCAAGTACTTGCCCTTGACCGAAAATTGAACCCGAGACCCTTAGGTGCATGGGCCAACGCTCTAACCACTGATCCACACCAGCCAGGGCTCAAGCTTTTGTTTTAAAAAATATTGTCCATTACCTTTATGCTTATAAAGTTAAATATTCACATATATTTTCCTCCAGTGTTTAATCATGTTTTACATTTAGCCTTTAATCTGGGAACATGAAATGATGCTCTAACAATTTTCCCCCAAATAGTCCATTTTCCTACTACTTGTTGACTAATCCATCCCTTCCCTCTTGCTCTATTTTCTTTTATAATGTTTTTTTTATTGATTAAGGCATTACATGTGTCCTTATTGCCCTATTGCCTCCCCACACCCCCACTCATGCCCTCACCCCCGTTGTCTGTGTCCATTGGTTAGACTTATATGCATGCATACAAGTTCCCTTACCCCCACCCTCCCCTACCTTCCCTCTGAGGTTTGATGGTCTGATCAATGCTTCTCTGTCTCTGGATCTGTTTTTGTTCTATTTTCTGATGGAATACCAAGTTCTTACATAAACCAGGGTATTTTCTAGAGTGTCTATCCTGTTTTAGCATTGGTGCTAATGCCTAACTTTTAATTATTGCTGTTTCATGTTTTAATTTCTATCTTTTATTTCAAAATCTCCTTAGCTGTTTTCAGTTGTGAATTCTTTCAGCTGAACCTGAATACTTCTGACTCGTTTCCAAAAATCCCTTTGGACTTTTACTAAAACTATAAATTCAACTGAAAGTTAATTTGGAAAGAACCAATGCTCAAGTGTGGGGAAAAAAATGGGCACTTGCAGAGATTGTTGGAGGATATATAAATCGGCCTTTTAGGAAGATAACTGGACAGTCTCTATCAAACTTTTAAATGTATTGATGCACTGACGCAGAATTTCCACTTCTTAGTACCTAGAAACCTCACACATATAAAAAAAAAATGTTCACTGCACGACTTTTTGCAATAGATGACATACATAAACAACATCACAGAGATCAGCTAATGAATTATGGGTAAAGCCAAATCTATAATCCTAGCAGCAGGCTGGCGCACATGTACAGAGAAGGAAGGAAATTCTCGACTTAATGTTAAATGAAGAAAAGCAAACTGCTAAACAAATGCCTACAGTGTGATTCCTTTTTTTGTTTGTTTAAGTGCATTTTATTTTTAGACAACCTACATGACATGTTTTTTCTTAAAAAACAATGCCCCTGCTCCAAGTAAACCAAGGTAGTCAACTTCGGCAAATGCTTTCTGTTAAGGACCAGTTAGCAAATATTTTGAGCTTTGTGAACCATAAGGTCTCTGTTACTGTCAATATGTAAACAAGTGAGTGTAAATAAAACTTTATTTACAAAACCTGGCAGTGGGCTGAATTTGGCCCTCAGGCTGTGTAGTTTGCTGACTGTTGGTCCAGAAAGAAAATTACCAAATTAGCCCTGAGGTGTGGCTCATTTGGTTAGGGCTTTGTCCCGAGACACCAAGGTTGAGGGTTCAATCCCCAAAGCACATAGAAGAATCCACCAATGACTGCACAAATAAGTGGAACAACAAGTCAATGTTTCTGTTTCTCTTTCTCTCTCTCATTCTGTCTCTTTCATCCCCTCTCATCTCTCTCTAAAAATCAATAAATTTAAAAAATAAAAGCTTTATTTTAAAAAAAAGAAAAAGAAAGAAAATTCCCAAAATTATATCAGCGGTTGCCTCTATGAAAGAACCAGGACTGGGGCTTGGGGGAGAAAGGAGGCTATTAGCTCTGTCTGTTACTGGTAAGGATGCTTCCACATGGTATTTATCTATCTTGTCATTAAATAAACACTTTTATAGTGCTTCCCATATGGCAAATGCTATTCTACCTTTATAAAGTAATTAAATTCATTTCGGCCTCATAACAACTTTAAATAGAAACTATCATTATCCACATCTTACAGATGAGGAAACTGAGACACAGAAAGGTTAAGTAGGTTTGCTGGGGGTCACACACACTTGCTGAGTTTAAGCGGTGGAGCCAGGATTCAAACCCAGCAGCCTAAGCCCAGAGATTACACGTCAGCACTACTTTTTTAGTCCTGCTGTGTTGTTCTTTTTTAAAATAGTGCTCTAATGTTCTAAACCAGCCACTTTAATCAAGAATTCCATTTTTATACTAAAGAAAAGGCATGAGTGGACAAAGAAGCTATTTTCTCTCTTTATGCCGAGACCATGAAACACTGTGCTTTAACTGGAGTGAATAAAGAGCCAAGTTGAACATATCTGATACTGAATGCCATACTTCCTACTGGATCACAAGTTCCGGGGAAGGAAAGTTACACAGAAGAGAGTCCAGATTTTAAAGACACAAAATCCCTTTGAATTCCAGTTGGGCATTTCCAGACAAGTCACTCAACCTCTCTGAGCAATGGCTTATCCATTGGCAAAACAGGCACATACATGCCTTAGGGGTTGCCATCACCATGCAATGGGATTTGCATGCAAAGCACTCAAGAGAGAGTTGAGAAATGGACATTACATAAATTCCTGCACAGTTGGAGGACTTCCTGTTTGTCTGGCAGGGAAACCAGAGCTAGTCTGCCCACAGCCACAGTTTCATCTCCTGCCAAAGGCTAAGAGAAGGATTATAGCCACAAGGGCAACCTAAGAAGGGACTTCTGAGGCAAAGCCCTGATGGGCAGGCCCAAGGCACCATCAGAACCCCATGATAGTCTGGGAATGGAGGATGTTGAGGATGAGAAGCAGTGTCTAACCAGCGGTTCTCAACCTGTGGGTCGCGACCCCTTTGGCGGTCGAACGACCCTTTCACAGGGGTCGCCTAAGACCATCCTGCATATCAGATATTTACATTACGATTCATAACAGTAGCAACATTACAGTTATGAAGTAGCAACGAAAATAATTTTATGGTTGGGTCACAATATGAGGAATGTATTTAAAGGGCCAGAAGGTTGAGAAACACTGGAAACCCTGAGAGTAATTACCTGCAAGTTACAGTTCACTGATTGCTGAGTATCCCAACCCAGGAGACCCAAATCCAGGATTGGCAAGGGGCCCATTTTAGAGGTGGGCAAGGTGAGGCCCAACAAGCGGCAAGGCTGGTTCTGAAGGAGCCTGGAAAGGCATCCACCCGTTCTTCCAGGCTTTCTGACCCAGGAGATGCCAAAGCCAACCTCATCCACAGAATGTGCTGGCTGGGCCAACGGGGTCTTTGAACACATCCTAAGTGTCCTTAAGTCGATGTGCACTCTGCAAATCGCTGTCGTCTCAGGGCTGCCAGCTTTAGTCATGTATCAGCATCTCAGTGTCCCACCACATCACCCCCATCCCTCGAAGAGAGTTTTCACTATCAGCCTGAGGTATTGTTATCCAGTTTGATAAAAGCAACCGAAGGCCCAGAGTAGGCAGAAGTTCAAGATTAGAGTGTCGGTCCTTCCAAAATGGCCTAGGAACTGGGTTGAGCATGGGGGGAAAGGTGTTCCTCGGGGAAGAGGACTGTGGGATCTGGCAGCAGACTTCCTGGGTTCACACCCTGACTCCGAATTTCTGGGACCATTCATCAGCACTCCAATCCTTACCAGGGACCCCTCCAGACAAGCCCTGCTGGGGAGAACTGTCCCTTTAAGATTCTGGTGGGCAGGTCCAGCCATTTTCAGGGAGCTGACTCTGACATTTCTGTCTTCCAAATTCCAGGCCCAAACAGGAAGTGAGTCACCACAGGAGAATGTGTGGCTCCAGCCTTAGGCAGACTAGCAAGGCCAACCAAGGGCCGGTCCTCTGTGGGGGTCAGGCCTTTATGGAGTGTATGACTGATTTGTAAGCCGAGGAACAAGATTTCAGCATCTGCTTGCATTACTGAATAGCGAGCAACTAGAGAAAGTCTCAAATGCAATCCAAGTTCATCTGAGTTGACCAGTCAAGCAGGTCACATGGGCATCTTTTGGTGACTGGCAAGGCCAGACCCCCAAACAAGAGGTTACTGAACACACACTCAAGCCAGCTAAATGATTTATGTGCTCACAACACTATGAGGCAGTTATTTTTGTCGTCCCTACTTTGCAGATGAGCTAACTGAGGCCCAGGTTAAAGTAACTTGCCCTAGTTCCTACCTGCCCCACTCTCCTATTCTCTTGAGTTTGAAGCCACAGATCTGGGTTCAGATCCTGGTTTGGCCACCCCCCTTAACCTTTTATTTCTAACCTGTAAAATGGGGTCCCCTCATCCCTTCAAAAACTATTTACTGGATGCCTACTTGGTGACAGGCACAAAGACAGGTTAAAGAGTGAACACTGACTCCAGGAAAGGCTGACTAAACAAAAGTACACCAATAAATAAAATCACAAGACATAATGAAAAACAAAGGGCAGATAAAAATGCAGGAGGGGGACATCCAAAACGAATAAAAAAGTGACAGCCTTTTTAAAAAGTGGGTAGAAGGACATCCCAGGAGCAGACGTAAATCAAAAGAATTCCACAATATTTCTACAACTTGCAGCTGGAGTCAATGTTAACCAGAAGCTTCGAGGTTTCAGTGGGGTGACCCCAGACCCTGCCATGCCCGAGCGAGGGAAATCCTCATTGCTGGCACCCACTGAGAATGCCAGCTGGGGTGACAGCAGACACAGGCCAGGCCCTGGTCCTCCTCAACCTCAGACAGCACCAGCTCCACACCTAGGTGCTGGAAAAAAACCCACCCCCTCCCCCTTAGCTCCACCCTCTGCCTTCAAGGAACCTCCCCCACAGCTGGGCTGTGAGCCTGTGCCAGGAGGTAAACTAGCCAGTGATTCTACACGAGCCCACTAGTCATGCCCAGGAATGCCATTGCTCTGGCTTGCACAGCCGGAAGTCCACTGCATGGTGGCCTCAGCAGTCAGGAGTCCATTTAAAACGGGATTTCACTGGGATGTCAGGTCCCAGGCAGCTTCACAGGAGCCCACCTGCTGTCCTCATGTTGCACGTAGCTGTGAGCTGCTGGGAACAGACTGTTCCTTCCCTGGGGTGGATGTCACCAAGGCCATTCCTGGTGACATTCCCTGCACATCAGCACATTCTTTCCCTCTCCCTCCCCCCACTTCTCACTTGGGAACAGCCTCCAACCTGAGTCACCCCTTATCAGCCTCAAGACAATTTGCCAACCACTTCAATCCCCCCCACCCCTGTGGAAAAATGAAGAGAATACTATCTTGTAGCCACCTCCTTGCAGCCAGGATTAAGAATTCAGTGCTCACCTTGAGCCAGGTGCCCTTAGGCATCCTCACAAACAGTCCTCTTTACAGATGAGGAAACTGAGGCAGTGTCTAAAGAACTTGCTAGGATGGGTTGGTGACACCGTAATCACAAGGTTCTAGGACTTCCAGGCACAGCGGCAGTGAGGGATCCACAAGAGTCCGTGGCATGCCCAGCCCCACACAGATCGGTGGCCACAAAGCCAGGCACTGAAGCATCTGGTCAACTGGTAAATGGAAACAACAGTACCTACCCAACAGAATGAGCTCCCAGGAACTTTATTCCTTGCTCATAAATATTCATACATAGTAAAAGATGCAGATCGGTATAGGCTGGTAAGGGGAAGAGCTCCACCCAACTTTAACTGAAAACAAAAGTGCAGTTTAAGAATGTACATGACCTTTTTTGTAGGTTTCAGGAAAACATAGGTCCATGTAAGCAGTTCACTAAGTAATTCTTGACAAGGTAGGGAGATGTGGAGTCTGTAGGGATGTGGATGAGTGCGCCCCACCCTGATTTTGGGAATTGCTCTTTTAACAGTATTCCAAGTGGAGCCAGCATGCTCGAGGAACAAGGTTCTTCCTATTTCCTGCTGTGGTCACCAACCTTGGCATTGGCCTGCTTCCATCATGGCGGCAGGCCACACAACTCAGGCTCACCTGCACACACGATGACATCCACAAGCCGACTGCTCAGGAAGACTCCACCTTGAACCTTTCTGTACAATTTTCCCCAAAGTGTAATGTTTTAAATGTAAACAGAGGTAAGCGGATGGTAGGACTTAGGATCCATTTTCTTGAATTAGCCTTTTTTTAAAGATACCGTCCCCACGCCAGACCTTTGGATTTAGTGTAAATGGGGAGTCCAAGATCTGTATTGTAACCCTTTACACCACGGGAGACAGCCCCCCAGGTGGAGAGGCCCCTCCTGGTGAGCCAGGATTCACCTCACCCTGGGGCCTTTGTGGGTGTGAACTTCCACCTGCCCACTGCCCCAAGCCCTGGTCATGTCCAGACTTCCTCAAAGCCTGAGGAACTAAAGGTGGATGAGCAGGCAGCATAAAGGGAAAGGTGTAAGCCTCAGCAGCTCCGGCTGCCCTCAGCCTCAGGGCGCCAGGAAGTCCAGACCCATGGGCCATCTGTCCAGGAACAATCTGTAAAGAGCCAAAGTAACATTCCCCTTGGAATTCTCCGCAGAATGCCCTGGAGATCCTTGGATGCTGGTTCTCTACCGGAGGAGCTGGGAAAAGACTGGTTCCTGGTCCCATCTGACAGAGTCCCAGTTAGTTGTCTGAGCACATTCTGAGCACAGCTGATCCTGTGCAGGCAGGTTGAGAACCACAGAACTGGAGGGGAAAGGAAATGGGAACTGACTAGCGTGGATCCCAGGAGAGCTCCCCTCAGTCTAAGGAAATTTTATCCAGCCAGTGAGGTGACCACATTTAATGGCTAACATGTAAGTGCTTACCATGTGCCAGCCATCAACTGGGCTTCATCATCTCGACACAGATCCAAGGCAGTGGCTCACCTACATCGCACCGACCTCAAAGTCCCGCTCTTGAGACTGTTAGGGCCCAAGAGGAAAAATAGGGACTCTTCATGAAAACCTAGAAAATTTCTTCAAGTCACCTTTTATCTACTCACTCATTCAAGAAATGTCCAAGTACCTACAAAGGGCAGGGAGCTGCCTTCCAGAGAGCCAGGTTTCCAAACTGGTTGTGGAAGCAGTGCAGTAGTTCACATACAGCATAGCATACTGTAATGTTTTAAATGTAAACAGAGGTAAGCGGATGGCAGGACTTAGGATCCAGTGCACCAGATACGGGTAAGAGAACGGCTCTCTACAACTCGTATTACTTATGGTGGATGTGTGTGTCTGCACATGAGGTCTTGATGGGAGGTATTTCTGTGGATCACAGTACAAAACATTTAAGCAACACTGAGATGGGCAAGAAATAAGCCATAATATACAGAACGTAATCGTGTTAGCAAACAGTTCTGTGTGTGTTAACCTAGGAACCCTCAAACAACAAACCAAAACTGCTCAGGAGTCATCAATTGCTAGATGCGCCATGAAATCAACACTGCCACTGTGGTTACGACACCACCTTGGAAAAAAAGATGGGGAGAGTCCTAGCTGGTTTGCCTCAGTTATAGAGCGTTGGCCTGTGGACTGAAGAGTCCCGGGCTGTGGGTACAATCCCCAGTAGGGGGCGTGCAGGAGCCAGCCAATCAATGATTCTCTCTCATCATTGATGTTTCTCTCTCTCTCTCTCCCTCTGAAATCAATAAAAATGTATTTTAAAATAACAAAAACTAGGACGTTTGAAACTCTCAAAGCAGCTCCACACTTCCGGCAGCTCAGCAACACGGCCACCAGACTTAAAAGAAGTGATGTCACAGCCCTCACTACTGACGTGTACAGTTGTGCTAACAGGGAGCTGCATCAAAGCCCTTGCAGCACACACCAAACACCTCAACTTTGGTTCACAAGACACGGCGCCCTGACCTACGTGAGCATTGAGCACTAAGGTTAGGCTGCCTGTAGTTGCTGGTCTGTGGCATCTCCTTGGCAGGCATTCAACCTGTCTGAAAAATAGGATCTTACTGACATATGGACAAGCTTTCACAGCACACAAATGTCACTGTGTATTTGGTACCTACCCTCCCCCCATCTGGTTTCAAACTGCACCAAAACAAGGTGAAATCAGTCTACTTTCAAGACTGTAGCTTCCAAATTCCCATTAACCAGAATGACCGACATCATACTTATAAACATAGAAAGTGATTTGGAAGATTACTCTCCAAAACTAGTCAGTTTTTACCTGTGAGGAGGGTGAAGGAGGACATTTTTTTTACAGAAATTCATGTTAATTTGTTCCACCATTCCAGAGTCCTCAAGGGCCCCACTGAAGGAAGACAGATTACAAATGTAAATGTAAATTATTCATGGAATCCAGATCACCAAGCTTCATGTCATTTTTTTTTTTTATATTATACCTATTTCACAGATGATGCAATTGAGCCCAGGGAGGCCCAGGTACCCACACATAATTAAGTCAGCATTCAAATCCACATAATTTCAAGCAAAGGTTCTTTCTCCATTTGAGGGGGCAAAAAGCAAATGAAAATATAAGCTCCCTTCTGCCTGCAAATAGTATAGATAGCCAATCTCGGCTAAGACATAGGGACAAAGGCACACTTGTCGTCACCTTGTTCATAGTTTAACTGTTCCTTGCAGAAAGTACTTTGGTAGGATTCATCAATGTCTTAAATTTGAATTCCTTTAAACCAGCAATTCTACCTACAGAAATATATCCTATAGAAACCTAAGGAAACTAGAATATTGCCTGACCAGTGTGGCTCAGTGGTTGAGCATGGACCTATGATCCAGGTCACAGTTCCATTCCCGATCAGGCCACATGCCCAGGTTGCAGGCTCGATCCCAGTGTGGGGTGTGCAGGAGGCAGCCGACCAATGATTCTCTCATCATTGATGTTTCTCTCTCTCTCTCCTCCCTTCCTCTCTGAAATCAATAAAAGTATTTTTTTTAAAACTAGAATATTCACTGCTGTGCAGTATACTAATAATTAAACTGTGATTCCCTTAAGGCCCACCCATACAATGAAGTACTATTAGGTCATAAAACATCCGAACATATATTTCATGCAGAAAGACATGCATACACTATAACCAGTTGTGTGGCTTAATTTTTGCAGTTTTAGGTGTTCTTTAAATCATTAATTCAATATAAATAAAATGAAGGGACATCAGAAACTTGGAATAGCATCAATGAAACTTCCGAGTTTTGCTGAGGGCTACAAGTTTGTGTTGAATCCTGAAAACTAATGTTACAGGCTGCTATCTGCTGAACTTTAAGAGAACATGCATGTCCCATCACAGGAAGTAAAACCCTGGATCTCACCATGTCAAATGCATCAGTCCAAGACAAGGAATATCAACCAAAATACTGTCCCCACTAAAACATCACACACCTCAGAAACATCACACACCTCTAAACACACCTCAGAGTCTGGAAGGTCATCTGAACTCATTGAAGTTTTAACAGCTTTCAAAAGGGGTGGGGGAGAACAGGCACTATAAACATCTGATCAGAATTATCTTTAATTAATAAATCTTAAGTTTAGCCCTGACCGGTTTGGCTCAGTGGATGGAGCATCGGCCCTGCGGACTGAAGGGTCCCCAGTTCCATTCTGGTCAAGGGCATGTGCCTTGGTTGCGGGCACATCCCCAGTGGGGGGTGTGCAGGAGGCAGCTGATCAATGCTTTTCTCTCATTGCTGTTTCTAACTCTCTATTCCTCTCCCTTCCTCTCTGTAAAAATCAATAAAATATATTTTAAAAAATAATAATAAATCTTAAGTTTAACTTTAATAAACATGGGTTTTACCCTAGTCGGTTTGGGTCAGTGGATAGAGCACCAGCCTGAGGACCAAAGGGTCCCAGGTTCGATTCCGGTCAAGGGCAGGTACCTTGATTGGATGGATACTCCTCCCCAGCCCCGGACCTGGTCGGAACTCATGAAGGAGGCAACCGATGTGTTTCTCTCACATCGATTTCTCTCTGTCTTTCCCTCTCTCTTCCACTCTCCCTAAAAATCAATGGAAAAATATCCTCAGGTGAAGATGAACAAACATTAAAATAGTAAGTAAACAAACATGGGGTTTTTTTTACCTTGTTTGGAGGGACTTTCCAAGTCACTCCATTCCTAGAGGACATAATGTATTTCTGAAGATTCCCAACTTCATCACTAGACACCCTAAGGAATCAACCTAATAGACAAAGTGACAGTTGTATGAAATAAAATGCAATGAGATTTACTAACAGTAACTACATGCCTCAAACAATCTAGGCAGTAAACATGCCAAAAATTTAAGGATTTATTCATAAATTTTCTAAAATTAACTGTGCTGTCCATATCCCCAACTAAAGGCCCCATTTCCAAATCACCTCTTGGTATCTTGCACCTTCACTGCACTCAGGTTGGCTCACCCTCATGGTCAGACCTTGGCCATGCCCTTGCTATACAGAGAGCTTGCCCACCTTTCACTGCTGGAAGGAAACATGGAGACCCAAAGCAGCAATTACTCAAGTTGAGCGAGTTCCAACAGCCCTTAGGGGAAAAAATGTAGGCTAGTTCCTTTTTAAAAGCCTGGACTTCATTTGATTACAAAGAGTTATTCAGATGTGATGAACACAACAAAACTGCAGACAAGCCCCATGGTTTTTTGGTTTTTTTAAATATTTATTCATTGAATGATTTAAGGTGTGTACCACTACTCCAGTTGGGTAAACCACATTGAAGAATTTGACTGCAGGTCTTCAGATTCAGCCAAATGTTTCCATTAATTTCACTCTATAAAATACCAGACATTATAATTAAGGTTTTAATGCTTCAGCCATGCTCAGAACACTGCAGTGTAAGGATGACTTCAACCCACTCATGCCAAGTTAGGATGAAAGGAACAGAACTAATGAGCTACGATGTCTAAAAGAATCTGATAATCTATCTCAAGATGAAGAGAGATTCTGTTCCCCAAAAGCAAAGTGTTAAGTTTTAAAATTCAGCCTACAATGTTCTCAAGAGACTGGGGGGAGAAAAAAAATCATTATTTTAAAAGTACCACACATATATGCAATCTTCCATGATTCGTTTTATATCTAAAATGGTACAAAGAAAGGCTTTAAAAATCTAGCAGTCAGAACTAACTTTTCCTAAGAGAAATAATTTTCCTTTCTAACCTAGGTCTCGGGGTTAGTCTGTGCTCAGGTGGCACAGGAGAAAGCAAGGGGATAGCAACGGAGGGAGTTACCAGTGATTAAATGCAATGGAAAAAAGTAACGAATGCTAAAGTTTTCAAAAAGTTTAATGGAGCCAATAAGGCATATAAATTGTGTTCTGGCAGACAAGACCTGCTTTCTCTTACCAAAGAAAATGGCACATATTTTATCAAAATTTGACAATCAAGAGTAAAGGGTACTGAGATTAAGCGTCAGAGCACCAACTAAAACAAACCCCCCCCCCCAAAATTGTCACTCAACTTGGAAAGAGGAACTAGACAGAACCAAGGCATAAAGGGGAGATTAAATATGCGTTCCTCAATCTCAAAAAAATCCTTTAGGAGTAGGAGTTCTGGCCACATGTGAGCAACTTATCACACCACCAAACCCCAACTCCAGAATCTAAATTTACAACGACAGAAAAACACAGATATCTCCAACTGCATTTCTTTGTATAGTCCCAAGGGCAGCTTGAAAGTATTCATATTACAGAGGTTTGTCCATTTCAGGTAAAATGAGATTGCTATATTTCTTCCTGCTATAATATTAAAACAAAAATAATCCACTCTTGCCAAAATTTAGAAATATCTTTCATTCCTAGTTTTAGCATGGAATTGACTTTTTTAAATAAAAGGTTTTATATATAATGATTACAGAACTCCAGTTCACACATTTCTAACATTCTGTTTACATCCCACCCAGTCAATGAATATTATGGTTAACTTAGCAAAGTTTTTTCACATAAAGATATTAAATGGCTGAAGAAATTGCAAACTTTAACAAAGTGCTGTGAGTAAATTACTGGAAAAACCCTTACATTGGATTTGCAATGGTCTTTTAAGGATAAAAAGAAGTAACTGATACTGGACTACAAATTTGCAAGGAAACATTTTTTCACTGTCCTACTTGATATATATTATATAATAATATGGTAGAATAAATTACAGTACCTGGCAGGCTGACATCAGTTCTTCATCTAAAAAAAGACTATCATTCAGTTCGAGATATTAAAAATGAAGATGAAACATGCTCTAAAACATTGTAGCTACAAGAGGTCTTATATTTTACTCAAAAGAGGAATCTAGTGAGAACTTTTATTTAGGTCTACCTAACATCTAGAGAACCTCCATGCGATTCCATCTTTTCCAGAATGAGATTCCAAACTGCCCTTTTTAGGAGAGGGATTCGAGTTGGGTTTTCTATTTAAGTTGTAATCACATTGTAAGCAGATCAAGACCTATTTTAACCTGCCACCCATTCCAATGGAAACTGCACAATGTAGGGCACTCATAAAAAATGTAAAACAGGACAGAAAGGCTGGAATACCTACACTCCCACCATCCATCTCCCTTCTCATGAATACTATACCAAAAAGGAAGCCCACTCTCAAATTTTATGACCTCTCTACTTGAGGTCACCTTGAGTGCAGTCTACATGTTTACATTTACCATAAGAATAAGTACCCTGCATGGGAAGCAGTACTTGTCTTAAAACTGGAGTTTAAGCTTAAAGGGTTCATTCATCTGGGGGCGATTAAAATATTGCTACTTTTAGAGCACTAACACACACAAAGTGAATCCAATAAAGTTCTGTGTATTGATTCAATATTAAGTATTAATTGCATGACCATCATAGCACCTCTTTACATCACACAATCACCAGAATTAGCAACTGCTTTGAAAACTGAAAACAGGGCACAGTCCAAGAATTAGAAGTTGCACACTGTTACTATATAGAAATCAGGTGCATGGTACAGTGCTGCTGTGCAAAAATGGAAGCCTGCAGATTTGACGAGGAAGCCAAATCGTGTTTTAGACAATTTTAGGAACCTGGCAATACTGTTGAAGCAAAATACTCAACACAGCAGGAAATGGAGGGGGGAAAAAGCATTCTATAACCAAATAAACATCTGATATTTCCTTTCCCTTTGAGAATAAATACAGTTAAGGTCACTTTTAGCCTTGGAACGGATATATGTTTGCCTATGATGATCTTGCTAACTACACACAATATCTGATGTCCTCTGCTAGGATTATAGTTTTAAGAAAGCCATGGTTACAAGAGGCATCTACTGTAAATACCTAGAACTTCCTTTTATGGCAACCACTATAGAATTCACTTGTCTTAGAAACAGTGAACAAGGGAAGATGGCCTCGTGTTTCCTTTGCAATAATAGTATATGTTGAGGATCAAGTGGCTTTCAAGCAGCATGGTGGGTGTGAAAATGTTTTCAGTTTAGATCATTCTGTTGCGTTTATGGGTTGGTGAGTCTGTAATGACATCGCCACACTGGGCTGAGGTACGCTTTCTAGTTCCACCATTGTCCAAGTGGAGTGCCATTTCTTCTGATATGAAAGTGTTCAAATCGACATCATGGAGTCCATTTCTCCTTCGACTAGCATTCGATCCACTGCTTACATGTGTAGGAGAGCCTGGGGTACTCGAACGCACGCTTATACTAGCCATTGCACCACTAAGACCTAGGAAGAAGAAAAAAGGTTTTAGAGTTGCTCAATTATTCAACCCTCTTGAAAGCAACCCACTTTACTTTCAATGTTGTCATAGTGTCAAAAGATGCCTGACATCTTTTGTAAGGGGTCCCCAGAGAGCAAAGCTTTATTCTGGAAAGAGGAATTGTCTGGCTTTCATATGAGATGTTTTATTGGTAATACTACCAATATTTACAATATTGGTAGGTACCAACTATTGGAAGCTTATGTAGCAAGCACCATGCTAGGTATACAAACAGGTCATGAAATCCTCCCTCTCTCTTAGCTAGGTACTGTATATGCAATTTATAGCTGAAGACAGAAGGTGCTTGTTTTAAATAATTTCAGTTATTGAAAGTCACCATTCCAACAGATCCCTCTCTCTGATGTGTCTGTGGGTCTAGAAGGGTGGTGTGTGTGTACATGCACAAAGGGGAACAAGCAATCATTCCAGGCCTGAGTAAGCTTTCAACATCCCCTTCTAGATAAGGTGACTTTATAATTTGTCATCCAAAACAGTACACTATCAAACCCAAAAAAAGGCTCACTGCTATAAATTTTGCTGGGACATCAAGTACTAAATGAGTCTGCCCTGGCCTGCCAACATGGCTCAGTGGTTGAGCGTTGACCTATGAACCAGGTCACGGTTCAATTCCCAGTCAGAGCACATGCCCAGGTTGTGAGCCCGATCCCCAGTAGGGGTGTGCAGGAGGCAGCCAGATAGTTGATTCTCATCATTGATGTTTCTATCTCTCCCTTCCTCTCTGAAATCAATAAAAACATATTTTAAAAAAACAAGTCTGCCCTGGACAACTTGGGCTGCCTGATTACTCAAGTTCTGGACTCTATTTGTTAGATACCCCCTTAGGACAACCTAACTCATTATCATCTATAATCCAGTGGGGAAGGGCAAGAGAACCATAAAAAATCCTACTGCTTTGCTTGCACAGTAAGTTATTAAATCCAGAATAGACCTAACACTCATTGCTGAACACTCAATTCCTTACTCTTGAACAGTTAAGGAGGCAGACATGTTCCACTCCTAAACGTTCAGGATAAACCTGTAAAAGGCGTGAGACAAGAAAACATAAACCACAGCACTGAATTTAAAAGCCTAACACCATTGGCAGTAGGTATTTCTTCTCACGAATTTCCCCTTACGCTATTCTAGCATCACCATGGGATTTTGTTGTCGCTTGATTAAATTTATGTAACATGATCTAGTATTATCAATGTTTCCAAAGAATAAGAAGAGGTTGGTTTCATAGGGGCCCATTCTTTCTAATCTTAGGTTTGTAAATATGAATTAAATGTGAACATTAAGTTGAAAAAGAATTCTCTGCCTCCTACCACATCAAATCTATTAAATTCCCTTTGACATTGTTCTCACTCTCTACAAATACTGTAAACACTTTCAAGCCCACAGCCTCAACCACCTCCCACATGTTAAGCATGTTTCTGCAGCCCTCACCTCTCTTCTAAGCTGCTCTAACCAACCTGTCCCCTCACTGCTCTCCCTGTAGACAACACATCCAACCCTTCCCACTGATGGCCAGAGGAAATCTAATCGTGTCCCTTTTAAGCTCTAAACACCTTTCCAAGGCTAGCAACTATTTTTTAAAAAAATAGAGTACAAGCATGAATATTGGAGTACTTACTGTGTCCAGAACTGCACTAAGTACTTTTCAATTTCATCCTCAAAATAACCCTATGACACCTGTATTATCTCCATTTTGTAGATGAAACACCAAGATTAAGTGAGCCACCCAAGATCACACAGCTAATAAAACAAAAACTGGGACTTAAACTCAAGTAGATTCCATATTCCTATTCACTGTTATACTGCCCCCTCTTAAAAGTCTAAAGTATTTCAGTGTGAAGTGACTTTAGGGTCTAGAGGGCCTAGCCTGCTTTAGGCCCCATCTCTTTGAAGTTACTCTCCTTTCCTGCCTTCCACTGCCCCCATAAGACTGAATCGTGACTGCCTGTACCTGAGAATTTGCAGCTCCTACAATGGCTGGGCCTGTGCCTACCTTCCAACATCTGCTTCCCACTGGTTTTTCCAGTGCCTCTGATACCGTTGTAATTAACTAGTTAGTAATAATAGGAAAGGAGCAAAGGGAAGCCAGACATTATAGGCATGTCATTTGGACCAGTGGGAGATGAGCCGAGCCGAGCCCCTCTCCTATCTGGTCTTAAACCTCCCTTCTGAGGGCTTCTCCCCTGGTTTTCCCACCTCTCCTTTTTATAGTCTCTTGCGGGCTCCTCTTCCTTCCTGCCTCAAACTCTCTGCTCCTTTCTCAGTGGCCTGTGTGGGCCTCTTTCTGACCGGCAGGTTGGTATGGCCTTGACCCATTCGCTTACCCAGTTTCCAAATCAGTGCGCCACAGGAGCAGACATTTCTCTTGAGCTCAAGGACCTATCCATTTTTCTAACTGCCTGTTGGACATCTCAAACTTCACATTTTCAAAAAGAACTGGGCTCCTTCCC
Organism: Myotis lucifugus; assembly: GCF_000147115.1. Lineage (NCBI taxonomy): Eukaryota > Metazoa > Chordata > Mammalia > Chiroptera > Vespertilionidae > Myotis > Myotis lucifugus. The sequence goes on along the minus strand of NW_005871224.1, from coordinate 131,115 downwards.
TAGCCCACACAGATTTACTAATAAATTTTAAAAAGGAAAGCTGCTTCTCCTGTTAAGTTTCATCTCAAACTTAACATTTGCAAAAGGAACTGTACTCCTCCTTTCCCAGCCCACACATGCTAATTAAAAAAATAAAAGGAGGGAAAGCAGCATCTCGGGCTCATTCTCTAGAATAGCACAGTAGCATCATACCATCATTCAACTATCTTTTCAATTCTAGCTAATAAATTTAATACGGTGCCTGGCACGTAACATTCACTGAATTCTGAAAAACAATGATGCTTCAGAGTCCTATCCAATATTTTGAAACCCACTGAAATCCAAAGCTGTTAATGTTTATTCACTTCTCCACCAGAAAATAAACTCAAGTAGCCCTCTTCACTTAAAGTTTTGCCATCAACTTAAAAATTCAATTATTCCCAAATTACTGGCATTTTTAAAAATTTTTCACCAAGTCTGTAAACTCGAGAAAGCTGTGTCTGTAACCTCAATCCTCACAACATACTACTGAAAGATGTCCAAATACTTTAAACAATAACCATCATACTTGTTTCATAATGCAGGAGGTTCTAAGGTAATTATACTGCAAAATTTGGACCTTCAGCAATAGACTAAACTACTGCAGTAATTCAACTCAGGATATCATTTGAAACCACACACACAAACTTCAAGAAGTCCACCCCACCCCAATGCTCCTCTTAAGGTAGCGGTTTCAGGGCAGTATGATTTAACGCGTAAGGACAAACACCTAAGGCTCATAAGTCACTCCATCAGAAGTGAACAGGCACGCCCTTGCCATTCTCCAAGAAAAAGATGAGCATAAATATCAATTTGAAAATTCCCCAGTAACTTCCACAAAATTTATCTTTTTCTGTTGGGTGTTTGACTTGGGTTTAGTTTGACAGCTAAAGTAAACTTACAATGTGCAACATTACCTACTCTTAGCAGTGAGATTTCTTTTCAAAGTTTAACTAATCTTCCCCAAAAAGACTTTCCAAGTGTCCAAAAAAAAAAAAAAAATTAAGATTAACAACCAAAAAAAAAGTGTATTTTAAACAGCCCAAATTTTATTTAATAAACCAATGACAGCTACTAAAAGATGCTTTAGAAAACCTTAGCTAAGCCACATGAACAATCAGGCCTATACAAGTACAGAGAATCTAAACATGCTTCAGAACTAAAAGTGAAGTTGTATAGCCCAAGGGCATACACCCAACAAAAACACACTTTTTCAAAAGAGCTATAGGAATATCAATTGACAAAAAGCAATAGAACAAGTAGTATGATTAGACAGAAAAGTCTCAATTGCTTAATACAAGATAAACTTTATCAGTTTTAAAGTTTCTGCATCCATTTTAAATGATTAGTGAAGGAATGAGGGAAAAAAATTAGAATTTAATCATACTTTGCAAAAAAAGCTCCCACTGGAGCTAAAACAAAGTTACAAGTCCAGGTTATAGGAATCTAGGTTACATGGTAAATTGTTAAAAGCAGCACATAACTATATTTTCATATCAAGTTCATGCTTAGCATAATAAGAAAATCCTATTTTGAGAATTACATGATTCCAGCTTACCAACACATAGTTAGGTCACACATAGGCAGTGAAAGAGTAAATGCAGAACCAATCCACCTTCCTCCACCAGCAGCTCTGGCCTGGAAGCCAGGTCTACACTCTATTTGCTTACCACCACCACCGCTGCCCCACCCTACCCCACCCCACCCCACCCCACCCTACCCCCAGCCCTGTGAGGGATAGCCCTGAAAGAGAAGGCAGACTGTTATTACTGTTGATCCACTCAGCAAGACAGGTTCAGGACCCTCTGCAGATGTGCTCCACCAGAAAGAGGGGAATTTGAAATCCCCACAACTAGAACAAAGTGGTTAACATCCTAACTGAACCCTAAGAAACTGGTATTCTTGCATATGAAATGAATTGCACTAGTCAAATGGATAGCCCTCCCTTTTCACAAAGTTGTGTTCAGAGGCTTTAAGCAAAAAGCACTTGTGTGTAAGTGTGGTGTTTTAAATGCACCAGGGGGAGTTCAATCATTGAAAAAGAAATTCTACTAGGAAGATTTTGGTAATTTGAAGTAGACCACTCCCCACCCCAATCTGTAAATTGCAATACTGAACTTTTATTGAAGCAAAGCACACTAAATCAAATCAATTACAAAGATACATGTCACACCAAGAAAACATTTTCAGTTACGCTGACAGCCCAAAATGCTTTCAATTTTTCAAAGACAGTTTTAATGCCATGGGGAAATGCTCATGTTAAAATGAAAAAAAGCAAGATACAGTACCACATATTGCAGTATGATCTCAACTATGAAATAATTTTAATATTTATACATTGAAAAAAGACTGGAAGAAAATGCACCAAACATTTAACAGCTGTTATCTTTGTATAGTTGGATAACAAGATACTGAATATTTACTTTTTGGAAATTTTTCAATTTTCCAAGAAATTAGTATTAATAAATCAGAAAACTAGCAAAAAAATAATAAATTCAAATGTTAAATCCCTTCATTAACTACCAATGGATTTTTTAAGAAGTACTAGGTGAGTAAACTGGCTTTGAGGCATGGCTACATGTATTCCTTTATCTATATGGACTCCTTTTTCATCTTAATGGAGAAAAAAAGGCCATCATAATTTTATTGCAAGTTCAAGCAATTTTGTACCATGGATGCTGGAAGCTTTAGTTAAGTCCTAGACCCCCAGAAAGTTCAGCAACTTATATCTAACATTAACATACAGAAAATGCCAACTTTTCGTCAAAAATTTTAATGCTATCTTAATTGCCTTAATTATTCTTGTTCTCAGAGGCTGGTCTGAACAATGGGCATTAGTTTAGAAATTCCAGCCTTAAGAGGAATTTTAAAGAATATTCTTTGAAATAATCGATCTTAAGCAATTAAGAAATGAGATGGCTTTGGTGCATTAATCTCTTATATCTTAATTTCCAAGTAAGTTCTTAAAACATTTTACTGTTAAGTAACTCTTGACAGCTGTTATTCAAGAAGATACAGATCACAACATTCAAGCATTTATTAAGAATCTACAGCTCCACACACTGTGCTAGAAGTTGGGCAAGAGGAGAAAAGGGACTTTAAAAGGTGGATGTACAAAAATCCCCCACAGGTCAGTTCCAAATAGTCCTCTGCAACAGACAGTTCCAAGGAGTTTCTTTTATAACATACCATCAGTTTAAAAATAGTTAATCTAAATTTTTGTGCTCAACTGTCAAATTTTGTGTCTAAATATTTAGCTTTACAAATGGAAGGGATGAAAAGTGACAGGGAAGGGGGAGAGACAGAGAACCAAGCATAATTACTTAAATTTCTTCCGAAATGTACCAGACAGACCTCAACTGTCTAAGAAATTTTAAGAGGAAGATTTAGTAACTTCTATTATCACTCTAGTGCACACAGGCCTAACAATGACAAAATAACAAAAGCTGCAAAACCTGTGCTCAAGGAGAAAGACAATCCTGTTGTGGTTCAGGCTGCCCAGAATCAGTTTTCCATAAATTGTAGGGGAATAAGAGTCTTACTCAGTTTTATGTAAGTATGACAAATTAAGAACTTACCTTACATTTTTTCTAGGTAAAAATTCCTAGCTGACCTTATATCCCTGAAAACAATTTCAAACAATTACATTTTTCTTATAAGGCCCTATACCCAGTTTCTCCAGATCCAAGGATGTGTCAAATAATTTAATAATTTATGAGAATAAGGATCTCCACAACCCTCAGAGAAAGACTGTGTTAGGCAAAAAGGGAGAAAACAGAATTGGAGCCTATTAACTCCTAAGGGGTTGGCACTGTCCCTCTATCTGATTGCCTGGGTTTATAAACTTCAAACTGTCTAATGTAATTCTATTAGGCTAGAAATTCCTTGAGATTATTTGATTCTCCTTTGTATCACCCTGCTCCTACCACTAGCCTCTCTAATATAGCGCTTGCTATTTACAGTGTTCAGTAAATGTTGGGCAATAGGAAAGGCTACAGAATAATACTTTATTTTTTAAATGACTACAACCTTCCACAGAAGGAATTTAATTGCAAAAGTCAGAATTTTATAACACTGCATCCACACACACACAAAACACAACAACAAAGACTTTAGACTTCAATACTCACTAAATAGGTACTGTTATCTCACAAAGTTATTTCTTAAAAAAAAAAAAAAAGAAAGAAAACTTTACTTTTGTTTCTTTCCTTTTTCAAATTCTCGTTTTGTATTAAAGGCTAGACTACCTATGTTTGCCTAAGTCCCTCCCAGCACTTACACTGTATTTTTTTAAACTTGTTTTAAACAAAACAAACTTAAAATTGGACAAGGTGACATTTCAAAGCCAAATGCTACTTAATAGCAACGGTTCCCACCAGACACGAGACCCTATTGTGCTAGAGGCCTTTTGAGTTTGAACTGATGAATTTTACAAAGGGTTAACCCAGGCCCAGTAGGGTTAGTTCCTAGTACAGCAGTAGAGATTATCAAAATGACTTCTGGAACTAAAACAAAGTGTCTCTGATTTTTCTGGAATAGTCTGAACCAGGGCCAGAAACCTACAAAGACCACCTATGAGATGATTTGAATGAGAGCAAAGCTTTGAATAAAGTTTAAACAAAGTCTGACTTGGCATCCTGCTTCCTCTTCCATCCAGGTCTCCATCTTCTCCCTATATGAAGGCATGTCCCATTCTTACTCTGGACCCTTTCAACACCTAAATCCCATGATGACAAACAGAACTCAGAATAAAGACACTAGATTTCAATCTAAGGCTTTTTTCCAGACAAAACCACTAGCTTGGGCATGCCAACTCAGAATCTCTCTCTCCATACAATAGAAAGAGAACATCACCAACCTCACTGGTTTATATCAACATGAAACAAGCTCAAGGTCTTAGCAAGTAATGTAAGTAATTAACAGTAATTTGCAAGTTATCCCTGTCCCTCTGGAGTGATTTCTGAAATTTTAAAAAGCCACCCTTATTAAAAAGGGAGGGGGAAAAGTATCCTCGAATGCCACTGGAACTCTAAGTCTAAATTTGCATTCAGGGGCAAAGAGAGCACTCACAGGACTTAGAACTAACCAGAGGTCCTGCTCCTCTCAAGTCAAAGAACACTTACACAGTGTTGTGGAAGGGTAGGTACTTTGCGTAGTTTCTCATTTACTACACCACCTTATTAACGAAGTATGACACCTTTTACAACAAAGGAGACTGCCTTGGAGAGGCTAACCATATTGCCCAAGGTCATACTGGGAAAGTAGCCTGTATACACAAAGTTTAAATGGTCACAGCCATTGATCTTCAAGCCTACTTGTCCACATTTCCTTATGGGGAAAACACCAAAAGATACAAATTCATGTTATTTTCTGATGTCTTTAGAAAAGTAAGCCTGGAGACCTATCCCATCCCATCCCCTAGCCCTACCAAGGGGAGGGAGTAGAGAAACCCCAAATGTACAAACATAGAGGCACAGTGGTTAGGAACATTCATTTAGATATTCAGACAGATCTAGAATATCTATTTTACTACTTACTGACTGCTTCCATTTTATCCAAATAAACCTTTCTTCACTGATAAAATGGCAAAGACTCAAGGTAAGAGTGTGGATTAAAGGAGACCCTCCTTATTAGTGGGGTGCTGACACCAAGTAAACATTAAAAGTATAGTTCTTATTATAAGTCATCCTCAGGCCCCACTCCAAGTCTTGGTTGTTCTAATTTAGGTTTACTTTGTAGCACTCCTAAGGAACACCAGTTAGTGTACCCGTATTGTAGTCACCTAGGGAACTGTATCCTTACTCTTTTCTAAAGGTTCTTTGCCCACACTGTGTTGCACCCATTTACCTAACAGACCTCTGAACCAGCATTAAGCCCAGAACACATCTACACCAGGTTCTACTAAAGCCAGAAGCTGTGAGACAAGGCCCCTTCCCTAAGGTAGCCCTGTCTAATGGAAGGAAAAGCCATGGAAACAATTCAAACTGGACGAGCAAAGATAAAGATACTGTTCAGTGAAAGATTGAGAAAATGAGAACTGAAGGAAAGCTTTTAATTAATCTGAAAGGATAAACAGGCATAGGGAAAATTTCAAAAGAGAATGGAGAAGATAGACACAAAAAGAAAAAAAAAGAAAGAAAATAGCAGTATTTAATAGATCAAACAATATGACTAAGATACCTGACCCAAGGTTAAGACCAAGCCATAAGGCCCTTGCAATGCCATGCTGAGTTCTGACTTCACCCTATAGGCCATAGGAAAACAAAGGTTATTTTTTCAGTAAAGAGAAGAGATCCAAAAAATCGACTCTCAATGGCCCCAGGAAAGATGGACTGGCAAATGGGTCAATTCAGGACTGGGAAATAAGAGCAGGAAGATTATTCCTAGAGCCCAGGTCTCACCTCCTCCAGAGAGCCTTTTCTGAATCCATAGCCAGATTGCCCCAGAATATCTTACACATAACGGGGTTCAAAACATTAAATTATTATCTAATACAACTGTGTTGACCTCAACAGAAAAGAAAGCACTCCACTCCATTCATATATACATGCCCAGAGACTTCATAAAATCTGCATGTACACGTCTGCTGCATGGTTAAATGAGGAAAAGACATGTGTTTGCTGTGGTTGGGGGAGGAAGGATGAGTCTAATTTGAAATGTGTGAGATAGATGCTTGTGGGACACCTGTGGAGATGTCCGCCAGAAGACAATGGTGCACATTATATTTGGCAATAAGGAGGGTCTCAACTGGAAGTATAAATTTTGAAAATTAAGATTGAGATGGCCCTCGAAGTATTTAAAGTCAGTGGGAGAGCCTGAGGAAAAGTCTGAGAGCCTAAGAAGAGAAGAAAAGGAAAATTTCTAGAAGAGAATGGATGACTAAAAGAGGGACAATGAGAAAAATAGAGAACCACAAAAGGTCCAGATAATTTTGGTCTATCTCAAATATGTTTAAATAAAAACAAGGTGGCAGGCATTAAGTCAGTGCTCAGTAAATTTGTTCAGTATATTTTTGATAATGTTAAGACAAGGACTAAAGGATTAATCAGTTTAGTGTATGCTTGTGTTTCTTTGACTTCTCTGAATTTAATATCAGATGACTAAATCCCATAGTACATAGAAAAATTAGCCCTGACTGGTTTGGCTCAGTGGATAGAGCATGGGCCTGTGGACTGAAGGGTCCCAGGTTCAATTCCAGTCAAGGGCATGTACCTTGTTTGCAGGCACATCCCCAGTAGGGGGTGTGCAGGAGACAGCTGATGGATGTCTCTCTTCGAGTTTCTAACTCTCTATCCCTCTCCTTCCCTCTCTGTAAAAAAATCAATAAAATAAAAAATAAAAATAAAAAGATTATCTGTATATATAAAAGCCTAAGCGACTGTTCGACCGTTCAACTGGTAGCTATAACATGCACTGACCACCAGGGGACAGACGCTCAATGCATAGACATGGAAACGTGGAACAGACTGATGAATCTCAGAGGGAAGAGGGGAGGGGGAGAGCAGTAAGAGATTAACCAAAGATCTTATATGTATACTAGAAGCCCGGTGTACGGATTCGTGCACTGGTGGGGTCCCTCAGCCTGCCCTGCAAGGATTAGGCCAAAACCAGCAGTCCAACATCCCCCAAGGAGTCCCGGATTGCGAGAGGGTGCAGGCCAGGCCAAGGGACCCCAGTGGTGCACGAATTCGTGCACCGGGCCTCTAGTCCTTTAATAAAAAAAGAAGAAGAAACTAGAAAGGTAATTATCCTCTGGTAAAAATGGATAGGACATGATATGTGAATCAATGTGACCTACACTCATGTTTGCTTTGATTATAAACTCAAAAAGTCTGCCTCAATATACCAATTTTTTTTAACCTATGCCCCATCTTGCATTCCAAACTTCATGAATTTAAATTCTTCCTTCAATTGTAGAACTCCAAGAACTTCAATTTGACCTCACATTTCATGTACTTGGCTAAGCAAATTATATGCAAAACTGAATTCTGACAAGCATGTGCCCTAATTAAGATGTTTCAAATACATTTTAAAAGATCATCTGAACAATTTTCACTTCAATTTACAGACTATTCAATAAAACAGATCACCAGTCGTTACAAAGTTAGTCATTAAGCTGTATTTACAATTTAGTTAACAATACCCTAACATTAAAAATAATTCAAATTACTTGAAACACTCAAATCAGACTAGTATTTCCAATAGGCTGATGCTCTCTAAAACCACTAGAGCACAAAACTCAGTATAAATTATGTTTCTGTATACTCTTTCAAGGGGCCCTATTACTTTACCACAACACACATAATTTTAAATACATTAATTCGGTGTATGGACCTTAGTAATAAGAGCCCACTGAGTCTCAGATATATTCTGGATTGGCACTACTTGTTATATTTACTGGTAAATTTATTGAAGGAAAAGATTATTTTCCTACACAGCTTTATAAGTAAACTTTTTTAAACCCTCACAACTTAAACTAAGTTAAAACTATAAAGAATCCCTTCTTAAACCTATTATTTAAATTCCCAAAGTTCAGTAAAATACTGAATCACAAACTGAACAGATTCAATTTAAAAAAATGTAAGGGGAGTTGGAGAATATAGTTGTTGTTTGGGAAGGCTGGCTTCGCCCTTTGTACAACGTGGGCAAAAAGTAGGTGTACAGTTTTGAGTATGCAAAACAGAGTTTATTCTTCTATTATTACTTATTAATTATTGTATTATTTTCCAAATGAACAACTGTAAACCTACTTTTGCGTACCCTGTATATAACTGCATTAAAACTGAAAACAAGAGTGGCTCTTACGTTTTTCAAATCTATCTTCTAAAGTATAATATTGCATAACACAGAAAAAGACACTTTAACAGGAGAAATATCGAATGAGTCATAAATTTGCTTGATAAAAGAAGAAGCAAAAGACTTAAGACAACTACATCAAATGCATTAAAATTAATCTGACAGCCCTGGATGGGTAGCTCAGTTGGTTAGAGCATCGTTCCCATATGCCAAGGTTGCGGGTTCAATCCCCAGTCAGGCACGTACGTATAAGGACCAACCAATCAATGCATAGATGAGTGGAACAACAAATTGATGTTCCTCACTTGCTCTCCTTTTCACTCTCTCTAAAAATCAATTTAAAATTTTTTTAAAATAAAATTAATCTGACAAACTGTATATTTTTAGTAAATTTTCCAAATTAATGGTAAAAGATGTGAAACTGTAATTCAATAGGAACAGATAAATTTGTATTTTGCCTGAGTTTCGAAAGTTCTGATGGCGTAACTATTCCACTCTATTAGAAAGAGCAAGCAGTAAATATCACATCCATACATCATAGTTTCCTGCAATAAATGTTTTTGTATTTTTTAATTTATCCTAAACTAACTCACAATGGGGGGACGGGGAGGCAAACACTTTTCAAATCCCATGTTCTAGTTTTAAGATAAGGAATCAAAGTTTGCCGCAGAGAACAAAAATCTCTATAAGCATTAAAGTTTCAAGGATATAGAAGCCCTTTGTGTATATTCCACTATTTTTATTACCAGCTTACTTTGTTTTAAATGACCTACACTATGGACTCACTAATCACTTCTATATGCTTAGTCACTGGCACAATCCATGTTTCACCTTGGCTTCAATCAAGTATTATTTTATTGTTTATAGCAGTATTAAATGTTGTCCTATAGAAGTATTTCTCCTAGTTCTATTTGAAAGTCTGTATTAGAGAACAAGCAACAACAGACTCATTGACTACATACATACCCAGACTTCTCCAGTAATATTAAACCCCTCAGCCAAGAATGCCTTTTTTATGACAGGTCTGGCCTGGGGAGATGGTAGCAATAATTAATGAAGTGGACCTGTCCTCTGACAGTCTGCCTAACAAAGCAAAGGACCTAAGGGACAATAGACATAAGGGAAGTCGATTAATCTTCCATTTACCCACTCCCACTTGGTTCATCATCACAACTCTCACCTACAGGCACATGAACTTGGGGTGTCAAAAGTAGTTCCCCTGAGAGCTATACCAGCCTATCATTGACTAGGCTCCTCTAGGAAATTATTACTCTGGTAGAATTCTTAAAACACAAGAACTTCCTCTTTGCCTCAGAGAGTAAGAAAACATGTACAACGTAAGTGTAAAGCAATAAATTCTAATCAATGCTGCAAAAGACTGTTATTGTAAAATCAGTAAGCTCAAACTTTCTAAAAACATTTTTTAGAATGGGTTAGCTAATATTAAAAAATTTGCCCATATATGTTCTTAGCTTCCATTCTATTTAAACATTTCTAGAGCAAGTAGTTACTATAATGGAAAAAAAAAATCATATATCTGGACCTAAACCTAAATATGAAAATGGATCCACAGGCACACTCTTAACCATTTTCCAAAGAAATATGTTTAAACGGCTTTACCATGCAGAGCTATGGCTTCCCGGAAGGGTTGCAAATCAGTCTCTACAGATGAGCTAGTTTCCGTTGAAGTAGCTCGGTTAGGGGACACTACAGTCAGTCTTGGGGGAGCTCTAGAGTTTCGTGGTGGAGGAACTTTCCCACACAGGAAGCTGATCAAATCTTCTCTACGAATAGTTCTTCTGCGCTTTTTAACCCAAGCCAACACATCCTTATTGCGTCGCTGATAGCCAATCTGAATTCCAATATCAAAACTTCGCTGATGGGTGTCCACGCTTTCTGTTAGAAAAAAAGAAAATGATACATGATGATCAGTAGAACCATGCTGCATTTAAAAAAAAAATTTTTACAAGTTAACCAAAATGAGTATCATGAAGGATGGAGCTCTCTATATCTATCAGTAATCTATTAAACTGAATTATATTTTTGTTTGTTATACGTGACATTTAATCATAATGTTCTAAATTCAGATAACATATCACATAGTCCTGGAGCTTCTGCCATGTTCTTTACAAAACTTAAATAAAAAGAGGGACTACTTATTAGCCAAATTTCCATCTTTAAATTGCTATTACCTTAAAAAGCTTGCTATGAAACTAGCTCGCTTAATAATGCTAACAATGGGTAAATTATTAAATGTTTACTAGTACTATTTATACTCCGCTTCACCTGAGAAAAGGTTAATACAAATCCGTATCTTGAGAGCGGTACTGCTGTCCCCTTATTGCAAGAGAAAACAGGAATTGAGCGCTGAGTAACTTCATGAAGGTCACAGAATAATATATACAAGAGCTAGAACTTTGCTCAAGAGTCTGTGGTTCTTATCCATTAATCTATACTGCTCTTCAGAAAAAAAAAAGTGAATTCTCATGAATTCTAAATAGGATCATTCAATGGATGACTAAATATTGCGTATCAATCAGGCCTCGCTCACCCAGCAGCATTCACCATGTTATTTTGGAGATGCACTCCTACTGACCAGTTCAGCACTGACCGGGGGAACGTACTGAAAGCAGCAGCAAACTTTTGAGAAACGGGGAAATTAATTCGGATTGACTACTCAACAAAACTGAACAGTACGGTTGAAACAAAAAGGTTTCACTCATTTCCCTAGGTATAGCTTCATTCTACTCCAGTACCCAACAGTTTTCCATAAACTCATAACCATTCCAATTCCAAAAGACCTTGCCTTAAAATTTCTGGCCTCCCAGTCTCCCTGTAGATATTTCCCCCTTATATAAAGAACCAGAATGTTCAAGAAAACAATCCCTGAAATTTATTTTTAGTTGTGCTACTCAAGCAGCAGAAAACCACCAGTATATCTTTAATAGCCCAGCTGGTATGACTCAGTGGTTGAGCATCAACCTATGAATAAGGAGGTCACGGTTCGATTCCTGGTCAGGGCACATGTCTGGGTTGCGGGCTCGATCCCCAGTGTGGGGTGTGCAAGAGGTAGCCGATCAATGATTCTCTCTCATCATTGATGTTTCTCTCTCTCGTCCTCTCCCTTCCTCTCTGAAGTCAATAAAAGGCCAAGAAATGTAGATGATTTTTTGTGATAAGCAAAAATTTGCTTTTACAAAAGATCCAGAGATAAAGAAGAACTACCTGTAATTTTTTAAAAATATTTTTACTAGAGGCCCAATGTATGAAATTCGTGCAAGAGTAGTCCTTCCTTCCCCCGGCTGCCAGCACCGGCTTCCCGCTGGCACCCGAGACCTGAGCTTCCCTCCCGCAGCCGGCAGGCACCCAGGACCCAGGCTTCCTTTGCAGCCCTGGCTTCGTCCGGAAGGTCGTCTGGAAAGATGTTTGGTCTATAATTAGCATATTACACTTTTATTATTACAGATTGATTTCAGAGAGGAAAGGATGGGGGGGGGAGAGAAACATCAGAGAATCATTGATCAGTTGCCTTCCGCCCACCCTACAACGGGATCAAGCCCACAATCCAGGCATGTGCCCTCACCAGGATTTGGATTGTGACCTTCTGTTTCATAGATCAACATTCAACCACTGAGCATGCGGCCCAGCATGGCCATTTTTTCTTTTTAAATCCCTTGTCTGCTAAAGATAGATTCTGAAAGGAGTAGCAATAATCAATGAAGAGCGGTGTCCCAAAAAGAAAAACAAGAATTCAGACATCACAGAGGCTCTTAAACTGTATGAATTTCTATTATTAAAAAAAGATGGCAAAGAGGGCAACACAAGCAGAACATTATTACAAGTTATTCCTGCCGAAACCAGTTTGGCTCAGTGGATAGAGCGTCGGCCTGCGGACTGAAAGGTCCCAGGTTTGATTCCGGTCAAGGGCATGTACCTTGGTTGTGGGCACATCCCTGATGGGAGATGTGCAGGAGGCAGCTGATCGATGTTTCTCTCTCATCCATGTTTCTAACTCTCTATCTCTCTCCCTTCCTCTCTGTAAAAAGTCAGTAAAATATATTTTAAAAAAAAGTTATTCCTTACCAGATGATCATTCCTTATTGCTAAAAAGTTAAAAAGAAAAAGGGAAGTTGTCCATGGGAGCACTCTTAAAAATATTAAAACTCCATCCCAATTTTGAAAAAGTAGACTCTAATTTTACAGATATAAAAAGCAGCTCAAGAATGAAGTCATTTCTCCAGTATTTCACTACCAGAATAATGGCCAACTTACATGAATCAATGTCTTCTGATTTCTCATTTCACATAAACAAAAAGGAAGTATGAACTCCATCTTAAAGGCAAATTGTATTTAAGAGGACAATAGAGCACTTTTCCACCTCTCAATCTTAAAGACTTAGATGAAGCCACCCCTTAGAGGAGTAGATAAAAATTCTAAGATGACCTTGTTAAGCTGTGTCTAGACCTTAAGTTTTCTGAAGAAATTGAAGCATTTTAAGAGAAATCAAGTCATCAAGAAAACTAAGCCCATCCCAAAGAAGGGAGAAGAAGAAACACAAAATATATGAACCTAGAGCAGTGATGGCGAACCTATGACACACGTGTCAGAGGTGACACGCAAACTCATTTTCTTGGTTGATTTTTCTTTGTTAAATGGCATTTAAATATATGAAATAAATATCAAAAATACAAGTCTTTGTTTTACTATGGTTGCAAATATCAAAAAATTTCTATATGTGACATGGCACCAGAGTTAAGTTAGGGTTTTTCAAAATGCTGACACGCCGAGCTCAAAAGGTTCGCCATCACTGGCCTAGAGCAACCAGGTTTCTAAAAACCTGCCCTACACCTAAAAGAATTGTAATCAAGTTCATAACTGGAGAAGCTTCTCTTTTTCCAAACACAATGACTAAGGAAATTTCATTTTTCAAGAACTAAATGGAGGTAAGCCCAGAACTAGATATACAGAGGGGGAAAAGTTGGAAGCATGAAAGGGACACAACAAGCCCAAAGCAGGCTTTGATGGCACAAAGATGAAGCAGACATGTAAATGTACATCTGACAAAACAGACAGCAAAAAAGAGAAGCTACACCTGCTACAAACCTTCAGTAAGGTGGTTTAGTTTAAAGAAACTGACAATCCAGGAAAGAAAGAGGTTGGCAAACAAAGTTTTGGTTTGTTCTGATTAAAGGCACAAGAAAGTCTCAAAATTTAGATCTGCAAGAGGCTGATGATTTAATCAGATTTGAAGAAAATTGGAAAACTCAATATTCACTGGTTTAGATGAGTTAAATAACTAGTTGTGAACTTCTTTTATAGTGTATGCAACTGACAAATCATTTCATCTCAAAAATTCTGCACAAGTCTCAATATCCAAACCAAGAGCACACTAAAAATTAGGCATTTTGTGACTTTTACCTACTAGAAGATAGAGTAGAAGGAAAGCAGATATAACACTTAAGGTCTTCAGGTACACACTTTTGCATTGCCTGGACATAGCTTAGTTTTATACCATTAACAACATCTCCTGAAAACAAATCCAATTACTTTACCACCCAGATTAATCCAATCTGTTATTTTCCCTAAATAGAAAAATCTCATGTTGACACTAAAGCATTTAAAATATAGTCCTATGTTTAGGACTTCAGCTACTTGGTTGAAAATAAAAACCCTCCCGAAATACCTTGAACTAAGTAGGAAAAACCTAAATGCTTATTTGGAGAATCTTAGGCATGGCTAGACTAGCTTTTAATTTAAATCGCAGGTTAGACACACAGGATGACCTCCTGAAAACTCTCAGCTAGACTGCTTTGAATACATCTGAACCCTGACAATATTACCCAAATTCTCAAATTACAACTCAAAGAAACAGTGGGGGACAGTCTTTGGTCCAACACCATCTGACACCAATGTCACCATGGAAAAGGGCCATTAAGCTTGAAGGTTAGGCAAACCCCAAGGGCATCACAAAATGTCAATCTAACCTTTAATCATAACACATTCATATCCTCATTCAAGAAATACTGATTCGTGGCAGTCAGATGTCCCACATTTCATATTTTTAAAAAAATGTTTGTATATAAGCAGCTGAAATTTTAATTTGAGAGATTTTTAGAAGTCTAATCCTCCCACCACTGGAATGGGGCAGTTGGCAAATGATGATTTCTGAGGTAAAGACCAAATGCAACACTTCCTTACATGATACTGACAAAATTAATCAGATTTCACTATTCATTGTTTTTCTGATACTCACAAACCTTATGAGTCCACCAAAGCAAATATTCCAATTTCATAAACTGAGGAACTGTCACTGAGGCTCCAAGGGCCTTACCCAAAGTTAGGTGGCACAGTTACTTCTACAAGGTATTTCTTCCTCAACAACAGAGAAGCCATTTTCCATTCTCCTTAGAGCAGGGGTGGGGAACGTAAGGCCCGATAAATCATTTGATCTGGCCTTGCCAAAGCACTAGGGGTGAGTTAATTGTTTGATCAAATATAGCAGGCTAATTTTTAAGTTAACTGTATATGGCCCTCGAATAATGTTATAAATATCCAAATGGCCCTTGTAATGTTATAAACATCCAAATGGCCCTTGGCACAAAAAAAGGGTTCCCCACCCCTGCCTTAGAGGATCTACAAACCAGAAGAGCACACCACTACATCAAAGCAACTCTTCAAAGGAATACTTAAGAATCAAATCTGCACTAACCCAACAGTCTGGGGGGGAGGGGATAATCAAAAACAAAGATTTGGCCCTGCTCGTGTGCCTCAGCTCAGTCGTTGAAATGTCGACCCATGCACTAAAAGGTTACTGGTTGGATTCCCGATCAGGGCACATGCCTGGGTTTCAGGCTTATTCCCCAGTGTGGGACATGCATTATTGATGTTTTGAGCTCTCTCTCCCTTTCCTTCCCTCTCTAAAATAATAAAAAAACTTTTTTTTTTTAAAAAGAAACAAAGATCTGAGTCATAGCCAAAATAAAATTGTTTTAAGAAAATAACTATGTATCCCCCAAAGAGGTAGTATCCAAAAATAAGCACTAACTTCTAGCTAATTACATGTTTACTTAATCTTCACCTACACACAAAACAAAGGGCAGGAACCAAGGAAGAATCATTGCAGCCACAGTTGCCTGGCATCCCATCCTTCTTCCTTTTCTAAAGGCCCTCCAAGTTTTTGTTTGAATAGCTCTTGGGGAAGCTTCTGCAGCAAATTTGCTCAAGGGGTGGAACATGTGGTTTAGTCCTTAACACCTTTCATACCGCTCACAAGCTTTCTCTTGTTTCTCGCGCCATCTGTTAAGGACCGCTCATGAGTTTTCTCGTTTTTCACGCGCCATCTATTATGGACCTTAGATGTCAACACACTGTCTTGTCCACATTGAATGAAGCGATCTCATTGGTGGAAACCGTGCAGGTCAATCTACGAAAAACTATATAATTGCACAAACCCATAAAGTATTGCAGTTACATTGTATTTTGGTCATTTGAATAGTCATGGTCTTCAAGTTCCTGGCGCTTTTAGAAATGCCCTCTCTCAGAAAAAGGAAGGAAACCAATGAAACTGATACACTTCCTTTCGTGTTGTTCCATTCTAAGGAAAACGATGAAATGGACAAAAAAAGTAGTGCTGTACCTTATAAACTGTGGACTTTTCAATTCATTTAGAGTGTATAACGTCCTCAATCCACAAGCAAAAATGAAGTATAAACAGTTTCTGCTATCGGTGGCGAGAGACTAACGGATGACAATAACGAAGGCTCTCCGGAACCAGAGACAAATCTGTCCAGCCCTTCCCCTGGGGGTGCAAGGAGAGCACCTCGTAAAGATCCACCCAAAAGGTTGTCAGGTGATATGAAGCAGCATGAACCTACGTGTATTCCAGCGAGTGGAAAGAAAAAATTTCCTACGAGAGCCTGCAGAGTTTGTGCCGCCCATAGAAAAAGGAGCGAATCTAGATACTTATGTAAATTTTGTTTGGTCCCTCCTCATAGAGGAAAATGTTTTACGCAGTACCATACGTTAAAAAAGTACTAGGAACTTTAATTGTTTTTGTAAATAAAAATGTTATAATTATTGAAAAACAACACCTAAAGTGCATTATGATCTGTAGTTATGATGATTTAAATAACGTGCATTTTTGCACAAAAACGTGCGGTCCCTGGCGTATGTCTTAGAGATTTCTATGCGGTACGAAATGTGTTAATCTGCACAATCCCAAACTGTGGCTATGATGCTGAGCTCTGAGTAAGCATGTGACCCAATTTTGGCCAAGAAACTGTAGAAGTCATTTGCTAGTAGCTCCTGGGGAAAAAACTTTCCCAGCTCTTCTAAGCTTTACTGAGTGGCTCTAAGATGTGAGTTGCCAACTTACTGTAATTAGCCCGAAGACAAAGCTCATACATACATGTGTGAGTACACAAGAGTGCAGAGCTGCAGAGCCAGGGAGACAGCCACTGAATTCAGTCAACCTCACCCTCCAAGTGAGGAGCCAATCCATGTCCATACCATTGAAGCCAGCCTAACTTGTATTTTTCTGGTTATTTGCTGCCAAAACATCCTTTTACACATTAAGTAAAATTATTGTCTTCTATAAGAACTTACAAACAGCCCTAACCGGTTTGGCACAGTGGATAGAGCATCGGCCTCCGGACTGAAAGGTCCCAGGTTCCATTCCGGCCAAGGGCATATACCTTGGTTGCGGGCACATCCCCAATAGGAGGTGTCTCAGGAGACAGCTGATCGACGTTTCTCTCTCATCCATGCTTCTAACTCTCTATCCCTCTCCCTTCCTCTCTGTAAAAAATCAATAAAATGTATTTTTTTAAAAAAAACAACTTACAAACACCCCTAGCCCAGTGGTCGGCAAACTCATTAGTCAACAGAGCCAAATATCAACAGTACAACGATTGAAATTTCTTTTGAGAGCCAAATTTTTTAAACAAACTATATAGGTAGGTACATTGTTATTAACTTAGTGTACTCCACACTCAAGGGGCCAAAGAGCTACATGTGGCTCGCGAGCTGCAGTTGATAGAGCATCGGCCTCTGGACTGGGTTCGATTCCAGGCATGCCCAGGTTGTGGGCTCAATCCCCAGTAGGAGGCATGCAGGAGGTAGCTGATCAATGATTCTCTCTCATCATTGATGTTTCTATCTCTCTCCCTCTCCTTTCCTCTCTGAAATCAATAAAAATATATTTTTAAAAAATTACAGACAGAATCTAATAACAATATTAGGAATAACTTAGGCCACTACTGCTCCTTATAAGTTTAATACAATTTAAGACAGAGTTTCTAATTGTGATCCATACTAAGGCATTTTGTACAAAGTCTTAAAGTTCAATAGTTTTTGCAGCAAGGATAGTCACAAACAAGCTCCAAAAATTGTAAAAAGCTGAAATCCCAGTATCTGTCTTCAGGTAGCATATGCTCGTCTGCCCGTTTGCTCGTCTGCCCGTTTCCTTATACATCAATCCACAGATTTTCAGTATGTTCAGTTCACTTTCAGTTTATATGTATATATATTTGTGTGTGTGTGTGTATAATACAGATATATCCAAAATGGCCCACTGTAGTGAGACAACATATTATAAACAGAATTTAGCACCAAGATGTCTCAAAAAGCATACTATTTTTCACCTGAAAATTTTATTATACTTAGCCATTTTAGGGGAAAATGAAGTAAAGTACACACCATGAAGTTTATTCCAACACAAGAAAAAAAGTATAGACAAAAAATAAATTAGAATATCTTCCCTTCCTCTTCAGTACTGCCCACAGCCAGAAACATCTGAAAAAATAAAACCTGATCACCAAAAGTCAGCCCTAACACTTGAATACTCACTATATGCCAGCACTAAACTAAGAGCTTTGTACTAAGCTGTGAATACTAATCCCCACCACTTACAGTTAAGAAAATGAAGGAGCACAATGGGGAAACATCTTGCTCCACTGTCTGTCTCCAGGAGTTTACAGCTATGTTATATTAAGTCTAAATTCTGAACTCAGATAATCCAGCAGTAGACTCCATAAGGTTGCTGGCCTGGGGCAAATACTATTAACAGGGAGACCAGAAACATCTTTAATATAAACAATAGCAAGAGAAAGCTCTCAACATGTGGTAGAACTCAGCATGCAACTGAAGTTTCAGAAGCAGTTTTAAAATGTGAAGAAGCAAACAAGGCATAGCATAAAAAAAAGAATTAAAGAAGAAAAACCTTCACAAACTGAGAGAAACAAAGTGGCTCTACAGGTTAAGATCAAAAGCACTAGCTTATAGGGGCTGATGAAGAGCTGAGCACCAGCTGACACCTCAGTCTGACCATGTGAGGCTCCTAGGATGGCCTTGTCCTAGAAGACAACCTGAACAAGTAGCCCTATGAAGGAGGAATCTGGAATTAGATAAGGAGAATATGTACTTTCCTAAAGAAGAGTCAAAAGACAGAGACTGGAAATCAATCACCCAAGAAAATGTGGTGGGTGGGTGGTGGATTTAAGAAGCAACACACAGGCTTGGCCAGTATTTCCCAGTAAGCATCAACCTGGAATATATTAAAATGATCTCAGTAACTTTTTACTCCCTTTAGTTGCAGACATCAAAAAATGCACTAGACTAGGCAAAGGAGACACAACCTGACTGAATATTGAACGAACATCGCCCTCTTTAGAGTTATCAAATCAACATAAAACCGAGAACCAGCAAGAGTTATCAAATCAACATAAAAACAAGAACCAGCATCAGGATTTTCCTTCCCCTTTCCAAAAAAGGCTGGCAAAGTCTGGCCCTACTTTGTGGAGAAGGAAGCATGCACTCCATTTTGTTGAATTCTGTCCACACTGAGGGGGCATATCCCAACTCACCCTTCTCCAAATCCTTCCAACTACATTTTCTGCCTAACCAACATAATGTTCAATTTTTCATAAGACCACAGGGGCCCTCTTCTAGGCTTGTACCTCATTTCTGACCTTCCAATGTGCTCACATTTTTAGAGATTATGAAGAAGTTGGTGAATGTACCAAGCTACCCCTAGGCTGCAAAATGAGCCATTTTTTAGCTTGCTAGGTTAATTGCTTAATCATACAAAATACAGGAGCACCACCCAATTAAAAAGATCCCCTCAAATTGCCCCCCTGTAAATTACATTTAAATAATCAGAACTGTGAACATTCTGATTGAAATTTACCACTACTTAATGCTGCATACACTTGTGACACTACCTTGCCAATTTTATTAGACCTATTTAGGGTATTCAATTATTCCCATAGTTGAATTGTGTTCTCTACACCACACCCTGAAAAGGAATAACAATGTAATTGCAGAGCACTATCCATACTCTCCTTAAATCAGATAAAAAATGTTGCTACACTACCAAACTCCACAAACCACAACTTACCTTTTCTATCAGGTACAAAGGAATACATTTAACAAAAATAAAATACAAAGAGTAATTCAGTCTAACAATTCAGCATTTGCAATTCAGCATTTGCAATAATGCAAGAACCTCAGGTGATGTTTATTTCTAAATAAATGACTATTACATTGTTTCTGAACAAATAAAACTAATAGACTTTTTGTAAATCAAGTAATCAAAATGGAGATTTCAAAGTTCAGCTTCTAAGCCCATCTACTTATATGAAGAATTTGCACTAAAGAAAACTGCCAGCTTTAGCCCTAAAGAAGTAGAATCTTGTAGACAAGAGCACCAAAAACTAAAAAAAAAAAATAATAATAATAATAAAACTAGAAAACATTCCTATTTCTGTATAACTTAGGCCAGTGGTCGGCAAACTGCGGCTCCTCCACAAAATACCGACTTCTGCACATGGGCCACGAAGTTTCAATCGCACTGTACATGCGCGTCCGCACGTGGTATTTTGTGGAAGAGCCACACTCAAGGGGCCAAAGAGCTGCATGTGGCTCGCGAGCCGCAGTTTGCCGACCACTGACCTAGGCAAACCTGGCACATACAAGGCACTAAAAATGTGTTGCCTTCCCCTTTAAATAAAAAGCCAATTGCAACAAGCAAACGGATACCCCATGGTACCATCATACAACAGAAAGCTACTCAACAAAACGAAAAAGAAAAAAAGGCACTGAGCTATTTATTAATGCATGCAACGTGAACTCAATCTCAGCAAAAGAAGTCATACACAAAAGGCTGCATACTGTAAGGTTCTATTTATGAAATTATGGAAACAGGAAAAACCATGTATTCAACAATCAGATCAGTGGTTGCTTAGGGACTGTGGTGGAGATAGAATTTCTTAACAGTGTTTGTCAAGCTCAAGCTTACATCTTTTAAAGGATAATTTTAAAGCATGTAAGTTATACCCCAAGAAATCCGAGTATTTTAAAAAATGAGTTCTATGTCTTACTTCAAATTTCCCTGTCTGGATGAAACCAAGAGCCATCCCAGAGAATATTCCAGACCCTCAAGCACTAATGGATGTTAGCAAACTACTCAGGGATCAAAATTTAAGGAACTCACCCTGGCTGATGTAGTTCTGAGCATCAGGCAGGTTAGTTCTTACCTGGGTTGTAGGTAATGTGCAGGGGAAGCAACCAATTGACAGTCTCTCTCATATCTGTTTCTGTTAATCTCCCTCCCTCCCTTCCACTCTCTCTAGAAAAATCAATGGAAAAATATCCTCAGATGAGGATTAACAATAAAATCAAAGTTGATCACTGGGGCACGTTTTAATTGATTCCCTTTTCTTGATAAGCCTGGACTATCAGTTCCTCATTCCCTAAAATTAACATTTTACTCACCAGTTTCAGTTTAAATTCTCAAAAAAATGCAAATTCTACCCACAAAATCTCACAATAGAGAAGTATTTTTCTTATAGAATGCTACCATCATTTGTACATTCTTACACACACAAAAAAGAATCTGAGAATCAAGTCACTCCACAGCCTA
>NW_005871224.1:107559-108738 GCF_000147115.1 Myotis lucifugus | reverse complement strand
AGAGAAGCTCCTCTCACCAATTAGTCAGCACAGGGCTTCTTGACCTCCGCACTATTTGACTTTTGGGGCATGGGGGGGGGGGGGGGTAACGGTTCTCCTTCTAGGGAACAGGATTTTCACCAGCCCCCCCCGTGATGACATTCAAAAATGCCCTTAGACGTAACCAAATGGGGGGGGGGGGGGGGGGAAGCGTCAAAATCGCCCCTAGCTGAAGATCCTCGATCTCGCTAGAATACCACCATTTCCAAGTTGCAAGACACTCAGGGTTCACCTCTGGATACAGGAGCAAACACTCCGGCAGTCTGGGTCCGGGTACAGGCGGCCCACACACTTGGAACGCGGGCCTTTCACCCTGACGCAGGCGCCCTTCCCCTAATCGGCAATGCAGCAAGGTTATCTTTACCTTTGTAGAGGTTGGTGACGGCGGTGGCTGCGTTTTGGAAGGGGACCCAGAGAGAAAGTCCTTGTTGCTGACACACTCGGTCTGAAAAAGTGGGAAAGAGGAGGAGGGGGAAAAAAAAAACGGAGAAAGAAATGTTATTTGGGCGTCAATCATTCAGGAACGGCCATATTAGGTTTCGCCATTTTGTTACAGGGTTTCGGGATCCCACAGTGACTGGGAGGAAGGCAGAAAGGGGGTCGCGGAGGGGCGGAAGGGGAGCTTCGGGGTCCGGGGCGCAGCCCGAGGCCCAGCCACGGCGCAGGGAGGTGCCCTGTCCCCGCCCCGAGGCCGGCTTCGGGCACAATAGGGCCGGCCCTGTCGCCTCCCTTCGCCATTTTGTGACTGGGGGCTCCTCCCCTGCCCTCCCCGGCCCGGGCCCCCCGGCAGCCAGGCCCGAGGAGCGAGCGGCCTCCTCGGGGCCGGCCCCCAAAGCAGACCTTCCCCGCGCCGGCCCCGGCCTCCCCCGGGCGCCCCGCGGCCCGGCCTCCGCGCCGCCATCTTGAGAGGATGGAGCAGTAACGGTCGCCAAACAGGCTATGATGTCGACACGCTGCCACGCCATGCTGTTATTCATGAACCATAAGAATTTATATTTGGGAATGAAAATGGAAGCAACCATAATTACGCTGGAATTCAACTTGCAGAGACTTATAAATTCTTTTAAATAAGTAAAATAGCTTTCTATCTGTCAGACCAAAAGGGGGGAATTGTTTATAACAGGCAGGTATCGTAACAGG
>NW_005871224.1:105919-106958 GCF_000147115.1 Myotis lucifugus | reverse complement strand
CCGAGGAAGCACCGTTCACTCGGCCCTCCCCTGCCCAATTGGGGCGCGTCCGCTCCGAGGGTTCCCATTGGTCCGATACAACCTGTTCCGCGTGCCGGTGTCTGAACACATCCCCGTGATTGGTTCCTCCACATGTCTGCCATAACATAACCAATCGGCGGGGGCAAAGGAGAGCACGTCGGGAAGGGTGAAGTCGTAGAAAGAGGGGGGAGAGCTGACAGTGGTTGCGTCCAAGCCAAAAAAAAAAAAGTGCGCATGCGCACTTGCCCGCTGCCCCCCCAGCCCCTGGGCCTCCAGCGGGAGTCACGTGACCGGCCCTGCGACCGCACCCGGGGCGGGGGTTTTTCCGGCGCTTCCAGGCCCTAGGAGACGCAAAATTGGATCCGGCCACTGCGCCGCGGGGCTGGAAGGGAGTGGTGGGTGACAGCCTGGTTAGTCCGGTCCCTTGGGCTTCCACAAGGAGGGAAATGGAGGAATTGAATAAAACACCCAACTTCTGTCCAAGTGTGCAAAGTGCTTCCCATCTGTGTATTTCACTGTCCCATTTCTTAGATGGACAAGTCGAACCTCAGAGCCCAAAGAAAAATTTTCAGGTTGCAGGCCGGCGGGCCCTTCCTGTGTCCTGCAGGGCAGCCCACACCCACAGAGCTTATCACGGGGTGCGTGGGGAACTCTCTGCCGCCCATCTCCCCCCCCACCCCCCCTCCACCGCGAGCAACCCGCGTCCTCCGGGGACACGTCTCTGGACTAGACGGCAGCTGCCGCCCAGCCGGCCCGCGAAACCGAGAATCAGCCGGAACAGGAGGGTGCCGAGGCCCTGGCGCGTCTGAGCTTTGGCAAGTGAGGCGGGCAGCCCCCGCACCTGTCCCTACAGCACACTCCCGGGCCACGTGCGGCCGCTGGCGTCACGCGGCAGCCCCCGCCTCCTCCGACCGGAACCCGCGTGGCCGCGCTGAGTGGGAGGCCCCGCTTCCAGGGGGAAAGTCTGCGCAGAACTCTCGCTAACAGGCCGCGCGCAACAGTCCTGTCACCTGTGCGC
>NW_005871224.1:94399-105465 GCF_000147115.1 Myotis lucifugus | reverse complement strand
ACCTCCTCCCGGAGACCATCGCGTCCCCGAGGTCCGGCCCCCCGCTCTGTGCTCATCTCACGCCGGCCGCTGCTCCCTCCTGAGTTCCAGCACCGGGCCCGCTTTTCCGTCTCCCGGGGACTAAACTCTTTTCTGCCTCGGGCCTTTTGCCAGGGAGTTCCCTCTCCGGAATCTTTTTCCTTCCCCTCCCCCTTCCCCACCCTTGGCCGTCATCCTCGGGGCTCTACTCGAGGCCCGTGAGCACAGAGCCCCGTTCAGACCAGCCTGTTTCAAAGTGGCGCCCTCCCCCTTCTCTCCCATTGCCCGGTTGTTGTCTTTTCATACCTTGTATCACTTTGAACAATCTGCTATTGATATGTCTGTTTCCTTAGTATGCTCCTCTCCCCAAAAAGTAAGTTCTTAGAGCAGGAATCTGGGCAGATTCCTGGTTGGATCTGAAAACAAGAATTTAGGAAGGGAGATGGAGGCCATGGCGGAAAGGACGTGCCAGGCAAAAGTAAGGGTTCTAGGGGAACCCTAAGTTCATCAGGCTTCCCGAAGGACAGGGCACTTCTCCATCCCGGATTAGAGGCACACAGCCTGGCAGTGATGGTGAACCTATGACACGCGTGTCAGAGGTGACACGCGAACTCATTTTTTTGGTTGATTTTTCTTTGTTAAATGGCATTTAAATATATAAAATAAATATCAAAAATATAAATCTTTGTTTTACTATGGTTGCAAATATCAAAAAATTTTTATATGTGACACGGTACCAGAGTTAAGTTAGGGTTTTTCAAAATGCTGACACGCCGAGCTCAAAAGGTTTGCCATCACTGGCCTAGAGAGTCTACCTATTTTTACAGCCATTACAAACACAACTTATTCTATACTATGAACATTTTTTCAATAATGATTACAATACAAAAAAAATCTGAAAACCTTCAGTTATACAGCAAAAAAAATAGGTTAATCTGTGTGCATATTAATATATTTTCTGAGACCTGCCAAGGTTTTCTCTCTCTCTCTCTCTCTCTCTCTCTCTCTCTCTCAAAGCACACACACAGAAGATAACTCTAGAGACCGGGCTACTGGATGATTTTTTTTCATTCTAAACTACCCTTTATAAAAAGATCTAAGCAACATTATTACACATCAGCACTCGGTGGGTGCTCATGGCCAACCTGCAAGAGCTGTGGGGATGAGGCTCACAGGAGGGCACTCTGAAAAGCAGTCTGTGCTAAATGCCATGAGGGCATAAAATCAGATTAGTGAGGAGGATAAAAGGGTCCTTCCCGGCGATGGAATCTGGGAGGGCTTCCTGGGAGAGGAAGCATTTTTCACTGGGCCTTGAAGCACTGACAAGGCTCCTGGAAGGAAGAGGCCCCTCAGAGCAGGGGACACAGATTCAAAGGCTCAGAAGTGGAAAAGGCTTAAAGAACCCAGATTTATCTGGTTTGAATCAAATTTTCTTTTTTTTTTTTTTTTTGCTGTAACTGTACAGATACTTCCTAGCCGAGTAACCTTGGGCAAATTACTTCCATTTCCCTGAGCATCATGAATGGAGATGATGACAGAAACTCATAGTGTTTGCTCTCAGGATTAAATGAGAATAAGTGAGGAAAGAACTGAGCACGTACCAGTACACCAACTCACTCAATACAGACACCTGGGAAAGTGCTCCTTGATTGGCCTCCAACCTTGGAATTAGAAGGCCTGTCTGAAACAATGTCAATATGACATCTTTCAGCTAAGATCTGGAAACTTTATCTCTATTTAAAGTCACTAGAGAATGATGACTCAAGAAAAGTGGATTAATGTATCCTTTTATTTTTAACACTCTTGCAGACTTTTCATTATGTATATGTAAATACTTTAATATAAAAGCTGTATTACACAGCTTATTATGAAACCTACCTTTTATTTTATAATACATCTAGGATATCTTTTCAATATAGTAGCCTCATTCCTTCTTATTAATAGTCACATAGCGTTCCAGGGTATGGGTACATCATAATGTATTTAACAGTTCTGTGCTAAAGGGCATTTGGGTTGTTTTCTGTGTGTGTGTTTTAATTTGTTTTTATTGATTCTAGAAAGGAAGAGAGACGGGTAGAGAGATAGAAACATCGATAAGAGACCAGATCAGCTGCCTCCTCCATGCCCCAAACTGGGGATCGAGCCCGAAACCTGGGCATGTGCCCTGACTGGGAATCCAACCGGGGATAGAACCTAGGACCAAACCATGAACCTCTTGGTTCATGGGTCGATGCTCAACCACTGAGCCACACTGGCTGGGCTGTTTTCTGTGTTTTAGTACTACATTTACTCAACACCCTTGTACATTCATCTTTGCACACTCATTCAATTACTTCTTTGTATAAATGCCACAAAGGAGAATCACTTGGTGAAAACACTATTTTTCTGTATTCATTGGTAGGGTTATTATTATTACTCCATATTTCAACTGAAGAATTCCAGTTGTACAGAACAATATAAATGGAAAAGTAAAAATCATTCTACCTACCTCATTACAGATCTTCAATCCTGTTCCCAATAAATAACTTGTAATTTTTAGAAGATGTGTCCATGCGTATGTCACATGTGGTATATGTGTAACTCTATACATGTATGTTCCCCTCTTAAGGGAAAAAGAAGATGATCATTTTATTTGTACTATTATGCAAACTTGTTTCCCTTAACATAATTTGGATATCTTTCCACATCAGGACATAAATTCTTTTAAAATATTGTGCAATACTTTATTGTATGGATTGATTGTAAACAGGTTCCAATTGATGGAATTTAGATCATACCAGTCTTTGACTACGATAAACAATGCTATAATGAATATCCTTGTACATATGTGCTATAGTGAACATCCTTGCATGTGTGTACATGGATACGTGAGCAAATATATATACTCAGAAATAGTATTCTAGGGTCAAAGGTATATGATTCAAATATTTTAGGAGACTTCTAAAACGCCCTTCAGAGCCCTAGCTGCTTTGGTTCAGTGGATAGAGCACCAGGGCCAAAGGAGGCTCCTCCCTGACCCAGGCCCTGGTCAGGGCGTGTGCAGGAGGCAACCAATCTATGTGTTTTTCTCACACCAGTATTTCTCTCTGTCTTTCCCTCTCTCTTCCACTCTCTCTAAAAATTAGTGGGAAAATATCCTCAAGTGAGGATTAAAAATAAAATTTTTTTATTACATCTTTATTGTTCAGATTACATTTGTTCCTCTTTTTTTTTTCCCCCATAACTCCCCTCCTCCCAGTTCCCGCCCCACCCTCCGCCCTCACTCCCCACCCACTGTCCTCATCCATAGGTGCACGATTTTTGTCCAGTCTCTTCCCTCATCTCCCATTCCCCTTTCCCCCCTAAGAATAGTCAGTCCATTCCCTTTCTATGTCCCTGATTCATTATAATCACCAGTTGATTCTGTACATCAGATTATTTATTCACTTGATTCTTAGATTCACTTGTTGATAGATGCATGTTTGTTGTTCATAATTTGTATCTTTACCTTTTTATTCTTCCTCTTCTTAAAGGATACCTTTCAGCATTTCGTATAATACTGGTTTAGTGGTGATGAACTCCTTTAGCTTTTCCTTATCTGTGAAGCTCTTTATCTGACCTTCAATTCTGAATGATAGCTTTGCTGGATAAAGTAATCTTGGTTGTAGGTTCTTGGTATTCATCACTTTGAATATTTCTTGCCATTCCCTTCTGGCCTGCAAAGTTTCTGTTGAGAAATCAGCTGACAGTCGTATGGGTATTCCCTTGTAGCTAATTGAGTCTCTTTCTCTTGCTGCTTTTAAGATTCTCTCTTTGTCTTTTGCTCTTGGCATTTTAATGATGATGTGTCTTGGTGTGGTCCTCTTTGGATTCCTTTTGTTTGGGGTTCTCTGCGCTTCTTGGACCTGTAAGTCCATTTCTTTCACCAGGTGGGGGAAGTTTTCTGCCATTATTTCTTCAAATAGGTTTTCAATATCTTGCTGTCGCTCATCTTCTGGCACCCCTATAATTCTGATATTTGTACTCTTGAAGCTGTCCCAGAGGCTCCTTACACTATCTTCGTATTTTCGGATTCTTTTTTCATTTTGCTTTTCCAGTTGGGTGTTTTTTGCTTCTTCGCATTTCAAATCTTTGACTTGATTCTTGCGCTCCTCTGGTCTGCTATTGGGTGTCTGTATAATATTCTTTATTTCAGTCTGTGTATGCTTAATTTCTAGTTGGTTCTTTATCATAGCATCGAGGGTCTCATTAGTTTTCGTGAGGCTCTCATCAAGTTTATTGGCAGCTTCTAGCACATTATTGCAAGCCCTCAAAATTGCATTTTTTACCTCTATATCCTCCATTTCTGTCATGTTTTTCTGTCTCCGCATTTTTTATGCTTTCTTGGTGCACCCCCTTGTGGTCTTTGTGCGCAGTCTTGTTCTAGTTGAGCCTTGATTGTTGTAGTTAATACTAGAGGGATTTGACCACCAGGCCGACTGGCTGTGAGAATCAGCTGTGTCTGCCGTGGGAAAACTTCTGTCCTCTGGAGAGGTGCTAATCTAGCCTTTGCCTGAGGCTATCCGGCAAATGGCTCTGCGCAGGGCTTGGGCAGGTCAGGTCGCAGGGGATCAACAGGGCAGGTGGAGGGAGCAGTTATGGCTGCTCTCAGTCTCGTTCCCAGAGGCTCTGCTTCTCAGAACCCCAGCAACGGCTGCAAACCTCGGAGAGAAAGCTGCCCTCACGTTCCAACTGATGTCAGACAATCCCGCTTCTCAGTTTGAGTCTGAGTCCCTAGAGACTCGCCCGGATCTGGAGCTCAGAGTCTGAGACTCCCTCCTGATTGAAAACGACAACCGCGCCCTCAGCCACCAGCCCGCTTTGCGCGCGCACCACTGCACCTTTATATTTTCCACACTGCGCCTCCTCTGAGCCTCGGTATGCTGTTGTCTTTCCTTCTAGTTGAAGAGTCTCTCCTCAGCCAGCCTTCCTGTGGTTCTGGGTGATGTCTGTTCTGTCTTTTAGTTGTATTTTTGAAGTGGTTGTTTGCGGCAGCAATCTCCGGTGTTTACCTATGCCGCCATCTTGATCTCTCAAAAATAAAATTTTTTAAAAAAGAAAACGCCCTTCAGAAAGGCAGAGTAATGGTCATTGCCTCCAATAAATATGAGCGTGCTATTTTTCCAGACTTGTCAATAGTGACTATTATAAAATACTTTGCACTTTGCTGATCAAATAAATGAAAAAAGGGCCTCCTTATGGTCATACTTTGATTAGTCCAGCTTCCCAGGTTGTCATTTTTTTTTTTTACTGGTTTTTTTTTTCACTTTTCTTGCCTTGCAAATTTTTTCAAAATAGACAAGGGTTTTATTTTATAGCTTCTGAGTTTTGCATCAGGCTTAGAAAGGCTTTCCACACTCCAGGATTATTTGTTGACATAATTGAGTTAAAATGAAAATGGCAGCCCATCTTCCCTCATCTATTTGACTACCAAACAGAATGTCAAGAGAATACATACTACCAATAGCTTCTCTGTTATAAAGCATGCATTCATCAGAGTAGGCAGTAAAATGGTCTCAAAGATTAATTACTGCCAGAAAAGGTCAAAGTTAGACTCACGGGCATGAGTCAAAAAACATGAGAGAAGTAAACAATATGGTAAGCACGAAAAGGCAGTACAAATAACACGACAAAATAAAACGTTTTATTTAACATTCAACAGCATACAAGTCAACAAGCATGTTTAAATAAGAGCAGTGTTTTTGTATATTTGAATACATTCCCTGTCCAAGTTTAGGGCCAATGCTGACATATGAAGTGCACCCTTGAATCAATGCCTGCATTTCACTTCTGTTGCAGTGGGATATGAGAAGGGTAGCTCTGCACATTTAGGTTTTAGCAGAGGAAAGAACACAACTTGTCCATTTTGCTGCCTTCAGGCACAGCGTCAGAAGTCACACACCACTTCATCTTTGATAGCCCACAACTTTATATGTGCTTATTGGTCACTTGTTTTTGTCCATTTTTATTTTTTATTTATTTATTTTTTAAAAAATATATTTTATTGGCCCTAGCCGGTTTGGCACAGTGGATAGAGCATCGGCCTGCGGACTGAAGGGTCCCAGGTTCGATTCCGGTCCGGGGCATGTGCCTTGGTTGCGGGCACATTCCCTGTGGGGGGTGTGCAGGAGGCGGCTGATCGATGTTTCTCTCATCGATGTTTCTGACTCCCTATCCCTCTCCCTTCCTCTCTGTAAAAAATCAATAAAATGCATTAATATATTATAATATAATATAATTGATTTTTTTACAGAGAGGAAGGGAGAGGGATAGAGAGTTCGAAACATAGATGAGAGAGAAACATCGATCAGCCGCCTCCTGCACACCCCTTACTGGGGATGTGCCCGCAACCACGGTACATGCCCTTGACTGGAATCGAACCTGGGACCCTTCAGTCCGCAGGCCGATGCTCTATCTACTCAGCCAAACCAGTTCGGGCCCTCTGCCCATTTTTTAATTGGATTGTCTTTGTCTTATTGAGTTGTCAGATTTCATTATATATTCTAGATATACCTGTTCCTTATCAGATATATGATCTGCAAATTGTTCTCCCTTTCTGTGAGTTGTCTTTTCACTTTATTAATGGCATCCTTGGAAGCACAAAAGGTGGAAACTTTGATATAGTACAATTTATCTATTTTTTTCTTTTGCTGCT
This sequence comes from Myotis lucifugus, assembly GCF_000147115.1. Lineage (NCBI taxonomy): Eukaryota > Metazoa > Chordata > Mammalia > Chiroptera > Vespertilionidae > Myotis > Myotis lucifugus. The sequence goes on along the minus strand of NW_005871224.1, from coordinate 98,774 downwards.
GCTGCTCACATATCTTTTTTAAAAAATACATATATTTTTATTGATTTCAGAGAGGAAGGGAGAGGGAGAGAGACATAGAAACATCAATGATGAAAGAGAATCATTGATTGACTGCCTCCTGCACATCCCCTAATGGGCATTGAGCCCACAATCTGGGCATATGCTTCTACCAGGAATTGAACCATGACCTCCTATTTTATAGGTCAACACTCAACCATTGAGCCTTGTGGCTAGGGCAACACATACTTTTTTTTAAGTGACTAGAATCCACATAGCATGAGATTCAACATTTTGCCTAAATTGTAAAAAATAATTTTGTCACAAAAATGCAAGTAGCATCTTAAAAAAAAAAACAACGCGGGAAAAAACATTGCTTAAACCTAATAGTGTTGCAATCTGAAAAGAGAAAATAGTCATGATTTTTGCTAAGCACCATGCACAGAACTAAGTTACCTAGATCAGTGGTTCTTAACTGAGGACTTGATAATGTCTGGAGATATTTGGTTGTATAACTGAGGGGGAGGGAAGTACCACTGGCATCTAATGGGTAGAGCCCAGGGATGCTTCTAAACATCTTACAGTGCACATGACAACTCCACGACAAAGGATTATCTGGCCCGAATGTCAGTAGTGGTGAGGTTGAGAAACCCTGAACCATATCCATCAATTGTCCCCTTTTACGATGAGGAAACCGAGGCTTAGAGAGAGGTTAACTAACTCATGTAAAACCACGTGGCATGTAGGTCCAGGATTGGGCCTCAGGCAGTCTGTCTCCAGAATCTCCACCCCTTGCTGGGGCTGGGGCAAGGACAGCAGAAAGGAGATGACCTTGGGAGAAGGTATATTGGAGAGGAAAAAAAAAATCCAAACGTTATCACTGAGAAATCTCGTATTTCTAGTCCACAGTCTGATCTTTCAGTGAACTGGGATGGTAGAATGAACAATGAGGCAACCTGAAGCTGAGCAGGATGTTTTCCTCTAGAAAATTCTCCCAAACACAGGAGAGTGGGCTTCATAATAGCCTAGATATGGTTCTAGATCAGTGATGGCGAAACTTTTGAGCTCGGCGTGTCAGCATTTTGAAAAACCCTAACTTAACTCTGGTGCCGTGTCATATATAGAAATTTTTTGATATTTGCAACCATAGTAAAACAAAGACTTATATTTTTGATATTTATTTTATATATTTAAATGCCATTTAACAAAGAAAAATCAACCAAAAAAATGAGTTCACGTGTCACCTCTGACACGCGTGTCATAGGTTCGCCATCACTGTTCTAGATTATGTGAATTGTTGCTCCTCAGAATTACCTGGGGCTTTTTAGAAATATAGGTCCTTGGGGCCCAATCAAAGCTACAGAATCTAGTCCCCAGGTCCCCAGGAGTGGGGCTCAGGAATCTGTTTTTTCAAACGTCCTCCGGTTTGTCAATTGCATTCTCATGCAATTACCACATCATGGGGTGGCTAAGTCTATTTTCAGATGTTCTGGAATCAAGTGTGATTTTATTTCCTCTGGCCTGGACCATTATTGATTTGAGAGAGAGTGAAAGGGAGAGGGAGAGACAGAGATAAACATCAATATGAGAAAGAACTATCAGTTGCCTCCCATATGCACCCCAACCTTAACTGGACCTGAAACCTAGGCATGTTTCAGGCAGGAATCAAACCATCGACCTTTCGGTGCACAGGATGATGCTCAACCACTGAGCAACACCAGCCAGGGCTCTACTTGATTATTTTAATCACAAATGAGAAGCTTCAGGAAACCTAGAGGCAGAAACCAACAAAGAATATCTCTCTCCAGCCCTAGCCGGTTTGGCTCAGTGGAAAGGGCATCAGCCTGTGGACTGAGGATCCCGGGTTTGATTCCAGTTAAGAGCATGTACCTGGGTTGCAGGTTCCATCTTTGGCCCTGGTCGGGACATACACAAGGCACCTAATCCATGTGTCTCTCTCACATTGATGTTTCTCTCACTCTCTCCCACTCTCTCTAAAAAATATCAATGGGAAAATACCCTCAGGTGAGGATTAACAACAACAAAAAAGAATATCTCTCTCCATTTATTCCCTCTCATAATATTTAATGTCCAGTGTATTAGTTATCTACTGCTGCGTAACAAACCAGCAGTGGTATAAAACAACAATAAACAACCAGAATTCAGGAGTAGCTTAGTTGAGTGTTCTGACATGGGGCTCTCTCATGAGGTTGTAATCAGGTGTTGATGAGGCCTGCCGTCATCTGAAGACTTGACTGAGGCTGGAGGATCCACTTCCAAGATAGCATCCTCACAGGGCTGGCAAGTTGATGCTGGCTGTTGGCTAGAGACCTCAGACCATTTGAGTGTCCTTAAGACATGGTGGCTGGCTTCCTTTGGAGTGGGTGAGCTGAGAGACACCAGGCAGAAGCTATTTTGGGGGGCGCGGGGGGGAGGGGGGAGAGAACCTGGCCTCAGAAGTCATATAGCATCATTCTGCCACATTCTATTCCTCAGAAGCAAGGCACTGAGTCTGGGCCACATTCAAGGGGAGGGGAATTAGGTCCCACCTTTTGAAGGGAGGAATGTCATAGAATTTAGGGACATATTTTAAAACCACCACATCTAGCCCTAACCGGTTTGGCTCAGTGGATAGAGTGTTGGCCTGCAGACTGAAGTGTCCCAGGTTCTATTCTGGTCAAGGGCATGTACCTTGGTTGCAGGCATGCCAGAAACCAGTTCCAGCATGTCATAATTTCAAGAGTTTCATCCAAAGGTTGATGAGACTTGGGGACTCAACAGGGTTGAGTCACACATGTAGTCACCTGTTGGGAATGGCTAAAGGCATTTCCCCAAACCTGAATAGGAAACTGATTGTGGCTGCCAGACAGTTAAAGGGCATCTTAATCTACATGTTATTGCCTCCTACTGGCCAAACACCTGGATAGCCGTAGGCTAATTTCCCCATTCTGACAATGGACTCTGTACCCTTTGAAACCTTACCCTTTGAAGTGTATTACCTCCACCTTGCCTTAGGACAAATTGTGTTAATAAAAGCAAGGGTCCTAGACAAGGAGGAAGTCTTCAGTTCCTTTAGCTGAAGCTCCTCTGACCCCCAATGCCTTTCAAAATTATAACTTGTCTCCGGACTCTTTATTAGTCTCCTGGATTTACTATGTCATCTACGTGCAGCCCCTTCTCCCAGACTCCTGAACCCTTCTTGATTCTGGGACATGAACCCCCAGCACAGGCACATCCCCCAGTAGGGGGCGTGCAGAAGGCAGCCGTCAATGATTCTCTCTCATGGATGTTTCTAACTCTCTTTCCCTCTCCCTTCTCTCTATAAAAAAAAAATTAATAAAATATATTTAAAAAAACAAAACAAAACAACAAAAAACACCACATCTAGGTCTTACCCATGCTGCATTCAGATCTCTACTGAAGGTGAAATTCTTTGACTCTACAGTCCTAGACTTCAAAGGTGTCATGGCTCGCCTGGGGAGCCCACCACTCACATTTCACAGCTCTCTCGCACAGCAACAACTAAGTCGATGACTGTTCTGCCAAGTGCAGGATTGAGCAGGGAAAGAAATGTGTTCTGACCTCTTTTTACTTCCTTTCCTGGGGCAGAAATGGCAAGCTCATGATTGAACTCAGCCAAAACTCTCTTACCTCATTTGGTAAACTGAAGGACATTTTCTCTCTAAACTCTGTTCTAAATAAAAACAGTAAATGAGATTAAATATTAAATAAGGAGATTTTAGCAGAAACTGGAAGGCTTATATGTTCTTCTTCCCTTGTTATACTTGGGCAAGTAAATTCTACCTGCCTTAAAAAAAAAAAAAAGAGCCGAAACCGGTTTGGCTCAGTGGATAGAGCGTCGGCCTGCGGACTGAAAGGTCCCAGGTTCGATTCCGGTTGAGGGCATGTACCTGGGTTGCGGGCACATCCCCAGTAGGAGATGTGCAGAAGGCGGCTGATCGATGTTTCTCTCTCATCGATGTTTCTAACTCTCTATCTCTCTCCCTTCCTCTCTGTAAAATATCAATAAAATATATAAAAAAGAAAAGAAATGAAAAGACTACAAGTTTTATCTATAAGATTAAAAAAACAAAACAAAAAACTTTTGCCCAAAGAGTCAAAAAATTTCAGACCTCATGAGGGAAATTTTCCTAAGGGTTTCTCAAAACTAAGCCTATAGGGCTGGGGGGAAGTAGAAGAGGGTATAAGGGGGATAAAGGGGGAGGAAAGGGGTTTTGCCTGGGGATGGGGACCAAACCCCAATATCCGGTTGATTTTTTATGGATTTGTACCCCGGAAGCCTCCATAATTTTTTTTCCTACCTAGTGCCCGGGTCCCCAAATTTCGGCGGGGGGGGGGGGGGGGTTGTCCATCAGCC
>NW_005871224.1:89836-94299 GCF_000147115.1 Myotis lucifugus | reverse complement strand
CCCCCCTGCCAGCCTGATCGCCCCCACTGCTCCCCCTGCTGGCCTGATCGCCCCCAACTGCCCCCCTGCCGGCCTGATCACCCCCAACTGCCCACTCTCTGCTGGCCTGCTCGCCCCCAACTGCCCCCCCTTGCTGGTCTGCTCGCCCCTAACCGCCTCTGCTTCAACCTCACTACCATGTCTTTGTCCGGAAGGTCTCCCAGTCTAATTAGCATATTACCCTTTTATTAGTATAGATGTAACCCCAATAAATTCAATAAAAAGGAACAAAAAAGAAACAGAAAAAAAACATGAGCATATAATGGAAGATTATGTGCATAACAAAGTTGGCTGGGTCCCTTCCCCATATCCATTCCACAAGTATTTACTAACAGAGCCTAAATTGTATTCAAGTGGACAATGTGCCCAGCTTAAGGACTACATTTCCCAGTCCCCTTTGCAACTGAGGGAGGATGATGAAATAAGGAGAAGTCATTGGGTGGGGCTTCCAGGAAAGCTATTTAAAGGGAACTGACTTGGCTTGCGCTGTTGCTCTTGTACTTCCTCCTTCCTGTTGCCTGGAACACAAACAAAATAGCAAGGGCTGTAGCAGCCATTTTTGACCATGAGGTAACCTTGAGGAAGGAAGCCATATGCTAAGGACAGTGGAACAGAAAGGAGGAAGTCTCTGATGAGTTTGTGGTCGTCCCAGGGCTACCTCTAGACCAGTGGTTCTCAACCTTCCTAATGCCGCGACCCTTTAATACAGTTCCTCATGTTGTGGTGACCCCCAATTTCATTGTTACAAATTGAACATAATTAAAGCATAGTGATTAATCACAAAAACAATATGTAATTATATGTGTGTTTCCCGATGGTCTTAGGCGACCCCTGTGAAAGGTTTGTTCAATCCCCAAAGGGGTCGCGACCCACAGGTTGAGAACCACTGCTCTAGATTGCTTTGTTGTTGTTAATCCTCACCAGAAGATATTTTTCCCAATGCTTTTCAGAGAGAGTGGAAGGAAGGGAGGGGGGAGAGAGAGAGAGAGAGAGAGAGAGAGAGAGAGAGAGAGAGAGAGAAACATCAATGTGAGAGAGACACATCAACTAGCTGTCTCCCACACCTGCCCCAACCGGGGGCAGGGAACAACCCCGAAACCTAGGTACATGCCCTTGACGCGGAATCGAACCTGAGACCCTTTGATACACTGGCCAACACTCTAATCTTGGAGCCTCGCTGGCCAGGGTGAGACTTGTTTTTAAGTAGAGTTAAGAAACCTCTAGTTTATATAAGCAACTGTGGTCAGTTCTCTGTACCAGCAGCTGGACACAATTCATTACTCCTTATGTAATGTAATGCTCATGGTAATTTGCACAGTGCTAAATAAATGTAATATTCCGTAGTTTGGGGGGACTTGAGGGTTTTTCTTTGAGGTGTGTGTGTGTGCCTGTGTGTGTGCCTGTGTGTGTGTTTTGTTGCTTTTAACCACTGTTTATGCAACTTTTCCCCATTAGAACAGCATGTTCCTTCACGGCTAGTCCTCAGCCTGGAACTGTAGCTGCAAGTTCTGTGGGTTATCAGATAGTACTCAGGTTAAAAATGCGACCTCTGTTATCTGAGGGGCGAATCACAGGCAAATAAATGCATTTTCAGAAGATTGCCTGTGGCCTTCCCAACTTGATGCAGCCTTGCGGGCGGTACTTAGAGCAGTGATGGCGAACCTATGACACACGTGTCAGAGGTGACACGCGAACTCATTTTTTTGGTCGATTTTTCTTTGTTAAATGGCATTTAAATATATAAAATAAGTATCAAAAATATAAATCTTTGTTTTACTATGGTTGCAAATATCAAAACATTTCTATATGTGACACAGCACCAGAGTTAAGTTAGGGTTTTTCAAAATGCTGACACGCCGAGCTCAAAAGGTTCGCCATCACTGACTTAGAGCCTGGGTTAGAGGCCTGCTTCAGCACAGTGGTAATATCACCATGAAAGGCCCTTCGTGGTAGACTGTTTCTCAGGTCTCCTGCTCTGACTGCTAAATGATTCCTTGATTTTCCTGAAAAGTGTTTTAAAAGTGGCACAGCTCTGCGGGCCAGTGTGGCTCAGTTGATTGGAGCATCGTCCTCTGCGCCCTTTCCCTGCTCAATCCTGCACTTGCCGGAACCAAAGGGTTGCAGGTTCAATTCCCAGCCAGGGCTCATGCCTAGGTTACAGGTACAATTCCTAGTCTGGGTGTGTACGAAAGACAACGGATCGATGTTTCTCTCTCACCTCAATGTTTCTCATATCAATGTTTCTCTCTATCTATCTATCTATCTATCTATCATCATCTATCTCTATCTATCTCTCTCTTTCTCTGTCTCAAAAATCACTACGCATGCCCTCTGGTGAGGATTTAATAATAATTTTTTTAAAAAGTGGCACTGCTCTGAAAACAAAAAGGCTCAGGTCGCTTTGCCAACACAGGTGTCACAAATAAAGAAACAGCTTCTCTGTAAGGCAAGATGTCTACATCACAGAGCCTCACTCCTGGGCACGCCTGCATCCTGAAACAGCAGTAGTGCAGGCCCTCACATTCAATCCACTTCTCTGCGACTCACAGGAATCACCTGGGAATCATGTTCAAATGCAGTCTGGTTCTGTAGGTCTGGGCTGGGACCTGAGAGTCTGCTTTTCTAACCAGCTCCCATCGATGCCAAGGCAGCTGGTCCACAGACTGCATCTTGAGTAGGAAGGCACAGGCCCTCGTCTCTGTCAGGCTCCTTCCTGTCATTCAGGTCTCCATTCAAATGGCACTTCCTCCGAGCAGCCCTCCCTGACCAGCTGGGCCAATCACACCCCCATTGCGTTTTCCCACTTCACCCAGATTTCTCATCATGGCACTAACTATTCTTGGGATGAACGAGGCATATCTCCTCACGGCCACTAGAATGCTCCATGAGGGCAGAGGCCATGTCTGCCCGCTGCCCTGTTCATCTCTACATCTCCAATCTCTAGGCCAGTTCCTGGCATGCGGTAGGCACTTGATAAATACCTCAACCTCTCCTTCAACTAGAATGTTCTTCCAGAGATGAGGTGATCGCTCTTAGATATCTCAAGACTTGAAAAAAATTTTTTTTATTTTCTGATGAGGAGAATATTGTGACTGCTATGAAAGAAATTTTAAAAATACTTAGGTTGGGTTCTCCCAGAAGCAGAACCTGGAACAAGGATCAGAGAGCAGGTAGTTGATTTGAGAGGTGACCCAAAGACAGGGAAGGAGAGGAGCCAATTCGGGGTGTACTAGTGGGCAAGTTACTGCTGTGGGCAGTAGGGGTTCTCTCCCTCTGGGGACCTCCAGGAGTGAGGACGTTGGGGTCCTGTCCATCCTGGTTGAGATTGGTGGGTGGTGTTAATGTCCCAGCACTCCCAGCCACCCCATGCGCAGGTTGAGCACACTTCTGCAGCTGGAGCAAGGCCTCAGCCAGAGAACCATAGAAACTAACAGAGGGATGACGTTCACGGGCACGGCGAAAGCCAAGGAGATACTGGCAGGTGCCACTGGGGTCTGCCACACTGTCTCTCCATAAAAGAAGCTTGCTCTCTTTCTGCGACCCCCTGCTCCCCATGCCTAGGTCACCAAGATGAACTCCTAGAACAGTGGTTCTCAAACTTCTGGCCCTTTAAATACAGTTCCTCATGTTGTGACCCAACCATAAAATTATTTTCGTTGCTACTTCATAACTGTAATGTTGCTACTGTTATGAATCGTAATGTAAATATCTGATATGCAGGATGGTCTTAGGCGACCCCTGTGAAAGGGTCATTCGACCACCAAAGGGGTCGCGACCCACAGGTTGAGAACCGCTGTCCTAGAAGCTTTGTTTTGGGGACCACTGTCAGCCCATACATTTCTAGCCTATGTGCAAACTAGAACAAAGCGCACCTCCCTCAAATTATTTTCATTATTGAAATACAATTTGCACACCATTAAGTCCACCATTTTAAAGTGTACAGGTCAGTGGTTTTAGTATATTCACTATGTTGTACAACTATTGCCACTATCTAATTCCAGAACATTCTCATGACCCTGATAAGAAACCCCATGCCCACCAGCAGTCACTCCCCATTCCCTCCACCCCCACCCCCTGGGAACCATAATCTACTTCCTGCCTATGGACTTGCTATTCTGGATATTTCGTAGAAATGGAATCATAAGACATGTAGCCTTTTGTGTCTGACTTCTTTCATTGGTCACAATGTTTTTGAAGTTTACATACGTTGTAGCATGTATCAGTTCTTCATTCTTGTTTTATGGCTGAATAATATTTCATTGTATGGATAGATCACTCTTTCCATTCATCCATTCATGGTCATTTGGATTGTTTCCACTTTTGGGGCTAGGATAACTAAGACTGCTATGAGTATTTGTGTACAAGTTTTTGTGCGAACATATGTTTTTATTTTTATTTATATATATATATATATATATATATAT
>NW_005871224.1:70036-89736 GCF_000147115.1 Myotis lucifugus | reverse complement strand
GGTATTGATTTCAGAGAGGAAGAGAGAGAAAGAGAAAGATAGAAACATCAATGATGAGAGAGAATCATTGATCGGCTGCCTCCTGCACGGCCCCAACTGGGGATTGAGCCCACAACCCGGGCATGTGCCCTTGATTGGAATTGAACCCGGGACCCTTCAGTCCGCAGGCGACACTCTATCCACGGAGCCAAACCAGCTAGGGCTGAACATATGTTTTTAATTTTCTTGAGTGTCCAATGATCTTTTAAAGGAGTTCTAAGTGCCTTCTGTGGCCATGTAGGCAGCAGCCTTGCTGAGGGTCAAATACACCCTCACTTTTACCCACTTGAAGGCGCCCTGGGACTTCCATCTCTCAGCAACCTCAATACCCCAGTGCCCTCTCCTCCGTGTTGAACAGCCGACAGCTTCAGTGCTGGGGTTGAGGGGGCAGAACTGGGCTCTGAGAAATGAGGAGGTCACATGTATCTGCATCACAGGACCGCGTGTCCGTGTGCTCTCCAGAGTGCATACATGGCCATCGGTCCATGGGTTTATAACAAAGGGTGTTACCCCACTGCCTCGGGACTCAGAGCCCCAAACCTCTGAGCCCATCTGCATTCTTTTATGCAAGTTCGTATGTGTCTATGAGGTCAGTGGGCCCAGATGTGCTGCCTTCATGCAGTTCAGAACCTGAACACCTACACTACTTGCCCCAAATAGGTATATCCCCCCACTCCCACCACAGTTGACATAAGATTGTGTCAGCTGATTCTCTCAGTCAGGAGTTTGGAATTTGGATAGAGACCTGAAATTGGGAGCCACGTCATATTAACGGGCATGTTATTCCAGTCTTTCTTGAAGGACATAAACTAGACAAGGAGCCATCCTCTCACATTCACTTGTTAATATGCTGGGGCTTAATGGTTTCTAATATATGCGTGATCCCGCTGCTCCACCATTAACATTTTAGCATTTTCCCTTCCAGCCTTTTTTGATTAATATAATTCTTTCCAGGGGTGTGCTGGGGCTGGCTCCTGTGGGTGTGGCGAGCCAGCTGTGTACACTTACCCAACTCCTTTGCCAGTGACACCGTGAGGGAGCTGATAAATCAGCCACAGTGGGAGTCTTTACACCATGGAAATCAGCAAATGCTACAAATGAGGTATTTTCTTTTCAGAGAGTCAGTTATTAAACTTACCAGCACAGCATTGATTTTTCTTCCAAGACATCAGGTTTGCCCAGCCGGTGTGGCTCAGTGATTGAGCATCGACCTATGAACCAGGAGGTCACAGTTCAATTCCCGGTCAGGGCACATGCCCAGGTTGCGGGCTTGATCCCCAGTGGAGGCGTGCAGGAGGCAGCCGATCAATGATTCTCTCTCATCATTGATGTTTCTACCTCTCTCTCCCTCTGAAATCAATAAAACCATATATTTAAAAAAAAGACATCAGGTTTACCCATTCAAGTGTCCACCAACTATTTAATGCTCTCCTAAAATATACCAGGACCTTACATCCCAGGAAATGAAGACAGAGGATGTATAAGTAAACATAGAAACAGACAAGATAGAGTGTGTGATAAAGTCTGAAGAAAATTAAATGAAACAGCTGGTAGGTTGAATACACCCCTTTTATCCTATTTGTTTCTTTCACATCATATCAGGAACAAATCCCCAAGTTTTACAAAGGTCTAAGGGGCATTCTTTTTAATGGATGGCTGGGTAATACCTATCTCTTGTGAGAATTTTCTTCTAATTTCTGTAAGCATTCCCCTATAGGTCAGGGTTTCTCACCCTTGGCACTACTGACATTTGGGTGAAACAATTCTTGTGGGGATTGTCCTGTGTATTGTAGGGTGCTGACAGCATCCCTGGCTTCTACCCACTAGATACCAGCTTCAGTCCCCCCACATCAGTTATGTCAACCAAAATGTCTCAAGATTTGTCCCTTTGGGGTGAGGGCACAAAATCACATTGATTGAAGATCACTGCCATAGACTTTATTTTTTTACTTATGTATCTTTTTTTAATTTTTAAAAATTGATTTCAGAGCAGAAGGGAGAGAAAGAGAGAAACAGAAACATGAATGATGAGATAGAATCATTGATTGGCTGCTTCCTGCATGCCCCACACTGGGGATCGAACCTGCACCCCAGACATGTGCCCTTGATTGGAATCGAACCCAGGACCCTTCAGTCTGCAGGCCGACACTCTATCCACTGAGCCAAACCATCTAGGGCTTATTAATATATCTTTAACATACACATTTAACTTTATTTATCATTGTCATTTACAGAGAGGAAGGGAGAGAGATAGAGAGCCAGAAACATCGATGAGAGAGAAACATCGATCAGCTGCCTCCTGCACACCCCCCACTGGGGATGTGCCTGCAACCAAGGTATATGCCCTTGACCGGAATCGAACCTGGGACCTTTCAGTCCGAAGGCCGATGCTCTATCCACCGAGCCAAACCGGCTAGGGCTATCATTGTCATTTAAAGCTTGATTTTGTAAGACAGAAAAAGACATTGAGTTCTGTATCACTGGAATTTAAACAGTACAAATAGTAACAGCGCCATACGTGTAAATTATATACATTGAAATCAAATAATTGGAGATTTTTCCCATATGGAAACTATACAAATAAAATAAATGGCAAAAGGACCTTATAGGAATATTTTGTTGATTGTGGATTATCAATTACTTTAGGACCTAAACAAAGACTGAATATTCAGACTCCGTTTGCTGCTTCATTTTTTAAAAATGTACCTCTATTCTTTTTTAAAAAATATATTTTTAATTGATTTCAGAGAGGAAGGGACAGGGAGAGAGAGACAGAAACATCAATGATGAGAGAGAATCATTGATCGGCTGCCTCCTGCACGCCCCACACTGGGGATCGAGCCACAACCCGGGCATGTGCCCTGACCGGTAATTGAATCGTGACCTCCTGGTTTATAGGCCAATGCTCAACCACTGAGCCATGCTGGCTGTGCTTTACCTCTATTCTGAGTCAAGCTGCTTGACCATGAGGTCTGATTTGGGAAGGCATTTAGCTTTATGGCAAAAGTTTTCCATCTCCAGTTACCACCTTCAAAGGAATTGACATTACAGTGCTGATATAATCTGCTGGTTCCCTTTGAATAGTGTGCAAAAAATGACATCAACCCTATGGAAAGTCAAACAGATACCCAAAATGGAACCATGTGCACAGTTCAGTAAACTATAATGTTAAGTTTTCCCCATCTGAAAATGAACCAGTGAAATAAAACATGAACCATAGCTGACGTGGTTTCAGGAAACACATATGAGAATGACAGTCTTGTTCTTGTCTTATCTCCAGTCATGGGCAGGATTCCGTCGGCCACCATGCTGCTTACTTTGTGGGTTGTAGCTGAAGGAACACAGGCGTACTTGCTCAGACTTGGTAATGAACCGTAGTCCCGACTCTTCCCACTTCTCAGGTACAACCAAATCTTTGTCTGCATAGATCAGCAGATCAAATTGACAAGAAACTTCCAGCAGTGGCAGAAATGTCACCGTAGCGGTGACCTGTCTGATCACCGAGCGGATTTCATCCTGGAGAGCTTTGAGGCTTTTCTCCGGGTTGTGTCGTCTTTGACAGTCTTGTCACTCAAAGTCAAACTGCCATCTTTCAAGGACCTCCCCGCTTTCAATATTCGAGACGACTACCACACGTTTCTGCACTGAACACTTGTACGTATAACCAACCTCTTAGTTGTTCCGCCGCATTATTTAGGTATTTCATGAGCCCAGGATCAGTAGTTACAAGCAAGGTGAGTCCACGTTTTCTACACTTGAGGAAAGGACTCAGATGGGTAAATGTCACACTGATATAAATCACTGTGCCAAATCAGTGTGTCACACTGATGCCAAATGAGAAGAACCGGGCCACGATGTCAGCACTCCCGTGCTGGGTGATGCCTTGCTCCAGGGAGAGCTGCCTCGCCCTGGCCAGGGCCACAGCTCCCTGCCTCCCATTAGCTAGACTTTAAGTTGAGGCTTCCAATAGGAAAATGGGTATCAGAGCGTGGCCCCTGGACCAGCAGCGACACTTGTTAGAAATTAAAATTCTCACGCATCTCTCCAGCTGCATGAAATCAGAATCTCTAGCGGTGGGACCAGGCAACGTGTGTTTCTCAAGCCCTCCAGGGGATTCTGAGGCCCCGTCCAGCTTAACAGGGGGCTGGGATGAAGGTTTTAGAAATCAAAGAAGTATTTGAGCGTGGGTGGCATCCTGCAATGCCTGGTCGTGGTTGCATCATAGTGATGTTTTCCCCTCTGATCCATGGCTGGGGTAGGTGATTAGTGCAAATTAGCTGAGTTCAGGTGTACTTTTGACTTAAGTACCACCTTTCAGCTCGGGATTACCAAACACCACTTATTTTTACCCCAGGGAGGCTCTGGGAGGCTCCAGGGCCAGAGAGAAAATTAAAAATAGAAAGTAAATGGATCATCTGACTTTAGCTCTAACCACCATGCCTATAAACCTTCGTTCTTTAAATAAGAGCATTTTTGGTCTTTTCAGAAACTGAAGAACCACAGAATGCCTGGCCAGGCCAAGCCGTACCGCTGGCAGTCACTCCTCATTCTTGTAACCGTCTTCTACCTTGGCTTCCGTGAATTCAGTTCATAAACTTGGGGTCACACATGTTTCTTCCTTGGCTCCTGAAGGCGGGCTTATCTTTGGCTACCGCTGGAACAAAGAGCTTCTGATCCTCAGCTGGGGCAGCTCTGCTCCATGAGGGGGGAGGGGGGGACATTTGTAAAGGGAGTCGGGGTTAAGTTGCTACCATGACTGGGACCGCTGGTATTTAGTGGTTTAGTGCCAGGGTTGCGAAACGTCCTATAGAATGCTTGTGGGAATGTAAGATGGTACAATCACTTTGAAAAATAACTCAAGAGTTTGTATTTTTATGAAGGAAAAATTGGTATATAAGTTTCAGGTGTACAATATTATAATTTGACATCTGTATACATGTGATCACCCCCCAAAAGTCTAGTTACCATCAGTCACCATACAGTTGACTCCCTTAACCCCTTTTGCCCACCCCCGCAACCTTTCTTTTTTTAATTAAATATATTTTTATTGATTTCAGGGAGGAAGGGAGAGGGAAAGAGAGATAGAAACATCAATAATGAGATTCATCGATCAGCTGCCTTCTGCATGCCCCCTATTGGGGATTGAGCCTGCAACTTGGGCATGTGCCCTTGACTGGAATTGAATCTGAGACCCTTCAGTCCACAGGTGGATGCTCTATCCACTGAGCCAAACCAGCTAGGGGCACCCCTCCCCCAACCACTTTATTTCCCTCTGGTAACCACCAATTTGTTCTCTGTATCTTGAGTTTGTTTTCATTCCATTTTTTCATTTGTTTTCTTTTGTTTAAATTTCACATACGTGTGAAATCATATGGTATTTTCTTTCTCCAGTTCACTTATTTTTTAAATATATTTTTATTTACTTCAGAGAAAAAGAGAGAGGGAGAGAGAGATAGAAACATCAATGATGAGAGAGAATCATCAATCGGCTGCCTCCTGCATGCCCCCACTAGGGATCGAGCCTACAACCTGAGCATGACTGCTGACCTGGGATTGAACCGTGACCTCCTGGTTTCTAGGTTGACTCTCAATCACTGAGCCACACCGGTTGGGCCAGCTCATTTATTTCATTTAGCAGAATATCTTCAAGGCTCATTCATGTTGTCACTAGTGGCAAGATTTCATTCTGTTTTTATAGCTGAGTAGTATTTTATATATATATATATATATATACCACATCTTTATCCATTCATTCACTGATGGACACTTAGTTTGTTTCCATATGTTGGCTATTGTAAATAATGCTGCAATGAACATAGGGGTACATATATCTTTTTAAATTAGTGTTTTTATATTTTTTGGATAAATACCCAGATGTATTTCACTCCTAGGTAATTACCAAAGAGAAAAGAAAGCCATACTTATGGATGAATGTCCACATCAGCTCTACTTGTAATAGCCCCAAACTGGAAGCAACCCGAATGCCCATCAACAGGTGAACAGAGAGCCTGTGGTATTTCCATACAGGGGACTGTTACTACTGCACAGCAACAAGATGGAATGAACACAACATAGATGAATCTAAAATAATTATGCTGAGTGAAAGTAGCCAGGCCAAAAACAAAAAATACTCTATGTGTTTTGTAATTCATTCCCTTTACATAAAATTAGAGAAAATGCAAACTAATCTATAGTCACAGAAAACAGCACAGCCAGTGTGGCTCGATGGTTGAGCATCCATCCATGAACCAAGAGGTCACTGGTTCAATTCTAGCCAGGGCACATGCTCAGGTCGTGAGCTCCATCCCCAGAAGGGAGCATGCAGGAGGTGGCTGATAGATATTTCTACCTCTCTATCCCTCTCCCTTCCTCTCCCTCTAAAAATCAATAAAAACATATTTAAGCCCTAGCTGGTTTGGCTCAGTGGATAGAGTGTCGCCCTGTGGACTGAAGGGTCCTGGGTTCAGTTCCAGTCAAGGGCACATGCCTGGGCTCGATCCCCACTGGGGAGGTATCCAGGAGGCAGCCAATCAATGATTCTCTCTCATCATAGATGTTTCTCTCTCTCTCCCTCTCTGAAATTAATAAAAATATGTTTAAAAAAGGAAAAAAAAGTTGCCTGGGGTGAGGGGGGTTGGGAGGAGTTTAAAAGGGGGCTCCTTATAATCCCCTTTGGGAAAGAAAGCAGTTTGGGTAACAGTTATGTTAATTAACTCTCCCTGGGATAGTTCAAAACGTGGCAGCTGGCTTCTTCCATTGGAGGGAGGAAAGAAAGAGGACGCCCAAGACAGAAGCCACTCTTTTTCACAACCTACTCTTGGATGTGGGGTCCATCCCTTGCCGTATGCTATTCATTTGAGGCAAGTCAGTAAACCCAACTCACACTAAAGGGAAGGGAGTTACACAAGGACATGAATAAGAAGGGTCTTGGATTTTAGGGACCCCCCTAGAGGCTGCCCACCACATAAAAAAAAGCAAACATGATGGGATGCCAACATGTGCAGGCTCTCAGGCTCTGTCCAAACCGGGGCACATCAGTCATGGCCTGGTAGGTCAGAAACATTCCACAAAGCCATTTACTCTAAATTCATTTCGTCCTTCCTTCCTTCCTTCCTTCCTTCCTTCCTTCCTTCCTTCTTTCCTTCCTTCCTTCCTTCCTTCCTTCCTTTTCTTTATTCTTTTTTGTTTTGTTTTGTTTCAAATTACAAGAGAAAGTTTATTTAGAAAGTTGCAGAGGTAGTAGAATGAGCCAGCTGGGCTGCGTAGGCTCAGAAAACAAGTCACAGAAGCCAAAGAAGGGCCCTTGGAGCTTAGGAGAGAGAAGACAAAGGTGCCGCTCCTGGGGGGAGAAGAGGTGGAAGGGAAAAGCGCGGGTGTGCTCCCCACAGGAAGGGTGTCCCGTTTTCTTTTCTTATTAAAAAAATAGCACTTGCCCTAGCTGGTTTGGCTCAGTGGATAGAGTGTCAGCCTGTGGACTACAGGGTCCCAGGTTTGATTCTGGCCAAGAGCACATGCCCGGGTTATGGACTCGATCCTCAGTGTGGGGCATGCAGGAGGCAGCCGCTCAATGATTCTCTCTCATCATTGATGTTTCCATCTCTCTCTCCCGCTCCCTTCCTCTCTGAAATGAATAGAAATATATTTTAAAAAATGAGCGCCATATCTCCCTGCCCAGAGGTCATACGAACTGATGGTGTCGATACAGTTGGCAGAGGGTGTTTCTGTGGTTTCTTCCAGCAGCTTTAGGGCAGCTTGTTGGAAAAGATAAGAGGACAAAGATGTGAGAGGTGGTGCCCTTGGATCCTCCAAATAAACTGCCTGGTTATTTTCTGGAAACATCCATCGATATGTTGTATTGGTCAGGATAGGTGATGCTGCTGTGATGAGCAAGCTACAATAACGAGAGCAAACACATCTCATTGGCTAAACATCACAAGAGTTTCTTTCTGGCTCCGGCAAAGACGGCGCTGGTCCAGGTGAACCTCCAGATCCTGTATGGCTTCTGTCTGGTGACTCTACCCTCTCAACACCAGGCCTCCTCCACAAAGGGGATGATGAGCTGGAGAACCTGGCAGAGGCTTTTTGCTGCCTCAGAAAGGAAGTGACCATCCCTTCTGATCATATTCCATTGGCCAGAGCTAGTCACATGACCCTGACTAACTCGGGAGGACTGGGACGGGTATCTCCAAACAGCCAAGAAGAAAAAGGGAACTGGACGTCAAAGAAAGTGTGACTTTCAACTACACATGGCAAGGAGAAGATTGAATGCTAACCCCAATCCTAGGAGTTAAGCATCCTATCTACACATTAATGTTGCAGAGCTGAGCTCCTCAAAATCAATAACATTTTAATAAAAGGCCCCCCTACACCCTAACCAGTTTGGCTCAGTGGACAGAGTGTCAGCCTGCGGACTGAAGGGTCTTGGGTTCAATTCCGGTCAAGGGCATGTACCTTGGTTGTGGGCTCAATCCCCAGTAGGAGGCGTGCAGGAGGCAGCTGATTGATGTTTCTCTCTCATTGATGTTTCTTAGTCTCTATCCCTTTCCCTTCTTCTCTGTAAAAATCAATAAAATACATTTAAAAAATACATTATCTACTTTTTTTAAAAAAAGGTCTCCCTACCACACATGGGATTCCACCTATTTTAATATTTATAATAAAATCTTTGTGTGTATTAACTTATTTGATCCTGACAAATACCCAATAAGGTTGGTATTTTTATTCCCATTTTAAAGATGAGAAATTGAGACACAAAGAATTTCCTAAGGTCTGTTTCTACCCACAGAACACTTCTGACACCAAATGTGTGTGTGTGGGGGCGGGGGGGGGGTCTCATACCAACCAATTCCCCAATTCTCTGGACAACAACAGCAATTCAATCTGACACAACCTAGAATTATGGTCAGACCCCCTACCCCTTCCAGGTTAAAGGCTCAATCCCACAAGACTACCCCCACTTCAGATCCAATTCCAAGTTCAGGCCTCCTGTACTCTGACTGATCAGCTATAAGTCAGGGGTTCCCATGACCCCCTTCTCATGTTGCTATAGGGCTCACAGGAATCAGGAAACAGTTTACGTACTATTACCACTTGATTATAAAGGATACAGGAACAGCCAGATGGAAGAGATGCACAGGGCAGGTATGGGGGAAGGTGGGCTCTGAGCTTTCCCGTCTCTCCAGGCACAGCCCACCCTCCCAGCACCTCCAGGTGTTTACCAACCCGGCTCATTAAATGTTCTCCAAGAGCTGCTATAGAGCCCTGGCCGATGTTGCTCAGTTGGTTGGAGCATTGGCCCCTGCACCAAAGGTTCATGGGTTCCCAGTCAAGGGCGCAACCCAGGCACACAGGTACCTGGGTTTCGGGTTCGATCCTGAACCCCAGTAGGGTGCACGGGGGAGGCAACCAATTGATATCTCTCTCTCCCATGGATCTCTCTCTATCTCTTTATATCCCTCTCCCTCTCCCTCTCCCTCTCCCTCTCCCTCTCCCTCTCCCTCTCCCTCTCCCTCTCCCCCCTCCCTCTCTCCCTTCCACTCTCTCTAAAAATCAATGGGAAAATATCCTTGGGTGAGGATTGACAATAAAAGAGTTGCTATAGAACTTAATATCCAACCCCCCTTACCCCCTCCCTGAAGTGGAGCTACAAGTTCCAACCACTTGGTCTTTCTGGTGACCAGCCCCCTCCTGAGGCTCTGTATCCAGGTGCTCTACCCTAAGTTATGTCATTAGTGTGAACCCAGGTGTGATTTAAAGGGGCTCACTATGAAAAACAGAAAACCCTCCTGTCGTTCAGGACATTCCAAGGGTGTTTAGGAGTCTGTGCCAGGAGCCAGGGACAAAGACCAAATATATTTCTTGATATATATATATTGATTTCAGAGAGGAAGGGAGAGAGGGAGATGGAAACAATGATGAGAGAGAATCATTGGTCGACTGCCTCCTGCATGCCCCTTACTGGGGATCGAGCCATTATTTTTTCTATGCAAAGACATATATATATTTGATTGTTCTATAAAATCAGAATTTTTGTATACACACTGTTTTCAATCATTTTTTCTACGTAATAAGTTGTGATAATCTTTTTATGTCTTTTTTTGTCTTTTTGTCTTTTCATGTATTTACATCCTTTTAAATAGTTGTTTGGCAATTGATTGCGGGGTTGTGTCAATTTTAAAGCTAATTTCCTATTTTGGGCACTTAGGTTATTTTCAACTTTGGTTCCTACAAATAATTCTATAATAAATTGGGTTGGTTTTTTGTTTGTTTGTTTTTGGCCAAATCTTTGTGTACATATTTATTTTCTTCATATAAAGTTCTAAATGTAGAATTGATGGAATTGGGTGGCACATTTCAAGGCTTTGGATGTAAATTGCCAAATGTCCTCCCCATCTTCATTCACCCTTGCCCCAGACAGCCTATGAAAATGTCTGTTTCTCTACATTGTCACCAACACTGGGTACTAAAGATTTGTTTAAAAATCTTTTATGCACATATAAGCATAACTAATGGACATAAGACACTGGGGGGTAAGGGAGGGCAGGGATTGTCAAGGGCGGGGGGTGGGGGAAGGACACATATGTAATACCCTTTGTAATACTTATTATAATATTTTTTTAAAAAGAATAAAAAAAATAAATATAAAAAAAATAAATAAAAAAAGAAATAAAAAAAAATAAAAATCTCTGCAAATCACTACAGTGTGACGTTTTTAATATAATTAAAAGTCTTCTATCTGGAAAAAAAGATCTTTATTTGAAGTATGAATCCAAATCAAATAAGTTAAAACTAGCCTTCCCTTTAATACAGCGGTTCTCAACCTGTGGGTCACGACCCCTTTGGCTGTCGAACGACCCTTTCACAGGGGTCGCCTAAGACCATCCTGCATATCAGATATTTACATGACGATTCATAACAGTAGCAACATTACAGTTATGAAGTAGCAACGAAAATAATTTTATGGTTGGGTCACAACATGAGGAACTGTATTTAAAGGGCCAGAAGGTTGAGAACCACTGCTTTAATATATCTAAGCAGCAAAAATTAATATTAGAATTATAACTTTGTGGTTAAAGTGAAGAGAAAATTGGTGCAACTGTCTATTGAAATCAGGGCACTTTAACAGTGATGAAATCTGACAGACTCTACCTCCGCCAGGTGATCAAAGTTCGTATCAAGAGTGAGAAATCATTTTAGTAGCACACACCCTCAATATGAGTGATGAGAAGGGCACTTACCTCCATGGTCCTCCTCCCCAAACCCTAACCCCAGTTTTATCATGAGAAACACATGAGACAGATCTCAACTGCAGGACAACACATCTAAGTGGTATTCTGTGAAACTATAAAGAAAGTCATAACAGCCAAAGGTGGTTATATCCATCAGTTAATGAGTGGATAAACTAAATGTGGTCAATCCATTCAATGGAATTTTATTTCGCCATAAAAAGGAATGAAGTCCTGAAAGATGCTACAACATGAATGAACCTCGAGAACTTTGTGCTCAGTGAAAGAAGCCCGATATAAAAGGCCACAAATTGTGTGATCCCATTTCTATGAAATGTCTGGAAGAGACAAATTAATAAAAACAGGAAGTAGATTAGTGGTTGCCAGAAGCTGCGGGGAGGGGAGAATGGGGAGTGACTGCTACGTGGGTATGTGGTTTCTTACAGGGGTGAAGAAAATGTTAGGGAATTAGATAGCACAATTTTTTTTCTTTAAATATATTTTTTATTGATTTCAGAGAGCAAGGAAGAGGGAGGGAGAGATAGAAACATCAATGATGAGAAAGAATCATTGATTGACTGCCTCCCGCAAGCCCCACACTGGGGATCGAGCCCGCAACCTGGGCATACTAGTATACTCTGACCGGGGATCAAACCGTGACCTCCTGGCTCATAGGTCAACGCTGAACCGCTGAGCCAAGCTGGTTGGGCTTGTTTTTTTAAATATAAGATAGCACAATTTCTGAATGCACTGAAGTCCACTGAATTGTACACTTTTAAAGGGTAGATATAATAATATGTGAATTATGTCTCAATTTAAAAAAAAAAAACAAAAAACACCAAGTCTGAGAAACCTTCACACCAAGAGGAATCTAAGCAAACATGATGCCTAAATGGAATGTGATGTCCTGGGTGGGGCCCAGGGACAGAAAAAGTGCATTCAGTAAAACATAAGGAAATCTGAGCAAAGCACAGACTGAAGTTAAGAACAATATAGTGCCCAGCCGGTGTGGCTCAGTGGTTGAGCGTCTACCCATGAACCAAGATGTTGCTAATTCCATTCCCGGTCAGGGCACATCCCTGGGTTGCAGGCTCAATCCCTAGTAGGGGGCCTGCCGGGAGCAGCCAATTGATGTTTCTCTCTCGTTGATGTTTCTCTCTTTATCCCTCTCTCTCTTAAATCAATAAAACATATTTTTAAAAAAGAATCATATATCAATATTGGTTCATTCATTCTGACAAATAGACAGTAATATTGCAATATGTTTGTAATACCAGAAAATCGTGGGGGAAAGTAGGTGTAGTGTGTGTGGGAAATCTGTGTACATACTGTCTTTGCAACTTTTCTGTAAATGTAAAAAACTGTTCTCAAATAAAAAGCTGATAGAAAGAAACAATCGGGTTACACCCAACTGTGATAATTTGGGCCACTTAAAAAAACACCAGGCCCCTTGCCTCTGTCTGTAAGGACACACAGGTGACTGATTTTGTCACCAGGAAAACTGCCCATTTGGAAACTAAGCCCAACGGTGGCACGTTGGGTCCCCGGGGAGGCTGCTGGGTGAGGTGAGGATAAACACCAGCGCGTCTATTCTCAGTAGGTGGCCCTCCCCGCTAGCCATCCTTCCTTCCCCTTCAGTTTGACTTTATCACGCCTGGGCCTGAATTATCCTGTCTGGCGCAGTCCTGATTCTGGGAGACTTTGGGTATTGAAAAATATTGGGAGATTTCAGTGGAACTGCCTGAAAAACACACACACACAAAAAAAACCTCTTACTTTTTTTTTTTTAAAAAAACAGGTGACTGACTTCAACATTACTGCCAATGCTTGTGATCCAGGAAATCAGATGATGCAAGGCTAAGCAGGAGCGCTGGACTGTGAAATGACATGGGACTTTAGGTGACATCCAGGACACTGGTTTGCAGGTGTGCACTGGTGCACAGCCCTGAAAAGCTGCTCTTGAAGAAACACCTAGAAGAGTGACATAGTAAATGAAAAATAACCACCAGGTTGGGAGCTTGGGTCCTGTGAAAGTTTGCATGAAATTGTAGTTGAAGAACTGAAAACATGTGGGAAAACAGGGTTGTGGGTACCTCCCCTGTGAACATTCTGAGAAATCGTTTAAATTCACTAAAATTACATTTTAACGACAATAAAAATAGCAATGGATAACATATTTATTATTTACTTATTTACTTATTATTTTTAATCCTCACCCGAGGATATTTCCCCACTGATTTTTAGAGAGAGTGGAATAGAGAGGGAAAGACAGAGAACTATTGATGTGAGAGAAATACATTGATTGGTTGCCTCCTGCATGCGCTCTGACCAGGGCCGGGCTGGGGAGGAGCCTGCAGTGGAGGTACGTGCCCTTGACCAGAATCAAACCTGCGATCCTTTGGTCCACAGGCCAACTCTATCCACTGAACCAAACTGGCTAGGGCTTATTCCCTTTTTAAAAGAAATCCCTCTCTTCCCAAAACCAAGTAGTGAGGTTGAGGCCTGAATCAGTCTGGATACAACCCTGGGAGAGGCCAGACCCAAACCAATTCAAAAAAAGCAATCACTGGAAGAGCCAAATTCCTGCCTTTTCAGAGTTCCTAAGCAGTCTTTTGAAATTCATGGCAGAGATAATAATCTTGGAAGCCGAGGCTTGCCATTTGGGAGATTGCAAAAGAGAGGCCTTTTATTTTAAGGTCTCAAAACTTTGGTTTTGAGTCTCAAAATTTTGGTTCCAAAAGCAAATTCCTGAAGGAATCTTGGAGTAAACATTACACCACAACAGACAATACATCTGCAGGGTAAACTGATGAAAAGTCAGGTTAACCTGTCCCTGAGGCCAAAAATTAAAAAAATAAAATAAAATAAAAACACATACACACAAAAACAACCTGGAGGAGAGGAATTGAAAATTCCAGGAGGCTGCAGAGTGGGTGACACTGTGCCATGAGCTGACGAATTGTTAAAATTGTTTTTATATTCTGTTCTATCTTTTTGGAATTTTTCCATAATAAAAATTTTGCTTTTGTTAGTTTTATTGTGGCAGCTGGGAGAACAGCAAGCAGTGGTGGTGTCTGGACTAGGGTGGCTGTGATGAAGAGGCAGAAGAGACTGGAGGGAGGCAGATGGTGGGCTCTGGCCGGAGTGACTCAATAGTCGAATGGCGTTTAGTGTACCAAAATGTCGCCGGTTGATTCCCTGTCAGGGCTCATGTCCAGGTTTCAGGTTTGATCCTCAGTTGGGGTGCGTGCTGGAGGTGACCAATGTTTCTCTCTCACATCAATATTTCTTTCCCTCTTCCTTCCTCTCCCTCTAAAATCAATAAAAAACAAATCAATAAAAAAATTTTATATTATATTATATTATATATATATACACACTATATATATATATATATATATATATATATATATATATATATATGTATATACACACACACACTAGAGTCCTGGTGAACGAAATTCGTGCATGGGTAGGATCCCAAGGTCTGGCTGGCAATCAGGGCTGATCTGTGGGATGACCCCGGCAGGGCAATCGAGAGGGCCCCCTGCTGGTACCTGCCTTGGCTGGTGGCCTTGCACCGCCTGCTCGCTGGGCCCCACCCCCACTGCTGCCACCACCGCCAGTCAGGGCCTGTGGGCTGGGGGCAGCTTCTGTGTTGAGTGTCTGTTCCCTGGTAGTCAGTGCATGTCATAGTGACTGGTCATTCCTCCGTTTGGTCGATTTGCATATTAGGGTTTTATTATATAGGGGATATATATATATATATATATATATATATATATCTCCCACTGGGTTATTTCAACATCTCATGCTTTAAATCTCCATGCATTTTTCCTCTTTCTTCACTTTGAGAGCTTAATCTGCCTGGCACTTGGCCCTTGGGGAGAGAAGATGGGCTGAGAGAAGAGAAATATTGGGTTAGCCACTGGGGTGTGTTCCTGAGAAGGGTCTCTGCCGTGGACACCATCTACAGCCCGAGGGACTTCAGAAACACTGTACTTGCCACAATGCAGATGGACCCCAAAAACTACAATAAGTGAAAAAAGCCAGAAAGGCTCCCAAATTCTCCCACAGTGCACGTCCTGCTATGGGCAGTTAGACAGACATGAGCAGAGCAAGGACAATGGGCCAGGTACAGAGGTCATCAGGTTGGAAAGCCCCAGGTACCTAGCAAAGGACAATCAGTTGTAAGATGGGACCTCGCCTGCAGAGTGGCTTTTCCTCCTTAGCATAGTGCTGGTCATGTGGTTTGGACACACTGACCTTTCTTCCCTAGAGATAATGTCTAGGACTCAGTTGTATTTCAGCTCCAGGTCTAGATAAGCAACTAAACCAGCCTTCGCTGACATCAGGACCAGCAGCACTGAATGCCAGCCAATCAGTCAGTGGAGACCACAACCCTGAATGGATACACCTGGAAAGCTACTGAATATTCTATTAACATCTTTCCCTGGGACTTCCCCCAAAACCTCTGCTCTTAAAACCCTTAGGACAGAGGACCCAGGGCGCTCTCCTTCCAGGGACCATGCCCTTGCTTTTCCTTTCCCTCCCCCCTCTCTCTCTCCCTATCTCAGGCAAGTTACCATTAGCTTCCTCACTCCCAAGCTCCAAGGGCTCTTTCTTTACCTCCATAACTCGTTTCCTAAGCTAATTTCTTTTAGGAAATACTTTTTCTACTTCTGTGATTTACCCAATAAATGTTCTCCTATAGTTTGGGTCTTGGCTCTGAATTCTTTCCTAGCCAGAATCCAAGTACCGAGATTGCTGAACCCATGGGGTCAGACACTTGTGCTGTTCCCACCGCCTACAACACTTCCATCTATCTGTTCACTCAACAAATGTGGGGGCCTGCTGTCTGTCAGCAAGGCCCCAGTGAGGTGATGAGCAGGGATATGGAGGTGAACCAGAGCAATCCAGGGTGAGCCTGTGTTTCGTTGAGTTGAAGAGCTTTGCTCGGTGAAGAAGAAGAGAGATGCAGGTGGAGTTGGGAGGTGGTAAGAGAACTGGAAACCCTCTTCTCTGATGCTGGAGGTGAGGTCAAGTGAGCAAGGGGATAGACGGGTAGCATCCACAGTTTCTGGGGCCCTTACGTGCATGCATGATGCTGGGTCCGTGTCAGGCAAAGCTTTAAGTGCTTCGTAACTATCAATCCACTGAGTCTTTTTGACAGCCCCATGACACAAGTATTGTAATTGTTCCCATTTTACAGTAAGTCGGTGGTAGGGCAGGATTCAAACCCAGAAAGTCTATGACTCTTACTAACCTTGCCCACTTTCATATCTCCCATACATACTGAACACCAACTCTACCTGGCTGTTGCCTTCCCACCGTTCAGGTCTCAGCATGGAGGTCACTTCCTCCAAGAAGCCTTCTATGATCATTTGTCAAGCGTAGACCCCTCCTGCCACTATCTGTGGCAGAGTTCTATTCGTTTTCCTTATAGCACTTGACAGTTTGTGATGGTTTTGTTTGTTGTTTTACTTATCATCTGTCTTCACCACTAGGCTATATGTTTATGAGGACAGACGCCCATCTGTCTTGTTCACTATTAATTACACCCCCAGGTCTTATCTCAGGTCCTGGCTCAGACTAAGAGCTTAATAAATATTAAATGCACCTGGAGTCCTGGCTGGTGTGGTTCAGTGAGTTGAGTGTTGTCCCATGCACGGAAAGGTCATGGAACCTTTCGATTGCCAATCAGAGCACATACTGGTGCGTGCAGGGGGGAACCTATGGTTCTATCTCACATCAATGTTTCTCTCTCTCCCTCTCCCTTCCCCTCTTTTAAACATTTTAAATAAATAAATGCACCTGGAGCATAGTTGAATAATTAAATAAATGAATCCAACATACAAAACACACTGATGTCATGTTCCTTTAGGCCTGACATACACAAATTATACTGTTTTCCAAATATTAATTAATGAAGCCTGTGGAATTTCCCTGAGGGGTTGGCTGGGTGCTTCCATGTGGATGATCCAAGACACAAATAGAGGGAAATGATTTATTCTCAGTCACTGATGACTCAGTGTCTGGGAATAGAAACACACTCCAAAACCTTTGGTCTAATTAGTCAAGGTAATTATTAGGCACAATAATTAGGCAGGCATGACCTCAGCCAGGCTGCTCATAACCTCAAATGTAAGACCTGTACTAATTTTGCTTTAATGAATGTATTTGTTGTGCCTTGGCACTCCCCAAAAAAACTTTTTGCTTTTTCTGAGTGACCAAACATTAGTCAGGGACTGGGGAGAGGGAGGAATGGGGAGTGACTGCCTAGTGCAGTGATGGCGAACCTATGACATGCGTGTCAGAGGTGACACGCAAACTCATTTTTTTGGTTGATTTTTCTTTGTTAAAT
The DNA here is from genome assembly GCF_000147115.1 of Myotis lucifugus. Classification (NCBI taxonomy): domain Eukaryota; kingdom Metazoa; phylum Chordata; class Mammalia; order Chiroptera; family Vespertilionidae; genus Myotis; species Myotis lucifugus. The sequence goes on along the minus strand of NW_005871224.1, from coordinate 72,108 downwards.
GGCATTTAAGTATATAAAATAATATCAAAAATATAAGTCTTTGTTTTACTATGGCTGCAAATATCAAAAAATTTCTATATGACACGGCACCAGAGTTAAGTTAGGGTTTTTCAAAATGCTGACACGCCGAGCTCAAAAGGTTCACCATCACTGGCCTAGTGGGTACAGGGTTTTCTTTTGGGGTGCTAAAATTGTCTTGGAAGTAGATAGTGGTGATGTTCGCACAACATTGTGAATGTACTAATTGTTCATTTTTAAATGTTGATGTTAATTTTATGTTATGTGAATTCACCTCAATGAAAAAATATATTTCACACACACACAGCTTTCCTCCTCACTGTCCTGTGACTGGGAACCCTGTGTGGGAGTCATCTTGTCACTTCTCCAAGGAGGGAAGGTCCTTTCAGTCCTGAAAACTATGTGGCGCTTACTTCCTAAACTGCAAAGAGGGGAATTTATATCTGTTCATTAGCCCTACTATGTGCCAGGCCTTGTGCTAGACACTCAATAGGAACTGTCTCCAGCAGCCCCCTTAACCCTCTCCCTCCTAACCCATTTAATTTTTCTTCACTCTGCTTATCACCAACTAACATTACATTGTATGTACCTATTTGTTCATTGTTGTTTTTTTCTCACTAAAATGTAAGCTTCGTGAGGGAAGAGATGTTGTCTGATTTGCTTACTACCATATTCCCTGTGCATAGCACACAGGAGGTGCTTAATAAATACTGATTAGCCCGGCTGAGGTGGATCAGTGATTGAGTGTCAACCTATGGTTGGATTCCCTGTCAGGGCACATGCCCAGGTTGCAGGCTCGATCCCCAGGGTGTGGTGTGCAGAAGGCACCTGATCAATGACTCTCATCCTTGATGTTTCTCTCTCTCTCTCCCCCTCTCCATTCCTCTCTGAAACCAATTAAAAAAAAAAAAAAAGTACTGATTAGGTGAAGGACATAACAAGACAGGTATTAGCATCTTCAGGATACAGGTGGGGAATGTGGGCTCAGTGATTTGTCAAAGTTTCATGGTTAGTAAGTAGCAGACACTGAATTTGAACTGGAGGAGAGGGGGAGGCATCTGGGAGCACAGCCCTAACTACAGGGGGCTTCCCTTCACCCACTTCCTATGCCCTGCTGGGATGAGTGAGAAGTCTGAATATCAAAGGCAAAAAGGTGATGACTCAACACCTTTGACTAAGAAGTCAAAGTCAGGAAAATCATGACCCAAAGCTGAGTCATCATTTCCGCTTCCCTGGAGGCCGACTCTTTCACTCCTCCAGTTCTTGGCCTCCCGAGCTCTTCCCTGGGGTGATGCCAGGGGCTCCACATAGTCCAGGTTCATTTTTCATCCCAACTCTGCCCTCTTGGCGGGGATGGCCTGACCCAGATGAAATCACAAATGTGCGTCCAGGCCAGCAGTCCCCAGAGAGCCACGCCAGTCTGTATGCAAGAATGGAGGCCCTTGCAAGGTTTGAACGCTGGCAGTGGCGAGGCCTTGAGGAGTGCCCCTGCTATGAGGGTTTCTTGGCTGGAAGGCACCATGCATACCCATCTTATTTCAAACACTTATTAAATCTATTAAAAAAAAAAAAAAGAACACGAGCCTTAACATCAGAAAGAGATGGCATCGTCACTTGTACATACACTGAGTGGCCAGATTATTATGACCACCTGACGTTTGTAGGCAAATTAGCTATAATTTCGCGCTGAAGTTGCTAGAGGGCTAGACCATTATAAATAGGGAAGCAGGTTGTTTACCACGACAGTAGAAGTGATTTTTTTTCTGAAGATATGAGTAAACAATGCAATTTAACAGCCTTTGAACGTGGGATATATTTGAACGTGAGTGGCCAGATTATTATGACCACCTGACGTTTGTAGACAAATTAGCCGTACACTGCATCATATGGGATATGGAAGCCAAAGGCCTGTTTGAACACCTTTGCTGTCTGCATTTACCAAGATAAAATGTCTCCAATTTGCTCAGGAACACAAGGATTGGACAGTCGAGCATTGGAAAAAAGTCATGTGGTCTGATGAATCACGTTTCCAGTTGCATCATGCAGATGGCAGC
>NW_005871224.1:68570-69936 GCF_000147115.1 Myotis lucifugus | reverse complement strand
AGCATGCCCCCACATGCATGAGTACACTCCTCCAAGCTGGTGCGAGGCAGTGTTATGGTTTGGGGCATGTTCTCCTGGCATGATCTGGGCCCTTTTAATTCGTGTGGAACAACGTCAGAATAGCACAACATACCTAAGTTTCGTTGCTGATCAAGTTCATCCCTATCATGTTGATGGCATATCCCGATGGAGATGGCTTCTTCCAACAAGACAATGCGCCATGCCACAGTGCTCGTATTGTGCAGGAGTGGTTTCAAGAACATGAGGGAGACTTTACCTTGCTTAGGTGGCCCCCACAATCACCAGATCTCAATCCAATTGAGCATTTGTGGGACGAAGTTAAAAGAGCCATCAGGCAGCTGGTTCCACAACCATCAAATCTCACAGAACTGAACAGTGCTATTCATCAGGCATGGTGTCAGCTTCCTCGCATCACCTTTCAACATCTCGTGGAGTCAATGCCAAGAAGAATTGCCACAGTATTGAAGGCAAAAGGTGGCCCAAGGAAGTACTGATGGGGGTGGTCATAATAATCTGGCCACTCACGTTCAAATATATCCCACGTTCAAAGGCTGTTAAATTGCATTGTTTACCCATATCTTCAGAAAAAAATCACTTCTGTCGTGGTAAACAACCTGCTTCCCTATTTATAATGGTCTAGCCCTCTAGCAACTTCAGCGCGAAATTATAGCTAATTTGCCTACAAACATCAGGTGGTCATAATAATCTGGCCACTCTTTGTATGTCTTTGGGCACTCATAGATCTTTCTAGGGATTTCTACAACTGACGATTTAAACCTTTGAGAAATATTGTTAGATTGCCTACCCAAAAGGATGTCCCAGTTTGTACCCCATCATCAGTGTAGGAGCACGCGATCCCCACACTTTTGCCAACACTGTGCTAACCTAAAAATAAAAGGCCCTTCAAAGTGAGAGGCAACCAGCATTTATTTGGGATCAGTAACAATTCAGGAAACACCAATTCTGGCAGAAGCCCAAATAGTGTTCTTATTAGGGGACAAAGGCAATGGGTATTTATGATACAGGGAAGGGGAGCAATTCCATCAACAGAAGGAAGGCATTTCTGATGTAGGCAGTGGGAATGGCACCAGGTGTCTGACAGGTGGGGTCAGACCAAACCTGGGTTCAGCAACCTCAGTACTTGAGTTCTGGCCAGGAAAGAATTCAGAGCAAGACCCAAACTGTAAGAGAACATTTATTGGGTAAATCACAGAAGTAGATCCTAGAAGAAATGGGCTTAGGAAAGGAGCTATGGAGGTAAAGGAAGGGCCCTTGGAGCTTGGGAGTGAGGATGGTAGTAGTAATATGTGTGTGGGGGCCGGGAGGGTGGGGGGCAGGGGGGGAG
>NW_005871224.1:67283-68470 GCF_000147115.1 Myotis lucifugus | reverse complement strand
GTAGGGGGGAGGGGAAGGGGGAAGGGTAGGAAAAGGCACTGGTGTGCTCCCAGGAGGGAGAGCGCATTGGGTGCTCTGTCCTAAGGGTTTTAAGGGCAGAGACTTTAGGGGAGGTCCCAGGGGGAAGCAGTTTTTCAGGTGTGTCCTTTCAGGGTTGTGGTCTCCACTGATTGATTGGCTGGAAGGAGGGCAGGGGGTCATTATTCAATGCAGCTGGTCCTGACGTCAGCCTTGGCTGGTTTTGTTGCTTATCCGGGCCTGGAGCTGAAATACAGCTGAGGCCTAGATGTTATCTCTCAGGAGGATACATCAGGGGCTCCAAACCACCGGACCAGTGATATACTAGGGGAGGAAAGGTCACCCTGGGGGCGAGGTCCCACCCTACAATTGATTGTCCACTGCTAGGCCCCTGGGCTTTCCATCCTGGTGACCCTCTGTACCTGGCCCATCGTCCTTGCTCTGCTCATGTCTGCCTAACTGACTACAGCATTTCTATTGGTGTTGATAACATAACATAGTGATGCTAATTCTAAACCTTTTTTAAATTTTCAGTCCAGTGTCACAATAACTGCTTTCTCGTTATTTTTACAAACGGGTTTTTTGGGGGAAACAAGGTTGCTTAGATCAATCCAAAGTCATTCTGTCCTGTTTTAACATTCCAAAGGTTTGAGACATAAGATGTGCAAGACTTCCTCTGGGATGGCAGCTCGGACTCCATTTTAAAGTGGTTCTGTTTATATTATTGTTCACACCTGGATGTACATGGCCACTGGATGGGGAGGTGGAAAAGTTATATCTCATTTGATGTTTTACTTTGCATTTCCCAGATTACCAGTGTGCTCAAGCATCTTTTCAAATGTTTATGATGACCATTCTATATTATCTTCTATGAATGGCCTGTTAGAATCTATTAGGGTTGTAGATATTTAAGTTTTGTTCTCAATGCACCCCAATTCCACCCTCTAGCAGCGGTTCTCAACCTGTGGGTCGTGAACAATGAAAATACATCCTGCATATCAGATATTTACATTACAATTCATAACAGTAGCAAAATTACAGTTATGAAGTAGCAACGAAAATAATTTTATGGTTGGGGGTCACCACAACATGAGGAACTGTATTAAAGCAGCGGTTCTCACCTGTGGGTCGTGAGCCTTTGGGGGTCGAACGACCCTTCACAGGGGTCT
>NW_005871224.1:29173-67037 GCF_000147115.1 Myotis lucifugus | reverse complement strand
ACCAAAAAAAATGAGTTGGCGGTGTCCACTCTGACACCGCGTGTCATTAGGTTGGCCATCACTGATCTAGAGGGAGCTAACAGTATGCTTCCATTACCAGACATGGTGGACTGGCTAAGGGCAGAAGCCATGACCCAAGACAACCAGCCAGAGAAAGCAAAGCTCCGTTCCCTGATTCCTTTAGTGCTATCGGGCAGAGAAACTCTGTCCCTCGCATTTGGTTCGGTAGTATTGTTACAGGTCTGCCTAGGGTCAGCCGGTAGTGTGTAGGTTCTTGACTTCATGCAGGAAAAATTTCACAATGAGCCAAGAGGTCATAGTTCGATTCCTGGTGAGGGCACATGCCTGGGTTGAGGGCTCAGTCCCCGGTGGACTATGAGAGAACATGTATTAAACTGGGCACAGTGAAACAAGAAAGGAATTAGCATAGAGGAAGCAACATGAGGGCCGAGGCTGGGCTGTCCTAGCTCTCTGGGAAGTTAGAGAAAAGGGCACCTTGGGGTCAGGTTCAGAGGATTAGCCTGGGATGAGCTGTGGCTGCCCATTGTTCCTCTGGTTGCAAGCCTGGTGGGAGGGTTTAGGAGATACATGCCTGTGGGGGAAGAGAAGGGAAGGGGTGAGGGTGGGAGCTGCTCCCCAGAGGGGGAGCAGGTGCTGGGTCCTTTGTCTTGAGGCTTTATCCCTCTCTTACAGGCTGGAATCTTAGGGGAGGTCTCAGGGGAGGGTTTCAGCAGAATCTTCATCCGTTTTCTAGGTGTGCTCCTTCAGGGTCCTGGTCTCCACCGATTGGTCAGTGTCAGGACAGGGGGTCCTTAGTCATCGCAGCTGGTCCAGGTGTCACTGACCTGGTTTTGCTGCTTTTCTGGGCCTGAGGCTGAAATACAACTGAGGCCTAGATGTTATCGCTAAGGAGGTGACCTTCTGTATCTGCTGTGAACTGCTCTGCCCCTTTGTTCAGCTCTCTGTCTCCGTTTCCCCGTTCCACTTGTCCTGGCTACCTGGCCTGTCTCAATATGAGGAACCTGAAATTTCCAGGGACCCCTAAGAAGAGCCGGAAAATGAAGATGCCACGGAGAAGGCAAAGCTGAGGAATGCAGATTCTGAGTTTGGGTGGTGTGATTATCTGAGCTCCTGATCCAGCCGCATCCAAAGTCTAACTATATACACTGGAACTTTCGGATGTGGAAGTGAATACATTTCTTTGTTTTAATTATTATTTCTAAACAGTTTAAATTGAGATTGGTGTGTGTGTGTGTGTGTGTGTGTGTGTGTGTGTGTGTGTTTAGAGAGAGAGGAAGGGAGAGGGAGAAGAGATAGAAACATTGATGAGAGGGAAACATTAACATAGATCAGCGGCTTCAGGCACACCCTCTGCTGGAGATCAAGCCCACAACCCAGACATATGCCCTGACTGGGAATCGAACCTGTGACCTCCTGGTGCATGAGCCAACACTCAACCACTGAACCACACCAGCCAGGCTGTGTGTGGTTTTTTGTGGTGGTGGTGGTGGGTTTTGTTTTTATTATTTTCCTACCTTGTAATGAGTCCTAATTAATCCACATGCCTAGAATGAACAAAACACATTCACAGTCAGGCCAACTTGGTTCTCCAGCCTGATGACCCATGGATGGGTTTCTAGGCCTGCCCAGAAGTGAAGTGTGATTCTTTTTCTTTTCTTTTTCTTTTTTTAGAAAATGTATCTTTATTGGTTTCAAAGAGGAAAGGAGAGGGAAAGAGATAGAAACATCAATGATGAGAGAGAATCATTGATTGGCTGCCTCCTGCACATCCCGTACTAGGGATCAAGCCTGCAACCTAGGTATGTGCCCCGGACCAGAATAGAACCCGGGACCCTTCAGTCCACAGGCTGATGCTCTATTCATTGAGCCAAACCAGCTAGGGCATCTTTTCTTTTCTTTTTTTTTAATGCTAAACAAAATGGAAGGCATGAGCCCCACTGTTTTGGAGGGAAGCAAGGTAGGCATAGAAAAGGCAATGCCTAGTCCTGGCCGGTGTGCCTCATGGCTCAGTTGGTTGGGTGTCATCCCGTGTACTAAGAAGTAGCTGGTTTGATTCCTGGTCAGGACACATGCCTGGGTTGAGGGCTCAATCTGGGGTGAGGGGCCTGCAGGAGGCAGCGAACAATGTTTCCCTCTCACATAGACACTTCTCCCTCTTTCTCTCCCTCTCACTTCCTCTCTCTCTAAAAATCAATAAACAATCTTTTAAAAGAAAGAGAGACAGAAAGAGAGAAAGGAAGGAAGGGAGGGAGGGAGGAGAGGGGGGAGGAAGGAAGGGAAATGCCTTGCATAGCAGATCCTTAGAGACCTCTTTTTTTTTTTTTTTAAAGATGAGCCTTCTGCCTGGCCAGCATGGCTCAGTGGTTGAGCATCAACCTATGAACCAGGAGGTCACGGTTCCATTCCCGATTCCCAGTGTCGGGCCACAGGCCCAGGTTGTAGTCTCAATCCCCAGTGTGGGGCGTGTAGGAGGCAGCTGATCAATGATTCTCTCTCATCATTGATGTTTCTATCTCTCCCTCTCCTTTCCTCCCTGAAATCAATAAAAATATTTAAAAAATAAATAAATAAAAGATGAGCCTTCTGACAATTTTCAGAGGGAAGGGGGTGGGGCAGGAATAGATTAACCAAAGAACTTATATGCATATATGCCTAACCCATGGACACAGACAATAGTGGGTGAAGGCATGGGGAGGAGGCGGCAGTGGGGAGGAGGGGGTCAATGAAGGAGAAAGGGGAACATCTGTAATACTTCCAACAATAAAGATAAATTTTTTTAAAAAAAGATGAACTATTGTGATCTGAGCAAACAGCATGGGTGGCAGAATGAAAAGAGGTTCTCATTACTTTTTTGTTTGATCTGGGTTGTTTGCATGGGTGGGTCGGGGGAGGGATACGTGGGCTGGTGGCTCTCTCTGTTATAAGAACCACAGCTGTCACCAAGGGGCTTCTGCACATTCTGTGAACAGTTGTCTTTGGATTCTGATTTTTCATGCTTCGCTGTGTCGATAGAGTGGCTTTCTGTGCTAAGCGTCCCAATTACCTGAGGTAGACACTCTTGGTGCACCCCCTTGTGGGCTTTGTGCACAGTCTTGTTGTAGTTAAGCCTTGATTGTTGTAGGTAAAACTTGGAGGATTTGCCCTCCAGGCCAATTGGCTGTGAGAATCAGCTGTGTCTACGGTGGGAGAACTTCTGTGCTGAAGACACCCTTAGCGGGCAAGACTTGCTTCAGTGGGGCTTTGGTGCTCACTGAGTCTGCCCCCTGAGTGTGTCCCTTATAGATCTGAGGAGTTGTAACTGGATGGTCCCACTCTGACCACTGGGTACACTGGCTCTTGGATCTAAGGAGGTGGAGTGAGCAGTTATGGCTGCTCTCAGTCCTGCCCTCAGAGGCCGTGCTTCTTGTCCCGGCAATCGCTGCAAGCACCTCCGAGAGAAAGCTGCCCTCGAGTTCTGACCGATGCCAGACAGTCCAGTTTCTCCCGTATGAGTCTGGGTCCCCAGAGATTCGCCCAGAACTGGAGCTCAGAGCCTGAGACTCCCTCCCGATTGAAAAAGACAATCCTGTCCTCATTCGCCAGCCCTCTCCGCATGCACCTCCACACCTTTGTATTTACTTCAGCACCGCACCTCCTCTGAGTCTCAGTATGCTTTTCTCTTTCCTTCTAGTTGTAGAAATTCCACTCAGCCAGCCTTCCTGTGGTTCTGGATGATGTCCGTTATGTCTTTTAGTTGTATTTTTGAAGTGGTTGTGCAAGGCAGCAATCTCCGGTGTTTACCTATGCCGCCATCTTGGTTTTCTGGATTCTGATTTTTCTTTCCCAAACAAAAAGGACTGCACTTGAGATTAGTCAGAGGCCTGGGGAGGCTGGGAGAGAGGAGGCTGCTACCTGCTGATAATATGGGGTTTCACCAGATAGCAAGAGGGGGGAGGGGGGACGTGAGTGAACAGAGCTTGGAATTCCAAATTTCCAACCCTGACTCCGCACATCCTAGCTGCTCCAGTTGCTGTGTCTGCCACACAAAGTGCCCCCAAACGTCGTGCCAACGAACAATCACGCATGATGCTTCCAGATGCTGTGGGTCGGGCATCCAGACACAGCACAACAGCCCTGATGGCCTGTCTCTGCTCTTCCTTATCTGGGGCCCCGCCTGGAAGACTCCAAGGCCAGGGGCTGGGTCACATGAAGGCTCCGTCACGCACACATGTGGCGGTTGGTGCTGTTTGCAGGCCGGGCCTCAGATTCTCTCCACATGGGCCTCTACGCATGGTTGGTTTGGGCCTCCTGACAGCAGGTGGCTGGGTTCTGAGACCAAGCATCCTGAAAGAGAGAGGCCGTTGGAGGTTGCAGCACCGGCATGGCCTAGTTTTGGAAGTTACTCAGCATCACTTCCTCCACATCCTATTAACTGACGCAGCCACAAGGTCCTGCCCAAGTTCAGGCGGAGAAGAGATAGACTTTGCTTCTTGGTGGGGAGAAACAAGGTTCTGAAGAGGCACGTGGGATTGGGAATACCGCTGTGACCATTTTTGGAAGTTACCATCGGCCACACTAACTGGATGCCAGCCAAGTTGCTTCACCTCTCTGGGCCTCAGTTTCCTCACCAGTCAAATGGGGATAATCATAGTTTCTACAGTCTAGACCAGCGGTTCTCAACCTGTGGGTCGCGACCCCTTTGGCGGTCGAACGACCCTTTCACAGGGGTCGCCTAAGACCATCCTGCATATCAGATATTTACATTACGATTCATAACAGTAGCAACATTACAGTTATGAAGTGGCAAAGAAAATAATTTTATGGTTGGGTCACAACATGAGGAACTGTATTTAAAGGGCCAGAAGGTTGAGAACCACTGGGAGAATCAAACATAATACATATACAGTACTTAGCACAGTGCCTGTGGCAGGGACAGTACTCAGTGAAAATTAGAATTTATTGTTAATAATAATTATTATTGAACAATGAGGTATCTTAGTACAGCTGAAACAGGGTGCTATGGGTTGAATTGTGTCCCCCCAAAATATATTCAAGTCTCCACCCCTTGTACCTGTGAATGTAACCTGATTTGGAAATTGGCTCTTTGCATATATAATTAAGATGTAAGTTAAAGTGAGGTCATACTGGAATAAGATGGGCCCTAAATCCAATCACCGATATCATGAAAAGAATTACAGACACACAGGGCAAGGGAGCAGAAATTAGAGCGATGCCCCTACAAGCCAAAGAACTCCAAGGATTGCCGGCAACCCCCAGAAGCCAGGGGGAGGCAAGCCAGGACCCTTCCCAAGAGCCATTAGAGTGAGCATGGCCCTGTGGACACCTTGATTTCAGGCTTCGGTCCTCCAGAATCATCTATAATAATAAAAGCATAATATGCTAATTAGACAGGACGTCCTTCCGGACAACCTTCCGGACAAAGCTGGGGCTGCGAGGGAAGCCCAGGTCCCAGGTGCCTGCCAGCAGCAGGAGGGAAGCCTGGGTCCTGGGTGCCAGAGGGAAGCCGGTGCTGGCAGCCGGGGGGAAGGCAGGCCTACTCTTGCACGAATTTCGTGCATCGTGCCTCTAGTGAGAGAATAAATTTCTATTGTTTTCAGCACTCAGTTTGTGGTACTTTGTCACAGCAGCCTGAGGACACTGATAAGCAGGGTCTGCTTGGAAGCCAGGAGGATGAGGTCTAAACCCGGAGCTGCCTCTGATTAGACAAGTGATGTTGGTTTCTTCCCTTCCCCTCGATGAGTCTGTTTCCTCATCTGTAAAATGGGGTGGGGGCTGGATGTGCTGGTTTCTAAAGACGCTCCCCTCTCAGGGATACTTAGATACACACGTAACAAACCTCAAAATCCATTGTCTCCTGAATGTTCAGGGGCTGACACTTCATTATGAAGCTAATCTCTTCACCTTTGGACCCTGAAGGTAAGTCCCAACCCCTATTCACAGTTTCTACCAACTAGCTTTGTTTTCTGGTTTAAAAACATTATTTTCAAATTATTATGACAAAAATAATATAGGAGTCACAGCTAAAACAAACCAAAAAATATCAAAGAGTATGTTTCAAAGTACAGTCCTCCTGCGGTCACCAATCCCACTCTAATGTGATAAACACCATTCTCACTTTGGTGTAGAATCTTCTATATATTTCTACAAACATATTTGATGATTTGTATGTCCACAGTACGTGTCCTACAGCAATGGATGTGCGCACAGTGTGTGTTTTTCAGCAGTGAGCTCATGCTGCACACACTTTTACTACCTGCTTTATTTCAGCTAACATACCTGGGAGATCAGATGAGGACTGATGCCAGGGCCGCTGTGTTACAGAACTCCGGAGGGCATCTTTGTGGAGAGCACAATGGGAACTGGTTGGAGAGAAAGCATCCCAACAAGTACCCAGGCCATGAAGATTCAGCACTGTGGACAGGGACATGGCTCTCCCTCCTGCCCTCCCCCCAACTCCCATTCCAGGCCGGAAGTTTTTTACGTGTACGGCAGATACAAAGATGACTGGCATATAGATTGTCCTCAGGGAGCTCACAGTCGTGGGAGAGAGAACTATGGGGTTGAGTAATAACCTAATAATGAATGACATGAGGATTACATTCTTATTCAAGAAAATATGCCGAAACAGGTTTGGCTCAGTGGATAGAACGTCGGCCTGCGGACTGAAAGGTCCCGGGTTCGATTCTGGTCAAGGGCATGTACCTGGGTTGCGGGCACATCCCCAGTAGGAGATGTGCAGGAGGCAGCTGGTCGATGTTTCTCTCTCATCGATGTTTCTAACTATCTCTCTCCCTTCCTCTCTGTGAAAAATCAATAAAATATATTTTAAAAAAAAGAAAATATAATAGCAATAGCAATCACTACTGTGTGCTCTGTGCTAAGTAAGCACTTCACATGCATAACCCTCATAACCACACTATGATGGAGATTATCTTATAACCCTATTTCACAGACAAGGAAACGAAAGCTCAGAGAGGTGACTCGCCAGGATGAATGGTCATGACCTTACCTACACAGACTGCCATCCAGGGAGAACTCCAGACGTGGGACTTAGGTAACAAATGCCTCTGACCGGCCATTACGTTCAGCCGACTGGCCTTGGGGGCTTAAACACCCTCACCACGGATTTGCCTTGCTGTTCAGCTGTTTACTTATTCAGGCCACAACAGGGACCTGAGCGAAACTCCCTCACCTTCTTACTGCAGCACAGGGACAATAAACACCTGTCTCCTGGCCTGACATGGCTGTACGTCCTCGAAGGTTATGGCCACATCTTGTATTATGGGCTTTGTGCCCGTGGAAGCATCTAGAACAGCATTTGCTCAGGGGTGCCCATGGCCTCACCGGTTTACTCCCAGAGATGACCTCTGCTGTCTTCCTCTCGCCCCCTGCTGTCTGCTGTGCATACTACAGCTGGCATCATCTTGAACAAAGGCACATCTGACCCCCCTCAGACAGACACCCCTTCGGTGTCCGCCCCTGGAATCCTTGGGATGCAGTCAAACCCCTCCCCACCGCCTGGCTTCCACGCCCCCTTGCCACTGCAGCGCCCTCTTTTGCTCTTGTGGCGGGCCAGCTCAGCCAAGGGTTCAGTGAGCCTGGGGGGAGGGGGAGGGGGGCTGGGCAGCGAAGGATGCAGTCAAACCCCTCCCCACCGCAAGAGAATAAGCTGGGTGGTGGATCTCCTGTGCCTGGCTGAGGCCACAGAGAGAAAGCAGAGGGCAAGCCGAGTCTTTATTTTATAGCCCGAGGTAAACAAGGTAGTGGTCACCATAGTTACAGTGTTCTTGTGAGTTTCACTTGTTTTGGCAGCACTTGCTGCACCTCCCACAGCCAATTAGCTAAGTAGAGCTATGTAGCTACCATAAGATCTAGGGCAGCGGTTCTCAACCTTGGCTGCACATTAGAATCACCTGGGAATCTTTTTAAAATCCTGATTTTTGGCCTCATCCTCCGGAAATTCTGTTTCTTTGTTACTAATGTTGTGGCCCCACCCCATAACAAAGAAACAGAATTTCCGGAGGATGGGGCCCAGAAATCAGGATTTTAAAAAGATTCCTAGGTGATTCTAATGTGCAGCCAAGGTTGAGAACCACTGATCTAGGGAACTCATAAGGTCAAGCCTCATTATGCTACGAGGACTGTGCCCTCTAAGCTGGGACTTGTTTGTGGCTTTGCCAACAGGTCAGTCCTAGGCTTAACCCTATAGCCGCTCCCTACAGCTCTGACAGCATGCACTTTAGGGTTTGGTGATGCCAGCCTGCTGTGGGCACTCCCTCCCCACCTGCGCCAGCTGGGCCCAGCCAGCCGGTCCCCTGAGAGGGAGGCGGTCCCCACAGGAAAGAGGACTGCTTTCTGCGGCTCCTGGCAGCCTCCCAGCTAATCCCACCGAGGCCCCGTGGTCATCATCGCCGGCCCATCAGCGCGGCAGCACATTACCCCGCGGATCCTTCCCGCAGCCGCCAACCATCCTCGCGGCTCTGGAACCAACCACCGCGCTTCCTCCCCGGAACTGGGAGGCCTCGGGTTCTGGACACCCCAGTCTCCCGCCCCTCCTTCCCTTTTCTTCTCCCAACCCGTTTAGACAGATAAACCGAATCCTTGGAGACCTCAGGCTCTCGGCCTGCGGAGTGGCTGTGAAGAGCTGAGCCCAAGGCGCAGGGTGGACGGAACCACAGCCACTGTCAGCCCTCCCTCCCCTTCCCCGCCCCCACCTAAGCGTGAAAACAAGTCGTGGGGCAGAATCGCAACCGCATGCACTCTGTCCGTTTGGGCTCCCATCACACAAATACCACTGACTGGGCGGCTTCAGCAACAACATCGATTTCTCACAGTCTGGAGGCCGAGAAGTCCAAGATCGAGGTGCTGTCTGATCGGAACCGGCTTCCTGCCGTGGCCCTGTGGCTCGGCTGGTTGGAGTGTCCTCCGGTACACCAAAGGGTTGAGGGTTTGATTCCCTGTCAGGGCACATATGCAGGTTTCAGGTTCGATCCCCCTTGGGGAGTGTGCAGGAGGCAGCAGATCGATGTTTCTCTCTCACATCAATGTTTCTCTCTCTCTCTCTCTCTCTCTCTCTCTCTCTCTCTCCTTTCCTTTTTCTAAAATCAATAAAAATTAAAAAAAAACACACCCAGCTTCTCCCCCAAAACAAAAAACACACAGCTTCCTGATGTGCAGATGGTCATCTTCTAGCCGTGACCTCAGGTGGTAGGGAGTGAAGGGAGCCCCACTCTCATGATCTAAGCAGCGCCCAGAGGCCCGCCTCCTAATGCCATCACACGGGCGGGTAGGATTTCAACCTGTGAATTGTGGGTTGGGGGACACACAAACGTTCAGTTCCTAACAACCACCTTGGGGAGACTTGTGTCTCCTTGTGGAAGACAAAGGCCTGGTTTCCTGAAGGAATTGGGGATTTTTTTCAACTTTGTTGTCAAAGAGCTACAGTTGGATGCTCCACATCAGGGGTCCTCAAACTACGGCCCGTGGGCCACATGCAAATACAAATATTGTATTTGTTCCCGTTTTGTTTTTTTACTTCAAAATAAGATATGTGCAATGTGCATAGGAATTTGTTCATCGTTTTTTAAAAAACTATAGTCCAGCCCTCCAACGGTCTGAGGGACAGTGAACTGGCCCCCTGTTTAAAAAGTTTGAGGACCCCTGCTCACATCATTAGGGAACAGCAAATCAAAACCACAATGAGTCTGACTGGCGTGGCTCAGTGATTGAGCATTGACCTATGAACCAGGAGGTCACGGTTCGATTCCTGGTCAGGGCACATGCCCGGGTTGCGGGCTTGATCCCCAGAGGGTGGTGCATGGAGGTGGCCAATCAATGATTGTCTCTCATCATTGATGTTTCTATTCCTCTCTGAAATCAATCAAAATATAGATTTTTAAAATATTTTATTGATTTTTTACAGAAAGGAAAGGAGAGGGATAGAGAGTTAGAAACATCGATCAACTGCCTCCTGCACACTCCTTACTGGGTATGTGCCCAAAACCAAGGTACATGCCCTTGACCGGAATCGAACCAGGGACCCTTCAGTCCGCAGGCCGACGCTCTATCCACTGAGCCAAACCGGTTAGGGCAAAATATAGATTTTTTTAAAAACCCACAAAATACAACTTAAACAAATATAGCCCTGGCAGTGTGGCTCTGTTGCTTGGGCATGGTCCCTTGCACCAAAAGGTTGCTGGTTCGATTCCCAGTCAAGGCACATGCCAGGGTTGCCAGCTCAATCCCTGGTGGGAGGTATGCAGAAGGCAGCAATCTCACATTGATGTTTCTCTTTCTCTCTCTCCCTTTCCCTTCCTCTCTCTCTAAAAATCAATAAAAGTATTTTAATAAATAAATAAATAAAAATGATATATACCAGAGAGGTCCTATATACAAGTACATTTTACCCAGCTTCCCATAATGATAACATCTTACATAAATAGATACAGCCCATTATCAAAACCAGGAAATGAACACTGGTATAGTGCTATTCACTAAACTACAAACCTCATTCTCTTTTGCCAGTTTGTATATGCATTCTCTGTGTGTGTATAATTCTGTGAAATGTTATCACAGGTGTACAGATTCATGTAACTGCCACCACAGTCAGGATATGTAACTGCCCCATCACTACAGTGTGCGTTTGAGTTGACCAGTTGTGAACTTTACTGATGTAAAGATAATTGTGCATTATCCGGGAGGTATTCACAGTGGATCATTATCTAGATTACACAGACAAGGAAAGGGAAAAATGACAGGATACTTCCCCTTTTATTTCCTTTTAACTGAAACGTTGGTCGGATGTGTTTTTAAAGGTTTAGAAGTATTTGTTTTCACATTTTTTGGTATCTAAAGTTCCATTCACTGATCAGTAATAATAACCTTGTTCCATTAAAGTTCCTTGTCTTTATCAAAAAACTTCAAGCTAGAAACTAAATTATGGAACATGGCATGACATATCCCTTGCTGTATCTTTTAAAAAAGGAATGATAAGACTAGCTGGTTTGGCTCAGTGGATAGAGCATTGGCCTGTGGACCAAGGGGTCCTGGGTTCGATTCCTGTCAGGGGCATATGCCCGGGTTGGTCCCCAGTGGGGGGCGTGCAGGAGGCGGCCGATTGATGATTCTCTTATCATTGATGTTTCTTTATTTTTTTTAAAAAATATACATTTTATTGATTTTTTTACAGAGAGGAGGGGAGAGGGACAGAGAGTTAGAAACATCGATGAGAAAAAAAAAAAAAGAAAGAAACATCGATGAGAGAGAAACATCTATCAGCTGCCTCCTGCACACTCCCTACTGGGGATGTGTCCGCAACCAAGGTACATGCCCTTGACCGGAATCGAACCTGGGACCCTTCAGTCTGCAGGCTAATGCTCTATCCACTGAGCCAAACCGATTAGGTCATTGATGTTTCTATCTCTCTCTCCCTCTCCCTTCTCTCTGAAATCAATAAAAATATATTTAAAAAAAATAAAGGAATGATAAGAATAATTTGTGAAGCCCTAGATGGTTGACTCAATGGTTAGAGTGTCAGCCTGTGGACTAAAGGGTCTCAGGTTCGATTCTGGTCCAAGGGCATGGACCTCAGATGCAGGATCAGTCCCTGGCCCCAGTTGGGTGCATGTGGGACACAACAGATTGTGTGTCTTTCTCACATCGATCTTTCTCTCTTTGTGTCTCTCCCCTTCCCTTTCATTCTCTCTCCCTCTCTCTCTCTCTCTTTCTCTCTCCATCTCAAAAAAAAAAAATCAATGGAAAAAATATCCTTGGGTGAGGATTAACAACAACAACAAAAAGAATAATTTGTGAAATAATTTTGATGATGATTCATCACTTAGAGCAGTGAATCTCAATCTTCTTAAAAATGTATTCATTTGAGAGAGAGAGAGAAAGAGAGAGGGGGGAAGGGAGGGAGAGAGAGAAAAACACATCAATTTGTTGTTCCACTTATTGATGCATTCATTGGTTGCTTCTTGTATGTGCCCCTGAGTGGGGGTCAAACCTGCAACCTTAGAGTCTGAGGACAACACTCTAACCAAATGAACTACTCGGCCAGGGTGTGAATGTCAATCTTGACGCACACTAGAAACACAACACTGAAAATATTATTTCTTAGAATCCCTATGTCTAGGTCCTAATTTAGACCAATGAAATAAAATCTTTTGGGATAGGACCCAGGCATCTATGTGTGTTTTTTTAGCTTTTAATTTTGACATTATTTTAGATTTATAGAGAACTTGTAAAAATAGACCAGAGTTAAAAAACAAAATCAAACAAAAAAACCACAAAAAAAGAGAAAGAAAAATAGACCCGAGTTCCTGTCTACCCCTCACCTGCTTCCTTTAAGGTTAACACCTTGCGTGATCACAGGGCAATGACTCAAACCAGAAATTAACATTGGTACAAAACTATTATCTAAACTATAAGGTTTGCTTGGATTCTACCAGTTTTTCTATCGATGTCTTTTTTCCTATCCCAGGATCCAATCTGGGGTCCCGCATCGCATTTTGTCATCTTATCTGCTTTGTTTCTTCTTGGAGATGATGGTTTCTCAGTCTCTCCTCGTCACTTTGAAGAGTGCTGGTCAGGTATTTTGTGGAGTATTTCTCAATCTCACGATTAGATTGAGGTTGTCATTTGGGGCCTGAACATCACAGAAGCAATGCCCTGTACTTCTCAATGTATCTTATTGGGGGTGTATGATGTCAATATATCTTTTATTGATGATGTAAACCCTAATCACTTAGTTAAGTTGGTGTATGCTAAATTTCTCTCCTGTGAAGTTACCATTTTTCCCTTTGCAATTAATAGCTATCTTGGAGGAGAAACTTTAACACTATCCTGTTCTTACCAGTCCTTTTGTGTGAGTGTGTGTGTGTGTGTCCCAATTTGCAATCTTAAGACTTGAATAAAACTTTGTCATTTAATTCTAAAAAAAAAAAAAAAAGACTATCTTAAATTCCTCCACCTTTTGCCTACCAATTCTAGCACCCATCAGTGGATCTTGCCTACAGGAATTGTTTCTCTTTTCCTCTGTACAGATGTAGATGTCAACAAAAACCACCTCCATCTTTGTGTCCTTTCATGCCGTGACCTTTGATCAGCCTCACTCTCCTTAGTCAGCATACCAACGTCTACTAGTCAATGATTTTCTGTTCCTTAAAATGTAACCAATACTTCCATTAGCAGTGGCCAAGGTGGCAACTGAGATGAATACCAAACTGGTGACAGTATCCACCACCAGGAGGCGTGGCCCCTGCTATTACTGCCTTCTTTTTCTTTGTCTTGTCAGTCATTAGTACCCGAGTTATACTATTTTTTTTTAAATCCTCACCCGAGGATATTTTTTTAATTGACTTTAGAGAGAGAGGAAGGGAGAGGGACAGAGAGAGAGGGAGAAATATGGATGTGAGGGAAAAACATTGATTGGTTGCTTCCCATATGCATCCTGACTGGGAATCGAACCCGCAACCCTTCTGCGAATAGGACGATGCTCCAACCTACTGAACAACACCAGCCAGGGCCTGAGTTACACTATTTTTTAAAATATTTTTTTTTATTGATTTCAGAGAGGAAGGAAGAGGGAGAGAGAGAGAGAAACATCGATTATGAGAGAGAATCATTGATTGGCCGCCTCCTGCATGCTTCCTACTGGGGATTGAGCCTGCAACCCAGGCATGTGCCCTTGACTGGAATTGAACCCAGGACCCTTCAGTCCACAGGCCGATGCTCTAGCCACTGAGCCAAACTAGGTAGGGCATGAGTTACACTATTTTTAAAAAGGTACAGTAGCAGGAGTTGTGAGCAGAGGATAATTTGTGCAAAACTGCTGGGCCATCTGTCTGCTCCAGCCCAATCCTCCGGTAAGTAAATTACTCTATAATAAATTCTGTTATGCCTGACCGGTTTGGCTCAGTGGATAGAGTGTCGGCCTGTGGACTGAAGGGTCCCAGGTTCGATTCCGGTCAAGGGCATATACCTTGGTTGCGGGCACATCCCCAGTAGGGGGTGTGCAGGAGGCAGCTGATTGATGTTTCTAACTCTCTATCCCTCTCGCTTCCTCTCTGTAAAAAATCAATTTATTTAAAATAAATAAATACATAAATAAATAAATAAATAACTTCTGTTATATTCGATGAAGTTGCCTGCTTCATCTTTCGGCCTGAAGATACCTTCTTGTACTGTGGCCATTACACCTTTGCCCCATTGTTGGACATCCTCATTCCTTCTCCATTTATTAACTGGAACTCTTCCATATGAAAGAGTGTTACTTACTTACTAGAGGCCCGATGCATGAAATTCATGCAAGGGGCTCGGCCCTCACAGCTCCAGCTTCATTCGGAAAGCCATTCGGCTGTCCGGTGTAATTAGCATATTACACTTTTATTATTATAGATATGTGTGAAATCCTGGACATTTATTCTAGCCCGTCGATTACAAACCAAGACCGTCATTATTGCCCAAATTGTTGCAGTGTGGGCCATTGGGAGCCCTTTCAGATTGGCACCCTTGCCCTCTCAACCGGTCTCTATCCTTTTCTGAGCACTTTCTTACTTTTTGGCACCACCAGGTGCTCCAGGCTCATCTTGTGGTTTCTCCGGCCCAGCCCTGGAATGCTGTTACAGGTTGAAAGTAGAGGAGCGGCATGATTGGTATGTGTAGTAGAAAGACCACTCTGGCTGCAGTGTTGCAGTTGGTTGGGCGGGTGGGAGAGAGAGGGAAAGTGTGGCGATTTGTCAGGAGGTTGCAGCACTCTGTTCAATTACATATAGTAACAGCCCCCACGGGAGTAGCAACCCAGGAAATGGAGAAGAGGAGATGTGAGTATGAGAGATTGCGGTTGCACAATGGTCACATTTGACAATGGGTGAAAGAATGTGGAAGAAGGGTAGGTAAGGTGCGTTAGCTATCAAGTTTGGGTGACTTGAAGGCAAGTGCTCTCATTTGAATTCAAGGACCACATGGAGCACCCACTGTATGTAAGATTGTAGGTGCCAGGTGCTGGGGACACAGAGGTCTCTTCTCCGAGGACTTCTCGGTGTGGTAGTTGCTAGGACATAAGGAAGCACGGGGACCAATGGGAGCCCAGATGAGGGGTGCAGTAGCCAGCCTCCAAGGGGGTCACAGTTTCTCATGCATCCTTCTAGAAATTTGCTCTGCCTCTACAGGCATAAACAAACTAATGGTCTTCTTTTAAAATATCATAGGAGCCCTAGCTGGTTTGGCTCGGTAGATAGAGCGTCAGCCTGCGGACTGAAGGGTCCCAGGTTTGATTCCGGTCAAGGGCATGTACCTTGGTGGCGGACACATCCCCAGTAGGGGATGTGCAGGAGGCAGCTGGTCAATGTTTCTCTCTCATCGATGTTTCTAACTCTCTATCTCTCTCCCTTCCTCTCTGTAAAAAATCAATAAAATATATTAAAAAATAAAAAAAATATCATAGGAGTTAGATCACTCAAGGCGTATGGTTCTGCAACATGGCATTCTAACCTGATCTCTCTTGGAGATGGTCCTATTTGGGGATATTTTCTGCCTCCTTCTTTATAAAGGCGCATGGCAAACCAGCCATGGCATGAGTGTCTTTTGATTTACTTAGCAAATCCCCCACTCATAGATTTTTACAATAGCTCTGATTTTTTTATATGACATTGCCTCAGGCACGTGCAAGCCACTGTTGGGCCAGGGCCAACATGAGAAACGAACTCACTGAGTCACAGGACAGTCTTGTTTTTGATCGTTCACAGATATTGCCAGCCTGCTCTGGAAAAGACTGTGCCCTATGACACTCTTCTTCCAACAAAAATGGAGATGCCCTTTTCCCTGTCACCCTCCCGCCCTGACACGTGGTTATCAGACTTTTTCATCCTTACCCATCAAACAGGTGGAGTATGTTATCGTGTCATAATTTATCTCTTTAAGTGACGTAGCATGTAACTTTTAGAATGAAAATGCGTGCTCTTAGAAACAAACGGTATTTAGATAAGTAACACTTAGAAGCTGGATACAGGGGACAGCATCTCTTCTCCAGACCTAAGATGTACATCGTTTATCCAGGATCAGAGCCTCCAGTGCAAAAGCAACCCTTCCAAGAGCAGTTTCTCAACCCTGGGGGCAGCCTTAGGTCCCTTGGTCTCACAAATCCCGCTCCACAAGCTTCTTGAGAGATTTCCCCAAGGCTCCCCTTCACCACCAGAGGGCGCCTGGTTAGTGTCTTGATCCCCAGAAGCTCAGGAGACCAATGAAATTTTCCAAGAAGCCGGAAAGTCATTTCAGGTTCTGGGGCCCAGAGGTGGTTTTGTCCTTGACCCACATTCCTGCTCCCCACCCCTGGTAAAGCCATCCCTAGTACCGGAGAATTCCTGCCTCCAGAGGAGCTAATGTACTGGAATAGAGGCCATAGGAGAGGGAAATTATTCCCAATTCTAATAAAGATGCTGTTACCTAATCGGTTCACATAGACACTGTAACATATAATCATAAGAGTGCCGTAGTAGCCGGTCAGTGTGGCTCAGTGGTTGAGCGTCGACCCATGAACCAGGAAGTCACAGTTCGATTCCTGGTCAGGGCACATGCCCAGGTTGGGGGCTCGATCCCCAGTATGGAGCAGGCAGGAGGCCGCTGGTCAATGATTCTCTCTCATCATTGATGTCTCTGACTCTCTCTCCCTCTCCCGTCCCCTCTCTGAAATCAATAAAAACATTTAAAACAGAAAAAGTGTGCCGTAGAAGCCAGCCTCTGCAATGGCTCCCAGTGATTCTCACCTCCTGATATTCACCCCTTTGTAGAGCCCTCCCGCACAATGAAAAGAGCTGGCTTGTGGGACTAGCAGGATATGAAGGAAATCACAGTGTGAGACTTCATAACGACATTACAGCTTCTGTCTTGCTGTCTTTTGAGTCACATTCTCTGACTCAGCTGCTGTGTTGTGAGGACACGCAAGCCGCCCGATGAAGAGGTCCGTGTGGGGAGGCACTGCCACCTCCCACCAACAGCCACCACTAAGTCCCAGGCATGTGGGGCAGCCACCTCGGAAAAGGATCCACCAGCCCAAGTTTCTAGATGACTGCGACCATAGCCAACATCCTGACTACAACTCCATGAGAGACCCTGAGCCAGAACCATCCAGCTAAGCCACCTTTAGATGCCTGACCTACAGAAACTGTGACATAATAAATGACTGTTGTACGCCTGGCCAGGTAGCTCAGTTGGTTAGAGCGTTGTACCCATATGTCAAGGTTGTCAGTTCAATCTTCGTCAGGGCACATACAAGAATCAACCAATGAATGCATAAATAAGTGGAACAAAACATCAATGTTTTTCTCAAAATAAAAATAATAAAATAAAAATAATTTTTAAAAAATGACTATTGCCAAAACCGGTTTGGCTCAGTGGATAGAGCGTCGGCCTGCAGACTGAAAGGTCCTGGGTTCGATTCCGGTCAAGGGCATGTACCTGAGTTGCGGGCACATCCCCAGTAGGAGATGTGCAGGAGGCAGCTGATCGATGTTTCTTTCTCATCGATGTTTCTAACTATCTCTCTCCCTTTCTCTCTGTAAGAAATCAATAAAATATATTTTTAAAAAAATAAAAATAAAAAAATGACTATTGTTTTGAGCCACTACATTTGGGTTTATTTGTTACACAGCTAATACATGTGCCTACCTCATAGTTTTGTGAAGGTTAAATTTAATAATGTATGTAAGAGCTTAGCATAGTGCTTTATAAAGTATTGGCTTCTGTGTGTAAATGAACATAGTACATACACATGCCCAGAAACTACAGACTAGTAGAGACCCCTGGGACAGTGAAAGAGTGACTAGGGCCATCAGAATGTCTTGAGGGGAGAAAAGTGGCTATTTTCCAACGTCTAGAGAGAGAACTCAGTAAATTAAAAGAACGAGGATAGCAAACTGGTGGCCTGAAATCAGAATTTAGCTCAGAAATGTGTTTTTGTTTGGCTGGCAAAATGCTTTATTAAAGAATCAAGCCCCCATGTAAAACTCAAAAAATTGTTTTGAGCCCTGGCCGGTGACTCAGTTGGTTAGAGTTTTATCCTGATACACCAAGGCTGTGGGTTCCATCCCCAGTCAGGGCACATATAAGTAACCAATAAATGCATAAATAAGTGGAACAACAAGATCTCATTCTCGCTCTCCCTCTCTCTCTTGCCCTCCCTCCCTTCCTTCCTTTCTCTCTCTCTCTAAAAAAAAATAAAAAATTGTTTTGACATCAAAGTTCACATTTCCAGTTTCTCTTAAAAATTCCTAAGATGTGGCAACACTGCCCATATTTTGCCCAGCAACAAGCAGCTAGAATTCAGTAGTAGCTGCCCCTTTAGAAAGGGATTCCAGTTCACCGTGGTCCGCACTCCTCGCTACTGCCACCCCTACCCCTACCCTCCAGGCTGAAATCCAAAGCCAATTATTATTTGAACATTTGAATTACTGTTTTTCTTTCAGCCAAGCAATATTTCTCAATACCCGCTTCTCTATCAAAAATGGGAAAGAAAGCTAGATGGCAAGGCTGTTTGGCATTTGAAAACTAACCCGAGGTGCTGTATTATGCAAAGAAAGATTATTCAAGTCTCCTTGGCACTTGGTTCCCTGAACTTACCTTTTTGAACTTTAGATTCTTGTGAACACTTGTCAGAAGCTGACAAGACAAGGAGGGAGGGGGCTGGGTGTGGGGGAGAATGGAGAGCTCAGGAGTTCCTAGGACCCAATTTGCATCATCACTGTACTCTCAAGTGTTAGGGAATAAAGGAGCTCTGGGAGGCTCTGAGGAACAGGAGATGGACATACTGCTGTTTTCTTCAGATTCCCAAACAGAGCCAGCACTCTTGGCATGCATCAAGTCATAGGAGAAAAGAGGAGGAATTTCTCAGCCACGCACATTAAAATGTAGCTACTTGATTCAGTGCATTTCCCCTCTCCAATAAGAAGTAGTATGGCCCTACCTGGTTTGGCTCAGTGGATAGAGCGTTGGCCTGTGGACAGAAGGGTCTGGGGTTTGATTCCGGTCAAGGGCAAGTACCTCTGTTGCAGGCTCCTCCCAGCCGGCCCCTGGTTGGGGCTCATGTGGGAGGCAACCAATCGATGTGTTTCTCTCACATTGATCTTTCCCTCTCTCTTCCACTCTCTCTAAAAATCAATGGAAAATATCCTCAACTGAGGACAATAAAAGGAGGAAGAGGAGGAGGAGGAGGAGAAGAAGAAGAAGAAGAAGCAGAAGAACAATTCACCATAGCTAAGATCTGGAAACAGCCTAAGTGCCCATCAGTAGATGAATGGATTAGAAAACTGTGGTACATCTACACGATGGAATATTATGCTGCTGTAAAAAAGAAGGAACTCTTACCATTTGCAACGGCATGGATGGAACTGGAGAGCATTATGCTAAGTGAAATAAGCCAGTCAATGAAGGAAAAATACCACATGATCTTACACATTCATGGATAATAGAGACCATTATAAACTTTTGAACAATAATAGATACAGAGGCAGAGCTGCCTCAAACAGATTGTCAAACTGCAGCGGGAAGGCCGGGGAGGGTTGGGGGGCAGGAGGGAGGGGGGTAAGAGATCAACCGAAGGACTTGTATGCATGCATATAAGCATAAGCAATGGACATAGACACTGGGGGGTAGGGGAGGCCAGGGGATTGTCAAGGGTGGGGGAAAAAAGGACACATATGTAATACCCTTTGTAATATTTTAAGCAATAAAAAAATTAAAAAAAAAAAAAGAAGAAGCAGAAGAATGTTTCCTTGGCCAGTGTGGCTCAACTGGTTGGAGCATTGTCCCATACATCAGAAGGTGGCAGGTTTGATTCCCAGTCAGGGCACATGCCCAAGTTTCAGGTTTGATCCCTGGTTGGGGCATGTGTGGGAGGCAACTGATTGATATTTCTCTCTCATATTAATGTTTTTCTATCTCTCCCTTTCTTTCTCTCGAAAAATCAATAGAAAAAAAAGAGAAGAAGAGCACTTTCTGGCATCTTTTGTAAGAAGGAGTATGTTAATAAGAATTATTGAACTGAAAGGGTTTCTTTTAAGATAGGTGGAAAGAGCAAATAAGGATGAGGTTAATCATTTATCCGATCACCTAGTTAATGTGTTATGTGCTTTGGGGAAGGCTTTTGTTTTCAAAAGGAGAAAGCACATTATATGGAATGAAATCCAAGATATACTTGATGTAAAGAAGATGCAGAATGGCTTGATTCATTCCCTACAGTTTGTTTTTTGGGGGGAGGGGGGGAGCTATGTAACCTTAGTGCCCAGATGGCTCCTGGGACAAATGGCTGATTTCAAATCTGGAGCAGAAATGTGCAAGGTGAGCAAGGCAACTGTCAAAATTGCTTGGGTCATACCAATGGTCTCAGGTGCCAAGTTCAAGTCTCCCATAGACCAAAGAGGGTATCATCTGAGTATCGATAAGGATAACTGAAATGTGAGGAACCAAGATGGTGGCGTAGGTAAATTCAGTACTTGCATCCTCCCACAACCACATCAAAATTGCAACTAAAATACAGAACCACCATTGCCGGGACTGACCAGAAGACCCTGAGCGACGGATGAATGAACGAATGACACACGTCTCTGTGAAAGAGAGGCTAAGGGGCTGCTTGGCAGGAGGCACCAAAACAGCCCCATTCTCCTGCCTCCTTAGGCCTTTATTGTAACAACAGCTTGAACTAAAATTAACCTCTAGATACAATCAGCAGGGTAAGTATCCTTGAGAAAGCACATGCTTCTACGTGGTTGGGTCTAAAAGACTAAACATAGAGATTCCAGCAAAACACCGGGGGCTCAGACTTGTTTGGAAAAGTCAAGGCAGGGTCTGCCGCCTTCGGCAAGGTCCCCCTAAGAGGCCCCCGACCTTTCAGAGAATCCTCCTTACAGACTTTCCAAACAAGTCCCGTGCTTCCCCACAAACCATCATTCAGAACTGCCTGAAATCTGGCTTAATGGAAGTCCTACAACTAGAAAATTAAAGAAGAAAGCACATTGAGACTGGTAGGAGGGGTGGAGGCGTGGATGGGCTGGTCCGACACGCATGTGTCCCTCCTTTTTTTTTTTTTTTAATCGGGAGAGCTATCTCAGCTGCAGATGCCTCCCGTGAGAAACAAGGGATCCCAGCCCCACCCCAGGTCCCCAGCCCAGGGTTCCAGAGCCGGGAAGAGCTCTTAAATGTCAATTTAACGGAAGTACAGGGAACAGAGGAACATATGAAGTGACATAACCGTGGGTGCAATCAGCAAAATCTTATAAAGGAAAAGAGAGCGATGGAGGGGACCAATACTAAAAGGGCCTTAGCCATATCAACCAATGGTAACGGACCTTATTTGTATCTTGATACAAACAAATGGCAAAACAAAATGGCAAATGGCAAAAATGGAGAAATCTGAACATGACTGAATAGTTTATTGTACTGAGAAATTTCTGTTAAAATTATTACATATGATGATGGTATTGTGATTATGATCTTCAGAAGGAGTCTTATATGTTTGGGGTCCATTCTGAAATGAAATTAAGAAGTGTCCAATTAATCTGTTGGGAGCAAAAGTGGGTGTGGCAGAGATGACACGAGGCTGGCCAGGTGTGGACAGTGGTTGAAGCTGGGTGCTGGGCACAGAGAACGGTCATTATACCGTTCTCTCTTCTGTTGGCACATGTTTGAAATTTTCCTCAAGAACATTTAAAAACAGTGTGTAGGTGGGAAGGGAGAGGATGTGTAAAACTAGTTGCTAGGATATGCAGACATTCTCTCTGGAAGGACAAAGGAGTTGGTAACAATGTTTGCCGGGGTTCATGTCCCAGCATCAAGAAGGGTTCAGGAATCTGGAAAAGGCTGCGCGTAGATGACATAGAAATCCAGAGACTAATAAAGAGTCCGGAGACGAGATATAATTTTGAAAGGCATTGGGGGTCAGAGGACCTTCAGTAAAGGAACTGAAGACTCCCTCCTTGTCTAGGACCCTTGCTTTTATTAACACAATTTGTCCTAAGGCAAGGTGGAGATAATACACTTCAAAGGGTAAGGTTTCAAAGGGTACAGGGTCCATTGTCAGAATGGGGGAATAGCCTACGGCTGTTCAGGTGTTTGGCCAGTAGGAGGCAATAACATGTAGATTAAGATGCCCTTGAACTGTCTGTCAGCCACAATCAGTTTCCTACTCAGGTTTGGGGAAATGCCTTTAGCCATTCCCAACAGGTGACTACATGTGTGACTCAACCCTGTTGAGTCCCCAAGTCTCACCAACCTTTTGATGAAACTCTTGAAATTATGACATGCTGGAACTGGTCTACAGCAAATGTTGACATCTGGGGTGAGGAACTGTGGGGAGAGAGACGGGTGAAGCAGGGAGGGTTTTTACTATATCCTCTCTTATATCTGTTAACATACATGACCTTTTAAAAATTAAATCTTTATTGTTGATTTCCATTTCTGACCAAAATATAGATTATTGTAGAGATGGCCGAGGAGGTAAGGTCCTGATACCAGCCCTGCCACTGCGTCTGGGTGACCAGGGTGGGCAACTCACTTTGTCATGTTTGTGGCCACTTCCTTTGCTGGATTATATTTTTAATAAAGTGAAGACTAAAAAAAAATCTTTATTGTTGAAAATATTATATATGTTCCCCCTTAACCCCTTCCAGTCTGCCCCTACCCCCCACCCCCGCCCTTCACCACCCTATTGTCCGTGTCCACGGGTCATGCATATATGCATACAAGGTCTTTGGTTGATCACTTCTCACCACCCTCCCCTGCCTCACCACCCTCCCCTGCCTTCTTTCAGAGACTGCAAGCATACAGATGTCTTACCTACAAAAATAAAATGGATATGCGGGTCAGTCAGACAGAAAGAAGCGTGGTGCTTTGACCCACAGAGCAGAAAAAGACTGTTTTGGAAAGACTGTTTTGGACTGAGGACAGGAGAAAGACAAGCGACTGCTGGTCTGTGGGCCTTGTAGTCGAGGGCTGCACCCCGAGTTAAGGTGGGGAGAGGGGTCCGCTGGGTGGTGCATCCCCATAAAACACACCACAGAATCTCCATCTCCGTTTCACAGGTGAGGAAGCAAAGGCTAAGAGAGGTGAGCTGACTCCCAAAGGGCAGAGCTAAGCTTGAACCCAGGCTTCCTGGAGCCCTGAGCAGGATATAGAAGCAGCAGAGAATTCTAGAGCCTCAGAAGTCATGTGAACCAAGACGGTGAATCCGTGGCAACCATGTGGGTTAATGACAGAGGGACACTTTGGCACCTGCAAGACTTCCAGTGTGGCGAGCTGGCACGGCCATGGCAGCCCCATATTGGGCGCCTTTTGAGGTCAAGAGGGACCTATGTGCCGTGCCAGCTCATCCAGGTTCGGTGACCCTGAGAGGGGGTGGTGAAGGATTGAGAAAAGACAGACAAGAGAAGAAAGCTGGGTCTGGTGGGGCGCTGTCCTCCCTGACGGAGAGCCTCTCTGATGGAGAGCTAGCGACAGTGCCACGGGCTACCAGCTGTGTCTTTATTTTATAGCCAGATTCCACGAGGCAAAGTGAGGGCGTGGTCAAGATGTTTACAACATTCTCGTGGGTCGATCCTACTCAACTACATGCACCTGAACTTTATCAAGCCCACATCACTCAGGCACTTGGGGGCCACGTGTTCGGACCATAGGTTCAAGCTTACAACCATAGCTGTTGGTTATAATTGTGCTGGGAGGGCCCTGCCCTCCAAGCTGGGACTTGCATGTGGCCATGAGAGGATTGTGCCCTCTCATTAGTTGGAGGCTTGAACCTGTCCAAACACTGTAGCCGCTCTTCACACTCCAGGATCACAGCACAACCGTGGAGAGAGAGGGGCGGGTGTCCCAGAAAGGACACGGGGTTTGCATGAACCTGAGCTCTAGAAAACGGACACAGTGATCGTTTTGCACACCTGCATTTGTGGCCTATGTTGTAGTAATGGGTCCCGGGATCAGACGAGCCGAGGAGACCGGCTCTCTGTGGCTCTACTTTCTGGTCCGTAAAATGGGACAAAGAAAGATCCCCTTCCAAATATCACGGAGGACATTCAAAGATGCAGTAGATAAACAATATTTAGCACACTAGATGAAGGTGTGGGTATGAAGAGCGACCTATTTTATTTTTTATTCGTACAGACTGTTTATTCAAATTAAGATTAAATCAAGGTCCACTTGTTACATTTGGTTGCTGTGCTTTTTAAGTCAAGAGGGACCTATTTTATTTATTTTTTATTTATATTTATTTTTTTGTGAATCCTCACCTGAGGATATTTTTCCATTGATTTTTAGGGAGAGTGGAAGAGAGGAGGGGAAGACAGAGAGAAACATCGATGTGAGAGGGACACATCAATTGGTTGCCTCCTGCATGAGCCTGGACCTGGGCTCAGCTGGGGAGGAGCCTGCAACCGAGGTATGTGCCTTCGACCGGATTTGAACCCAGGACCCTTTGGTCCACAGGCCGATGCTCTATCCACTGAGCCAAACCAGCTAGGGCAAGACCTGGTTCTCAACCTGTGGGTCGTGAACAATGAAAATACATCCTGCATATCAGATATTTACATTACGATTCAGAACAGTAGCAAAATTACAGTTATGAAGTAGCAACAAAAATAATTTTATGGTTGGGGGTCACCACAACATGAGGAACTGTATTAAAGGGTCGCAGCATTAGGAAGGTTGAGAACCACTGGAAGAGGGACCTATTTTAGATAGGGTATTTATATTAAGGTTTGGAGAGTGAGTAGGTAGAGAATGAGTGGTGTGTTAGTTAGAATACTGTACTATGAACTGGATGCTGTAACTGTAAACAATAATATAAACGAAGCCACTTTAACATGGAGCCCGAGTGCCACGGCGGAGGAACTGCTTTGCATGTCTTATACCTGAAACCTTAGAATGTTAAAAGCAGAGCAAAAAAACCTTTGGACTGAGCCTAAGGTAACGCTGTGTTGCAAAGACAACAGGAAAGCAGTCATGATGACTACTGCACTGATGACTACTGGACTGAAAATTAAAAACATGGCTCAGAATCAGCATCACTGTGTTAGCTCATCTGCACCAATAGAAATGCCTTCCTTCCATTGATGTAATTGTTCTGCTTCCCCTTCTCATAAATACGCATTGCCTTTGTGTACTATTGGGAACACTATTTTGGCTGCTGCCTGAATGAATGATTCTCAAATAGTTATTCTTATTGATTTCAAATAAATGCTGTTGCCTCTCACTTTGAAAAGCCTTTTAATTTTTCTTATTTATTTTTTTTAAATAAATCTGATTGATTTCAGAGAGGAAAGAAGAGGGAGAGAGAGAGAAAAAAAAACATCAATGATGAGAGAGAATCATTGATCAGCTGCCTCCTGCATGCGCCACACTGGGGATTGAGCCTGCAACCTAGGCATGTGCCCTGACCGGGAATCCAACCATGACCTCCTAGTTCATAGATGATGCTCGATCACTGAGCCTCACCAGCTGGGCAGGTCTTTTTATTTTTAAGTTAACATAACAAAGGTCAACCAGCAGTGGGTAAAACAAGATAGACGTGGGCCTTTCTCTTATTTAAGTCACCTCGGTCCAGGGCTGTCACAGCTGCTCCTCAGGGTCAAGAATTGTTACCTCAGAGTCCCAAATGGCTGGTGTAGCACCTGCCATCACACAAACATTCTAGCCAGCAGGAAAGAAAAAGAAAGTGTACACTTCTTTCCGTTAAGGCCATGACTGAGAGGCTGGACACATCACATGGCTCACATTCCATTAGCCAGAATTTAGTCACGTGAGAAATGTAGACTCCCTCCGAGTGTGTTAGTTACACCCCAGGGAGCTGGGACTAAAGGAGTGAGGGGTGAAGGGGTGTCTGGGGACAGTGACTGGCCTCTGCCACAAGCAATGGAAGACCGTCCCAGGCAGAAGGAACTGCGTGTGCACACAAATGATACTAAAGCTGGGTATGAAAGCCTGATTAGGAGTGGGTTAGTCAAAGGGGACAGCTTGGGTAGAAGCATGGAGCCCGGAGAGATGCCAGCTTCTGGGGACATGGAGTCCAGGGTGGCTGAGGAATTGAGAGCAAGAGAAGTCTCTGTCAAGGATGCAGCTGCCCCAACCTTCTGAGCTACAGGTAATTAAAGGTCGGGGAGGTTAAGAATGTTGGCCGGAGTCACAGTCTGATTCTGTGATGTTGGGAGTCAAGCCAGGACTCCAAGCAGGGTTTATAGGATGCTTACAGGTTTGAAGTGACTACTTGCTCAGGAGGATTTTTGCTTGTTTTTACTTTTTTCTCTGCATTAAATCACACCCCCAGACTCCCTGGACAGGGCACCCAGGCATCAGTATTTATTTATTTATTTGCTCCCGAGGTAATTCACATGCAGGCAGGATTGAGAACTACTGGGTGGGGCATCCTCCTCTCTCCCAGAGCATGTTCTGGTGACCTCATGTGCCTTATTCCTGCTGTCTAGGTGGATGCCATTTATCACAACTGCTTAATGCAGTGCGCCAAAGCAGGAGGAGGCCTGGGTGGTTTTGTCCCACGTCTCTGCATCCCACATGCTAGAAAAGGTGCTAAGAGTATTCTCCCTCTGTTTTATTCCCCCCCCCCGTCCCCCCCCCCCCCCCCCACACACACACACTATGACTCCCACCTGGTGAGAAACAGGAGTCTGGCTTGGTTGGGGATGGAGGAGGGGGAGGGGAGGAGGCAGGCAGGCAGCTGCTGGGGCCACCTCCACCCCCAGCCAGCTCCAATCCTGACTCCCAAAGTGGTCCAGCCCCTACTCCCACCCATCCTCAGGCAGGGGCTGGCGCAATGCAGATGAAGTCCCACCCCACTCATCTCCTGGCTGGGCGATCCCAGCCCCCGGTGCAGGCAGGCGGGGAGGGGGAGAGGAGAGGATGCTGGAGGAAGGAGCCCTCCCACCGGCTCCTGCCTGCTGTGCGCCTGTGCACGAATTCCGCATCCAAAGGACCGCAGGTGGCCCCAAGGGCACTTCTCTTTGGAGTCACCTTTTCCGTCAGCACCCAGATAAGTCTGTCTCAGGCGAGATGGGACTCCCACCTCCCATTTAAGGTTTACCAGGCTGCAGGCTGCTTGTTCGGGAGCGGTGGCTCCTGCCTGCCGCCCCTTCTGTCACCCAGGGGCCCCGTGTCTCTGTCTTCATGCCCACATGACGCCAGAAACCCAAGATGATCGCGGAGCAGCGTGTTCCCCTGGCTTTGAGAGTGGTCAGAGGGTAAAAACAACCCTATTCAACGTTACAGCCCCCCTTAAGCAGTTCACAGTCACTGCTGTGTTAGCCAGGAGTCTTTTGGTTACTAGCAAGTGAGACCCATCTGAAACCGGCATAAACTAAAAAGAGAAGTGATTGATTCACAAAATTGGAAAGTCCAAGGGGGGGCTTTCGGGTCTGGCTGGATCGATCCAGCACCTGTGTGAGGCTTGGCGCTTTCCCTCTCCTGTCTCCTCTCTCTTTTCTTGTCTCATGTTGTGTTTCCCCTAACTACCCTCCTCCTCCTCCCCTACCTATCTCTTCCTCTCCCTCCTCCCCTCCACCCCCTCCACCCCCTCCACCCCCTCTTCTACCCACTGGATGCTACTAGCACACACACACCCAGCAATGACAACCCTAAATGTATCTAAACGTTGCCAAAATGTATGTGTGTGTGTCCGGGTGCCTGTGTGTGAACCACTCCTCCCTCCCTCCTCATTTCAGAACCACTAGCCTCAAGGAAGAAACGTTTACCTGTGAGATAATGATGGGTTGGAGCAGGAGGAAAGGGAACCTTTGGGTCCTGGATCTGGATTTCTCTGAAGATAAGCTTCCCACTGCTGATTTGGGGAGAGTCTATATGAGATCACCTCTCACTAGTCCCTGAAGCTCTCTGGGTCTCCGTCATTGTTATTTGTTTATATTTTAATGCCGCGAGAATAAAAGTTTTTATTTGCAAAGTTAAAGCATGGCACAGAATAACAAGACTTTTTTTCCGGGTCGAGCGCACCAGTCTTGGGGGCAGGGTTTGATGGTCACATCTGCATCCAATTAATGGCTCTTAAAGATGCATTACATTGTCCCTTTGATCTCGTGATTGCATTTTGCTGTGGCGATGCCTCCCTGCTGGAACCAAAAGCCACTGTTAACTTCTCCAGCTCACAGAAAAAATGTCATTTTCTCAGAACTGACATGTGAGAGATGATGGCTTACCCAGGCGTGGGTTCTAACTTGACCATTTTCTTCCTGGATTTTGGAGAACGGCACCTGGCTCCCCTCTGAACTTCGATACGTTCAGCTGAGGGCGAAAAGCCCGTGCTCTCTCTCTCCCTTTTCATCCTGATCCCTGGAAACAACCAAAGGTAATTACAATGACTATCAAATGCATGACTACCTTCTCAGTGGCTCCTGGTCCAATGATCCTGTCTTCCTTTTCAGTGGTTAGAGGCCCCTCTGTGGTGGGCAGTTAGACAGACGTGAGCAGAGCAAGGACAGCTGGACGATGGGCCAGGTACGGAAGGTCACCAGGGCAGAGAGTCCTGGGTGTTAGCGATGGGCAAAAATGAGGAAAGGAGGACCTCACCCCCAGGTAACCTTTCCTCCCCTGGCAAGTCGCTAATCATGCAGTAGACCCCGTGGGAGGAGGAACAAGGGGCTTAAGAGTGGCCTCATGGGACTCTCATGCCACTCCCTTAAGCATCGACCCCTGGGGATAACATCTAGGCCTCATCTGTGTTTCGGCTCCAGGCCCAGAGAAGCAGCAAAACCAGGCAAATGATGCCATGGCTGACCTCAGGACCAGCTGCATTGACTAATGACTCCCAACCCTGGTGCCCACCAATCAGTGGACCTGGAAGGACACACCTGGAAAGCTGATGCATATTCTATTAAGGTCCTCCCCTAGGCCCGCCCCTAAAGTCCCCACCTTTAAAAGCCCCGAGGACAGAGTCCCAGCACCTCTTAGCTCCTGCTCTCCCTACCAGGAGGGAGCACATCTGCACCTTTTCCTCCTCCCTCTCCCCCCCTCCCCCCACCCCAGGCTTGTTACCTTTACCTTCCTCGTTCCTAAGCCCCAAGGGCTTTTCTTTTATCTCTGTAACTTGTTTTATGACTCCACGCCCAGCTGGCTCACGTTTCCTACCTCTGTGACTTTCTAAATATACTTTCTCTTATAGTTTGAGTGTTGGCTCTGAATTCTTAGCCAGAACTCAAGAACTGAGGTTGCTAAACCAAGGTCTGGTCTGACCCCACCCATCTAACACCTGGGCCCATTTTTCCCCACCATCAACAACTCTTTCTTTTTTTAAAAAAAAATATATATATATATTTTTTTTTATTGATTTCAGAGAGGAAGGGAAAGGGAGAGAGAGATAGAAACAGCAATGATGAGAATCATTGACCGGCTGCCTCCTGCACGCCCCCTACTGGGGACTGAGCCTGCAAGCCAGGCATGTGCCCTGATCAGGAATCGAAGAACCATGACCTCCTGGTTCAACCACGCCGGCCGGGTACATTGTTCTTTAAAAAAAAGAAGAAGAAGTCTGACTGGAGCCATCCATTCTTCTGAGGTGTGTCTTCTGTTTACTTGGTAGTGAAGGAACAGGAGAGTCTGACTTTTCAGTGTCATCTGGGACCCAGCTTCCTAATCTCCAAGGACTAGCTGAGAAGTGACTCTTTTCTTCTCGTGGCCACTAGGGGGTGCAAGGACCCCGAGCAGCTGCTGGTCAGGCAGCCTGGGGTCAGGGCGCTGGCTGGTGATTCAGCGTAGAAGCCCCTCCCTGCTCCCTGGGGGAAGGGACAGCAGGCTCTCCAAAGCCCCCAGGGCTGCAGATACACACCCCAGCACCAGAGCATCTGCTGACTTCTGGGGCAGCAGTGCCAGGAGACCTGAGGAACAGCCTGGGGTGGGGGCGGGGGCGTTGCTCCTGTTCTGCATCTCTGAACCTTGACCCCAGGAGCAGCCGCAGGGCAGTTTGAACCCTCCCAGTCCCTCTCCAGACAGTCTGGCTGTGTCTGAGAGCACGCAGGTACATTACAGGCTAGAATAACCCTGTAATGGATCAGCCTGTGCTTCCTGTACAAGTCTTGGTTTTCATTTACTGTAAGTAATCCTTTTCTCTGATGAGACTTGAGAGCAAGCGGAGGAAACAGGACTGAGTGGAGCTAAGAGTTTGCTGAAACCAGCATGGTGGTAGCCAATGGTGCCAAAGCAGTGACGGGGACCAACCTAGGCCTTTGAATTGTATCTAAGAGCTTTGAGGAGAGCTTGCATTGGGAAGTGCAAAGGGCCTGGGGCTCCGGAGTTGGACAGACTCCCATCTACCAGCAGGTGTAGTTATCTTCTTCCAGGACCTCAGTTTCTTCATCTGGAAAGTGGGAATGCTATTCAGGACAGTATTATGAACCAATGGTTCCCTAGCACCCACCACAGTAGGGCCTTCACTCATGGTAGCTAAAATTGGACAGTGGCTTGAAAGAACCATGTCATTCATTATCTCTCCAGTCCCTGTGGACAGACTGGGCTCGATGGGATATTCCATAGCTGACCTTGCTTGGGGTCCCTTATGCTGTTACAGTCTGATGAGCTGAGGTCTTCGGAGTGGGGGTTGGGGGGCTAAAGTGGAATGCTGGGAAGCCTGGGCCCCTCTCCACTCCAAGCTGTCTCAGGGTCTCTCCTCTCCACACGGGCTGCTTCAGCAGGACTGCTTTACATACCGCATCTGGAGACTCCCCAAAGCGCAAAGGTGGAGCTGCCCAGGCCTCTGATGCTTGGGTCTGGAGCTGACACCACATCTCATCTGTTATCCTGCATTGGTAGGTCCCAGGCAGCACAGACTAGTGTGGGGGGGACATACCCCAGAGAGTGAATACTCGAGATGTGGCTCACAGGAGACCACTGTTAGGGACTAGACACCAGAATGGTGCATCAGTGTCCGAATGCTGCTGCAATAAATTGCTACAAACGTAATGTCTGCAAGCAACACGCATTTATTGTCTTGGAGGAGAGAAGTCCAAAACAGCTCTCAGAGGGCTGAAGTCAGAGGGTGCCGGGTGGCTTTCTTTTCCGGAGGAAAGGGTCCTTTTCCTTGCCTTTTCCAGCTGCTAGAGACCGCCCACATTCCCCAAGCTGTGGCTCCTCCCCATCTTCAAAGCACATTACTTCAACCTCTGCTTTCATCATCACTGCCCCTTTTTCTGTTTTTATAATTTTCTTGATTTGAGAGAGAGAGAGATGTTGATTTTGTTGTTCCACTTAGTGATGCATGCATTGGTTGTTTCTTGTATGTGTCCTGACCAGAGATCAAACCCACAACCATGGTGTGTATTGGGATGACGCTCTAACCAACTACCAGCCAGGGCTTAGCAGCTCCTTTTGCTTTCTTTTTTTATTTTTTTCGTTTGATTGCACATGTATATTTAAGAACAGTTTTACATAGAATGCTAAGAGCACTTCATATTTTACAGAAGGACTTGAAACATGGACGTTCTATTAACATTCATACCATAGCACAGTAAACCTAACTCCTAAATAAATGCACTACAATTTGTTTAGAGTTTACAGGCTTAATGGCAATAAAAGGGGGAGAAAAAAGCCTAAATTTGTTTTACATAATTGAATGAAAAATAAACTCAAGAAATCTATACTAATAAAAGCATAATATGCTAATTAGACCAGACGTCCGACCAGACGTCCTTCCAGACGACCTTCCGGACGAAGCCAGGCTGTGAGGGAAGCCCAGGTCCTGGGTGCCAGAGGGAAGCCGATGCCGGCAGCCAAGGGAAGGAAGGCCTATCCTTGCATGAATTTCGTGCATTGGGCCTCTAGTAGTCAATAAAATTTAATATGGTCTCATGCGCTCTGAAGGAGGTGGTGCCCAATTCGAGGGGTGATCACTATGTCCAGATAATTTTTCTGAAACTTCTGCAACTGCAGGGTCATGGAATCATCAGTCCCCTTTCTCCTGGACATGGTGCTGCCGATCTCCTTCACCCGATAGCCAGGTCTTTTAATATCTGTAAAAACAATTGCAAAGTTGAAGTGTGTGCCCTTCTTTCTAGCTTCTGGGTAGACTTCTTTTACTGAACTAGTCAGTTCTTTCAAGGTTGCATCCATCCAGGTGTAGATCTGCAGCTCACTGGACGGCACATTCCCGCAGGAGAACTTGTCTATGCGGTGGTGGCGCCCATTGGTGGTGGTGAAGACACGCAGCAGCAGCAGCGGGCACATCTCCCGGTCAATTGGCTTCTCCGGATCCTTCTTAATTTCCTCCTGGGTGACCACCATCTTCCTCCAGTGGTGCCCGAGGGGCTTGCTCTGACCTCTGATCCCAGCAGCCAGCGGGCGAATCTCCTTTTTCTTATATGATGCTCCTATCTCTTCTTATAAGGACCCTTGTGATTACATTGGATCTACCTGGATAATCTATCATAATCTCCCCATCTTGAGGTCACATGATTAGCAACCCTAATTCCATCTGCACCCTTAATTCCCGCTCATCATGTAACAATGTCTTCACAGAATCTAGGCAGTAGGACATGGACATCTTTGGGGGACATTATTCCACAGATAGGAAGAAAGACACTTTATTACATTTCTTTCCAAAACATTTTTAGAAATTAGATTTATCATGAATGATGCCTTAGGAAAAATATTCCTCATGCTCTTACATAAACACTCCCTTTGGATTTTGTTTTCATTCAACAAACATTGCCTGACTTGCGAGTCACTGCTAGAGACTGTACAAAACAGATGAACAAAATCCATCCCTGCCTTCAAGAAGTTCACAGCTGTGGCTCCCCACTCCCCGAAATCATTTCTCTTTCTTCTTTTTTTAAAATTATTTTTTATTGATTGATTTTTAGAGAGAGAGAGAGGAAGAGGGGGAGAGAAACATTGATTTTGTTGTTCCACTTATTTGTGCATTCATTGGTTCATTCTTGTATGTGCCCTGACCAGGGATCAAAACCACAACCTTGGCATATCAGGATGATGTTCTAACCAACTGAGCTACCCAGCCAGGGCAATTTCCCCCTTTCTCTTGCTCACAGAATTTTGTGCAGACTGGAATTGGTCCAACTCCAGAGCATGCATCAATCATGACTGGTTTGAGCCAAAGGTGGAATACTATGGCTCATAGGTCAAGTCCAGCCTGCCACCTGTCTTTGTAAATAAAGCTTTATTGAAACAGCCACACTCATTCATGACAGTATTGTCTGTGGCTACTTTTGCACTATAAAGGCAGAGTTGAGTAGTTGCAAGAAAATCTGTGGCCACAAGGCCGAAAATATTTGCTATCTGGCCCTTTGTAGAAAAACTGGCTGATCCCTGGTTTAAGTTAGTGATGCTCAACCTTGTCTGTATATTAGAATTATTTGGGGAAACTATCTTTTATTTTTTAATCTTCACCTGAGGATATTTTCCCCATTGATTTCTAGAGAGAGTAGGGGGAAGGAGGAGGGGGAAAGAGAGAGAAACATCAATCTGAGAGAGATATATAGATTGGTTGCCTCCCACAAGCACCCCTACTGGTCCTGGGGAACCTGAAACCAAGGTACCTGCCCTTGATCAGGAATCAAACCCTCAACCCTTCATTCCATGGGCTGACACTCCAACCACTGAGCAAAACTGACCAGGGTGAAATTACTTTTTTAAAAAAGCCAAAACCCTGAGCCCTCCTCCCAGAGCTTGTAATTTAATTTACCTGTGGGTGAGCTCTGGTTTCTTTTTTAAACTCTTGTCTCTCTTTATTTTTATTATATACTAGAGGCCCGGTTCATGAAATTCATGCACTTGGAGGGTCCCTCAGCCCAGCCTGTGCCCTCTCACAGTCTGGGAACCCTCAGGGGATGTCTGACTGACAGCTTAGGCCCACTCCCTGAGCAGGCCTAAGCCGTCAGTTGGACATCCTTAGCACTGCCATAGAGGTGGGAGAGGCTCCCACCATCACTGCTGCGCTTGCCAGCTGTGAGCCTGGCTTCTGGCTGAGCAGTTTTCCCCTGTGGGAGCGCACTGATCACCAGGGGGCAGCTCCTGTGTTGAGCGTCTGCCCCCTGGTAGTCAGTGCATGTCATAGTGACTGGTCGATCTGCCATTCGGCCAATTTGCATATTAGCCTTTTATTATATAGGATTTTTATTGATTTCAGAGAGGAAGGGAGAGGGAGAGAGACATCAATGATGAGAGAGAATCATTGATCAGCTGCTTCCTGCATGTCCCCTACTGGGGATCGAGCCTGCAACCTGGGCATGTGCCCTTGACTGGAATTGAACCCGGGACCCTTCAGTCTGCAGGTCGACACTCTATCCACTGAGCCAAACCAGCTATGGATGGGCATCAGTAAAAGCTACCCAGGTTATTCTATTGGGCAGCTAAGATTGAGAACCACTCGTCTCAGACAGTCATGGAAATTCTGTTCCCCTTTAACATGATTGACTTGGGGATGGGGTGGGATGAGAACCAACTCTGGTCAAATGGGAAGTACACTGGGGAGCTGGCTCTGGAAAAGATTTCCCACCCTTATATAGAGACAAGCGTGAGGAGAAAGTGGCTCTACTTGTCACCTTCTCTCACTTCCTGCTGTGGATGCTGTTGTGTAAGAGTTTGATGGTTAGAGCTTGACCATGAGGGGCTGAGCCCGAGGTTGAAAAGCCACAGTACTGAGAATGGTGGAGAAGAGGATGTCAAAAGCCTGAGTCCTTGATGATAATCACTGAACTGCTGGGCCAACTCTGGATGGCTTTCCTCTGCATTTCTTGTGAAGTAACAGCAAATCCTTATGGTTTGAGCCCCACTGGTGGGGTTATCTATAACTTACAGCTAAATATATTTATAAATAACACAACATTCTGCTAAGGAGTCAAAAAGAAAAGCTGCAATTACAATTGAATGGATGTAGTGAGTTGAATGGTGGCTTCCCAAAGCTGTGAGCACATCCTCATCGCCAGAACCTGTGAATGTGGCCTTATTTGAAAATAGGATCTTTGCACTTGTCATTAAGTTAAGGATCTTGAGATGTGATCATCCTGGATTTTCCAAGTGGGCCTTAAATCCAATGCCAAGTGTCCTTTGCAGGGACAGAAGAGAAGACACGAAGAGGTGAAGGCCATGTGAGGACAGAGTTAGAGACTGGAGTGATGCAGCCACAAGCCCCGGAACACCATGTCAGAAGTCACCAGAAGCTAGAAGAGGCAGGAATGGATCCTTTCCTACAGTGCCCAGAGGGAACACAGCTCTACTGGATTTCAAACTTCTGGCTTCCAGAAGTGTGAGAGAATTGATTTCCATGGTTTTAAACCACCCAATTTGTGGTAATTTGTTACAGCAGCCACAGGAAACTAATTAGGGGTAAACATTACAGTGGAGCTATGAAGAGGTTGAGGCATAGAGCTCAACCAGGAAGTAATCAGACCACTTTTCCATGCACAGTTCATTCTTAAACACCTCTATTTCTCCAACAGATATTTAATAAAATGTTGCTCTGGCCTAATAGTGTGACTGACACAGAGGATTTGGCATTGAGCAAGAGGGACCCCATTTCTTTCTTCCTTCCTTTTTTTAAATTCAAATCATTTTTTATTTTTCATTTACAGTTAACATACAATATTATATTAATTTCAGGTATACACTCTAGTGATTAGACATTATATAACTTACTAAGTGATCATCCCAATAAATTTTGTACTCATCTGAAACCATACATAGTTATTAGAATATATTTTTATTGATTTTTAGAGAGAGAGAAAGGTAGGGGAGAGAGAAAGAGAGAAAAAAAATTGATATGAGAGAGAAACATTGATCAGTTGCCTCCTGAATGCGCCCTGACAGGGTGGGGTGGGAAGGAGGGGTAGTGGTGTGGAACCTGCAACCTAGGTATGTGCCCTGACTGGGAATCGAAAACTTGGTCTATGGTATGATGCCACCTGGCCAGGGCATTATTAAAATATTATTGACTATATTCCCTATGCTGTACTTTACATCCTCACGACTATTCTGTAACAAACACTTTGTATTTCTTAATCCTTTCACCTACTTCATCCATCTCCCCAATCCTCTACCATCTGGCAACCATCAAAATGTTATCGTATCTATGAGTCTGTTTCTGTTCTGCATGTTCATTTATTTAGTCTTTTAGATCCAATTGTTGCTAGATATGTATCTATTGCCATTTTATTTTTCATATTTTTTTTATCTCTTCTTCTTTTTCTTCTTCTTCTTCTTCTTCTTCTTCTTCTTCTTCTTCTTCTTCTTCTTCTTCTTCTTCTTCTTCTTCTTCTTCTAGACCCTTTAACATCTCAAGTCATACTGTTTTGGTGGTGATGAACTCCTTTAGCTTTTTCTTGTCTGGGAAGCTCTTTATCTGTCGTTCAATTCTAAGTGATAGCTTTGCTAGATAGAGTAATCTTGCTGGTAGGTCCTTGTTTTTAATCACTTTGAATATTTCTTGCCACCCCCTTCTAGACTGAGAAGTTTCTGTTGAAAATCAGCCAATGGTCTTAGTAGGTAACTAACTGCTTTTCTCTTACTGCTTTTAAGATTCTCTTTCTCTTTCATCTTTTGCATTTTTATTTTGATGTGTCTTGGTGTGGGCTTCTTGGGGTAATCTTGTTTGCAACTCTCTGAACTTCCTAGACTTGTATGTCTATTTTCTTCACCAGGTTAGGGAAGTTTTCTATCATTGTCTTTTCAAATAGGTTTTCAATTTCTTGCTCTCTCCCTTTTCCTTTCTGCAACCCCATGATGCAAACCAAATATTGATACACTTGAAGTTGTCCCAGAGGCTCCTTATACTATCCTCATTTTTTTGGATTCCCCCTTTTTCTTTCTGTTTTGATTGGGTGTTTTTTGATTCCTTATATTCCAAATAACTGATTTGATTCTTGGCTTCATCTATTCTACTGTTGATTCCCTGTAAATTATTCTTCATTTCAGTTAGTGTGTCCTTCATTTCTGACTGGTTCTTTTTATAGTTTCTATATCCTTTTGTTTTTTTAAATTGATTTCAGAGAGGAAGGGAGAGCAAGAGAGAGATAGAAATACCAATGATGAGAGAGAATCATTGACCTGCTGCCTCCTGCACACCCCTCCACTGGGGATCAAGCTCGCAACCCAGGCATGTGCCCTTGATCAGAATTGAACACAGACCCTTTAGTCTGCAGGCCAATGCTCTATCCACTGACCAAACCAGTCAGGGCTCTATATCCTTTTTTATGCTATTAAAGTTCTCACTAAGTTCACTGAGCATCCTTATAACCAGTGTTTTGAACTCTGCAACTAGTAGATTGCTTGTTTCCATTTTATTTAGTTCTTTTATACACACACACACACACACACACACACACACACACACACACATCCTATATAATAAAAGCCTAATATGCAAATTGACCAAACGGCGGAACGACCGGTGGAACGACTGGTCGCTATGATGCGCACTGACCACCAGAGGGAAGACATTCAATGCAGGAGCTGCCCCCAGCCCACAGGCTCCAGGCCAGCCAAGGTGGGTGCCAGCGTGGTCTCTCCGATCGCCTTGCTGGTCACCTCACAGAGGGAGGCGACTGGTGGCAGTGGCAGGGGGCAGGGCCAGCAAACAGGCGGCGCCAGGCCAGCCAAGGCGGGTGCCAGTGGGGGCCCCCTGATTGCCCTGCTGATCGCCCCACAGATCAGCCCTGATCACTGGCCAGGCCTAGGGACCCTACCCGTGCACAAATTTCATGCACCAGGCCTCTAGTATATATATATTAATTTTTTTTTTATTGATTTCAGAGAGGAAAGGAGAGGGAGAGAGAGGGAAATATCAATGATGAGAGAGAATCATTGATTGGCTGCCTCCTGCATGCCCCCTACTGGGGATGAG
>NW_005871224.1:19516-28527 GCF_000147115.1 Myotis lucifugus | reverse complement strand
CTGTGGGTCCTCCTGGGAGGTGCAGACCAAGGTCAGCGTGCCACCTGTTTTCTGCCCAGGCCACCTATCATGAGCTACTAAGTGACCTGCAGATGGCTGCTACTTGTGCTGGTCTTGAAGGTGCCCAGGAGAGGCCAAACTGCGAACCAAGACTGGCTGATGCTAGTGCTGGGCCTAGGGCTACTTAGAGAGAGGTATGGGCACTCTGAGGCCAGATGCTGCTTGTTTGAGAGAGTTTAAGAAAGTCAGAAGCACAAGCCAAAACAGGCCATTCAACTTTTATGCATGCATATAAGCATAACCAATGGACATAAGACACTGGGCGGTAGGGGAGGCCAGGGGATTGTCAAGGGCAGGGGGAAAAAGGAGACATATGTAATACTTTAAGCAATAGAACAATTAAAAACAAACAAACAAACAAACAAACAAACAAAAGCAGGCCATTCATATGGGAATGCCACTGGAAATGGCTTGGGTGGGCCTGCAAGTTGGGTGGGGTAAGGTCTCAGGGTACCACCAGGGCTTGTCGAAGACTGTGAGCCTGGATGATGGAGACTCAGATATGATACCTGCCTATGGTTCTGTATGGGAGGGTAAGGAGGGTGGGGCAGTGGTCACAGAAAAATGGCCTCTACCAGCACTTATGTCTGGCAGAAAGCTCCCCCCCCCGCCCCCCACCCAGCACTTGTCCTAATGCCAGGACAAGAGTGTACTTTCCCTTTCCACTGAATACTGACTTTCTCTTGAGGTGTCTTACCAGAGCACAGTGGATCAGACCAGCACAGAACAGAGCAGAGCAGACTAGCGAGGAGCAGAGCAGAGCTGTTTGGCCTGAGAGGGACTTGGCCCCAGGGCCACCTGGCCCCAGGGCTGCCTTACAGCAGTGCTGTTTTTACACTGGTGCTGTATCACAATAGAGTTGTTTTGCAC
The DNA here is from genome assembly GCF_000147115.1 of Myotis lucifugus. NCBI lineage: Eukaryota > Metazoa > Chordata > Mammalia > Chiroptera > Vespertilionidae > Myotis > Myotis lucifugus. Next base: position 27,597 of record NW_005871224.1, on the reverse strand, counting down.
TGAATAAAGTTTCCTTTTTCATTGAATCCCAAATTGGGAATTTCTGATGGCGTTGAGTTGGAGTCAACAACCACATTTAACATTCCATGGTGCCTAATGTGGGGCACTAAAGCAATGATTCCATCTCCTAACACCATCCTGAAACCAACTGGTCTGGCACCTGCACCAGCCCCTTGTGCTGAGTGGTCTTCCCAGTGGCACCTGAGGACCTTGGGTAAGTCCTCTCAGATCCAAGACCTCCCACTTGCCGTTGAGGTCTCAAAGACTTTATTGGATTTAGGTAGGGGACCCACATCCAGTAATCTCGGTTCATATATTTGAACCGAGGGCCCCTCCATAGGATTCAGGTGTGGTACCTAGGAAAAGTATCCCTCAGTCGTGGTTGGCACCAGGAGGGTATCCCCCTGGGACGGCTTTCCTCCATTGCATTTGATACCCAGGGAGGTATCCTCCAGGTTGGAACTAGGCCTTACCCAGTTTGTGAGAATGCTCACACTAACAGGCACTGGGGGAGGGAGGGGCGGGGTGGATGGAGACTCCCCATAAGGAGGTGTGCATAGTGGATAACTCATTCTCTAAGTTTCACATGCTAATCAGCCACCATTTGGGACTTTGGCTGATTGCATGTACCAAAAGTGTGGTCCAGAGAATTGCAATTGCCTAGGCCTCTGGACTAAAGTCTTATGAGGTGATCTCAAGCTTTGTTGGCCAAGATGGGATTCCTCTGCAAACCCAATGCTGGTTTATTTGCACGCTCAGTGAAAACAAAGAGCATACTGTTCCTCCCAGAGACAATGAGGAGCTTTAAAACAACAACAACAAAACACCTGGTACCTTGATAGCTCTAAAAGAAATCAAGAGGCTCTATTGCCTCCCTTAGGAAAAATAATTCTAAATTAGGTAAATTCTTGATGTATTAAAAAGGAACCTGGTGCTTGTGAAACTGGAACAAGAGGGAGATCATTAGAAAACTTTTCCTACCCTTGTGCTAGCAACTCGAAAACTAGGTTTACTAACACAACCCCTGGAGATCCCTCACTTTCTAGCCCCACACCCTTGCCTACCCCCTGCCTCCCCTCTACCTTTTCCCCCTCCCCCATCTTTGTCTCCAGATGCACAGCAGCCATCTGATGCTCAGGCCTCACCTCTGAAGCCATTTTTCAGTCTCCCCCCAGGAAAATCTGTCCCTTTTAAGGCCTTACAGGGCCATTTTCTTTTCTTTTGGATCCAAATTTTTCTTTTGAATTTTATATTGTTGTGCTGTCTGTGTGTTTATGTGTGTCTATGTATGCATGTTATAGATAAGGTATGTTTCTACTGCAAGATGCTATTGCCAAAAATTGACTTGTAGCCTAGCCAGTGTGGCTCGAAGTTTGAGCGTCAACCCAGGAACCAAGAGGTCGCTGGTTCAATTCTCAGTCAGGGCACATGCCTGGGTTGTGGACTCAATCCCCAGGAGGGGGCATGTAGGAGGCAGCCGATCGATGATATTCCTCTCTCATTGATGTTTCTATCTCTCTCTATCGCTCTCCCTCCCTCTCTCTCTAAAAATCAATAAAAACATAACTTGTAAATTCAAATTTAGATCATAAAAGGGCTCTAGTCAATTGTCTTAAAATAAATGAGCACTCATACAAATTGGAGAAATAACAAAAACTAATGCAATTGCTTTAAAAGTATGCATGATCTATGATTAATCTTTAGTAAATAAAAGCTCCTTAAAGATGTTGGTTTCATTAAGGACATACAGTTGTCCTCTGCTTTCTAGCTTTGGAACTAACAGATCAGATGGAAAACCAGGGTATAAGGTGGAGAAGTTGTTTCATATGACCAGGTTAGAGGGACACACGGTGCCTCAGTTTGGGATCCAGATCCTTGTGATAGAGCCTGATTAGAATGTTATGGTGACCGAAAATGATTCATGTAGATAGTAAGATGTGCATTTGGTAAAAGAAGTTATGAGGAATTGAAATACATTTTAATTGAAGAAAAAAAAAGTAATTTTGTCCTAAAGTAAATGATTGTTCTACAATAAAAAGGAAAAAGATAGGACAAAGGGTGAAAGATTTATGAAAGCTGCAGAAAATTTGTGTATGTTGCAGAAGTTCATAGAAAAGGAATCTTGAAAAAGAAATCTTACGTATGGTCAAACTAAGATTGGGACAGATTTATCTGACAAAGTATGCTGAGCCCGGCCAGTGTGGCTCAGTGGCTGAGCATCAACCTATGAACCAGGAGGTCATGGTTTGATTCCCTGTCAGGGCACATCCTTGGGTTGTGGGCTCCATCCCCAGTGTGGGGCATGCAGAAGGCAGCCAATCAATGATTCTCTTTCATCATTGATTTTTCTATCTCTTTCTCCCTCTCCCTTCTCTCTGAAATCAATAAAAATGTATTTTTTAAAACATCAACAAAGTATGCCGATACAGAATTTGAATTTGGGTTTCTCTCTCTGTTAAAGAGACAAAAGTGTTTTTTCCACACTATTGGTATCCCTTTACTAGGAAATCATAAAGGGAAAGTAAAGATATACCTTACATCATCAGATCTTTGATTGCTTAGGTAAATCAAACTTTAATATTTAAAGAGCTAAATTTTACTTTTCACTATTTAACTTTCTATAATTGCTGTGAAGTGTGTTTTTTTTTTTGTTTTTTAACTGAATGATTGAATGCATAACTAAAATAAGGGAATCTGTGTTTACAAAAGAAGGAAGTGAAACTAATGAGGTTTGACTTTGGGGTGGTGGGCACACGGTGTAGTATACAGATCTTGTAACATAGAAACCTGTATGTTCATGTTGACCAATGTCACCCCAATAAATTTAATTTTAAAAAAAGAAACTAATGAGGCCTCTCTGATGTTTGAAAGGTGGATTTCAATCCAATTGCCACCCCCCCCAGATAAAAATGTATTAATGATGATCCATATGTACTCTCATGGGGTAGAACATTCCCTTGTCAAAGGGCTACAGCCATAGCAGTTACTAAAATACTTCCAACCGGTTTGACTCACTGGATGGGCGTCGGCCTGTGGACTAAAGGGTCCCGGGTTTGATTCTCCTCGAGGGCACATACCTTGATTACAGGCTCCTCCCCAGCCCAGGCCCTGGTTGGGGTGGGTGCAGGAGGCAACCAATCAATGTGCCTCTCTCACATCAATGTTTCTTTCTGTCTTTCCCTCTCTCTGTCACTCTCCCTAAAAAAATCAAAGGAAAAATATCCTCGGGTGAGAATTAACAAAAAGAACAACAACAACAGCAACAAAATACTTCTAGAAAGGATTTTTCCTGCTTGGAAAGTCCCTACAGAGTCCCATCCAGAAAGGGAAACCCATTTTACTAGACAAATACTACACCAGGTGTGCCAAACTTGGCTGATATTGCAGCATTTCCATTGCACTTGTCCTGTTTTTTGTTTGTTTCTTCTTTTTTTTAATCCTCACCTAATGATATGTTTTTATTAATTTTAGAACGAGAAGATGGAGAGGGAGAGAGAGAAAAAAAATCGACCAGCTGCCTCCTGTAAACACCCTGACTGGGGATCAAATCCACAACCTGGGTACGTTCCCTGACCAGGAATCAAATTTGCATGATTTCGGTGTATGGGATGGAGATGACCCTCCAAGCAACTGAGCCACACCAACCAGGCTATCCTCTGGTTTTATAGAATAAAATGACAAAATAAGTAAAATTCAATTGGTAAAACGTATTGAATCTTTTCATCTGCCTTGACCCAAGGCCTTTCCCTTGATGTTGCTACTCCTGGTAAATATCCATTGTCTTCTTCTAAAGTTGTTCCAGAAGACCTATCCTGTGAGGCTAGATCAGTGAATGTGCAAGGAGACCTTATTAAGGAGACCTTCTAACTTATTGGGAAGAACTTACAGAGATTCTTGGAATTAATGCAAGTTCATAGAGTAGTTTTCACAGCGTGCTCCCAGGAGACTAAGACACCAAATATCATGGCCTGCAACCTGGACATATGGTCCATCAAAAAACACATCGCCACAAGGACTCACTCCAACCTGGCTGGAAGGGACCATACCAGGTACTTTAACCAGCCCCTGAGTTGCAAGGTTAAAAAGATGTTGATACATGAATTTATGTTTTTCATTTTAAAAGGCTCCCAAACTTACACCTCATTTGTCTGATTGAACACCACAGCCTATAAGAAACCTCAAATTAAATTATCCAGAACAGAAAACCACGCAGACAAAAAGCAGATGACACTTAAAACATACGGCTTTTCTCAGGATCAGGGACTGGGGCAGTAACATTAGCTCCTGCTAAGTATAACTCTTACGTTTATTTCAGAGTTGCTATAACATTTATTTCTTAGATATTTTAACAACCTTAATCCTCTCTCAACAAGCTGGTCACCTATGTTTTAAATTGGATGTTCTAGTTATTGCACATCATTTAACCCTCGAGTATACAGTACTTCCTAATTTTTGCTGTTTTAACCCTTGTAAAGGGGAAACCTTGGGCATAATACAATGCTTTCAAACCTTAGCCTTCTCCTGGAACCTCTCTACTGGACAGCCATCCAGGGCCTGTTTCTAAGTCTGATAAAACTGATGATCCCATAGTTGTTCCTGTTAGCTACTTCTCAACTATCCCTAACTTTACCAATTATTAATGTCACCAAAACTCCTCCTTCTGAAACTTATCAGGTTAAATTGCAAAAGGAACTTCTCCTCTCCCCTGTCTACCTAAACCCACCCTATGCATTGGTTACACTCTCCCCAGGTGGTACCCAACCATCTCCCACAGTTGAATTAGTCGCTAGCCACCTCTTAGCACATGACCACCTGTGGCTTAAATGCCTGAAATATGGTTGTGTCTGTCAACCCTGACTGCTTTGGAATGACCCTTTGTAAGGCCATTGTGAGTGGAAACAGTCCACACTGTCATGAACCTGAATGTTCACTCCACGAGGTTCAAACATACCGGAAGACTTCTGGAGGGATGTTCAAACAAGACTGAGCCCTGGTTGGGAAATGTTCTCACTCCCTTCCTGTTATGGATAGAAATGAACAAACTCTACCAGGCACCTTTGTGCCTCCACAGGTTATATTTTGTCTCCATGTACATAAATCAGCCTTGGACACTTGATTGTCTAGATAGCTGGAGGCTGACTGGGACACTTGACGTCTTCTTTTACTATCCTCAGGATGATAACAGCCATCCCTCCAAGTTCTCATCAGAGGAAAAGGAAGGCCTGATCAGAGTATATTAGTCCCCTGATGTGTGGATCCCTCTGTTTATGAAGATAGCTCTTGCCCAGCCAACGTGACTCAGTGGTTGAGTGTCAACCTATGAACCAGAAAGTCACAGTTCGATTCCCAGTCAGGGCACATGCCCAGGTTGGGGGCTCGATCTCCAGTAGGGGACATTCAGGAGGCCACCCACCAATAATTCTCTCTCACCATTGATGTTTCTATCTCTCTCTCCCTCTCCCTTCCTCTCTGAAATCAATAAAAAAAGTATTTAAAAAGCCCTAACCGGTTTGGCTCAGTAGATAGAGCATCAGTCCTTAGACGAAGGGTCCCAAGTATGATTCTGCTCAAGGGCATGTACCTTGGTTACAGGCTCGATATCCAGTAGGGGGCGTGCAGGAGGCAGCTGATAGATGTTTCTAACTCTCCTGCTCTCTTCCTTTCTGTAAAATCAATTAAAAATATATTTTTTAAACAGAATTAAAAAGAAATAAAAAATAAGTTCATATATCCTATATAATAAAAGGCTAATATGCAAATCGACTGAATGGGGGAACAACCAGTCACTATGACGCGCACTGACTACCAGGGGGCAGACGCTTAACACAGGAGCTGCCCCCTGGTGGTCAGTACACTCCCACAGGGGGAATGCTGCTCAGCCAGAAGCCAGGCTCATGGCTGGTGGTGGGAGACTCTCCTGCCTCCACGGCAGAGCTAAGGATGTCCAACTGCTGGGGAGCAGGCCTCAGCCATCAGTTGGACATCCCCCAAGGGCTCCTGCACTGGAGAGGGTGCAGGCCTGGCTGAGGGACAGCACCCCACCCCCACCCCCAGGGCATGAATTTCATGTACTGGGCCTCTAGTATATATATATTTTAAGATAGCTCTCATGGCCTTTCTGTGGGATGTGACTTGCTAGCAGGTTTTTCAGGAGGTGGGAGTAATTGCTTTCTCAGAATTGTATTTTCATGGGGTGGCCTTGGAACTGCTTAATTAAGTATACTGTGAAACCTAACTAGAACCATCAATCAAATTGCTTGTTTTTTGTTTTTAGCAATTTGAACCCAGCAAATATCTTTAGACTTCTGAGTACAAATAGTCCTCAACAACATCACCCTTGATTATGTGCGTGTAGCCAAGGAGGAGTTTGTGCCACAGCCAATACCTCCTGCTGTACTTGGAAAAATACTTCTTCCCAGGTAGAGTTTGAAACAACCTAACTCCTTAACCTTGCCAGATCCCTTAAGGGGCATCCCAGTTTTGCTTCTAGTGTCTATGGCTGGTTAGGACTTAAATTTTCTGACATTTTCATTTGGATCCCAACTGGGCTCAGAGCTATTTTAAGGTCTGGGTTGCAAATTGTTATTACAATTTGTTAACATATTTTATTGTCAAGCTAGTGGTGTTCTGTATAACCAAATGTTTAAAACCTCCTACAAAAACTTGAGTAATCATTGCATAAAGGATAGAAATAATCCATCAGGCCCTAGCTGGTTTGGCTCAGTGGATAGACCATTGGCCTGCAGACTGAAGGGTCATGAGTTTGATTCCAGTCAATGGCAGGTACCTCAGTTACAGGTTCAATCCCCAGCCTCCGTCAGGCACGTGCGAGAGGCAGCAAATCAACATATCTCTCTCACGTGGATGTTTTTCTCTCTCTGTTGCTCCCCTTCCCTTCCACTCTCTCTAAATATCAATGGAAAAATATCCTTGGATGAGGATTAACAAAAAAAGAAAAAGAAAAAAAGTAAAGAAATAATCCAGTATTGCTGGGAGCCAGTCCATCCTTGCTGCTTGACACAGTCGCTGCAGGGAAGAAACATCTGCACAGCATATGTTTCAAGGGACCTGGCGTGTATGGCATACTGTTCTTAATATGTTTACTCCCCTTCTTGGCGCTATGTGTTTTAACCAAGGTCACCTCTCCGAGAAAGGTTGTTTCCCCAGGTAGGGATTTTTCCCTGAAGTTAGGGAGGGGATAAAACCCCTTAACTAAGTGCCAGGCGGGTAATTAATCACTTTAACTAAGAACAATCACGCTTAAGCTACATAATCTTTACTCCCTGGAATGGAGATAAGAAATGCCCTAACCTTTGGAATAGAAATTGATAGGATTGGAATCAACTGGTATAAATACAGATATAACAAGACAACAGAAGACAGAACCTAGAGAGACAGAACCTAAAGAGAGAACCTAGACAGAACATGGCAAAAGATCCTGGACAGAACCTGGCTACAGAACTTGGCTGGAGAACCTAGACAGAATATGGCGGGAGAACCTGGCTGGAGAACCTGGCTAGAGAACCTGGAGAACCTAGCGAGAGAACATGGCTATAGAACTTGGCTAGAGATCCTGACCAGAACTTCACTGGAGATCCTAGACAGAACTTGGCAAGAGAACCTGGCTACAGAACTTGGATGAGGAACCTGGCTAGGAGGAACCTGGCTACGATGATCACTTGAACGCTGCCTCTGTGTCATTCCTTCTTTGCCGACTCCGTCCACACCTTTGGGGACACCTGGACCTGCTGGGATTGGACCCCAGCACAGTATTCCACTGTATCCTCTTCATGTGTGTAATTCATGATGGTTGGAACCTTTATTCCTGATGCCAAATACCTTTTGTCAATTATCCATGATTTCTCTTACGAACTCAGTGCCTTTGTTGTTTTAACTTGTCTGGGCTGCTTTTGTAAGAGCTTGTGAATTTTGAATTTGGTGGGTGCCTGAGAGACCTCTTGTAAGCAAATGGCTCTAGTTGCTCCATTGGCTAATTCCCTGCCACAGGAGTCCCACTGAGGGACTAGATGGAACCAGAGCAGGTGGCCAAGCCACTTTGGCGCTGACATGGGACAAACTGA
>NW_005871224.1:6567-19416 GCF_000147115.1 Myotis lucifugus | reverse complement strand
GAGAACCCTAAGAAGGTTCCTGGTAGCTAACTGGGCTCAAATTAAAAACAAAAAAACAGAGTATGGACCAATCAGGGACCAGGTGGGAGAACTTCTAGCCATATAAGCCAGTTCCCCTCTGGCTCTGAGAGCGCACTTCTCTTATTATTATTATTTTTCCATTAATTTCTAGAGAGAGTGGAAGGGAGGGAATGGGAGGGGGGGGGGTATATCGAAGTGAGAGAGACACATCATTTGCTTGCCTTCCACAGCCACCATGACAGGGGCTGGGGATAGAACTTTCAACCCAGGTATATGCCTTTGACAGGGAATGGAATCTGTAACCCTTCAGTCCATGAGCTGATGCTCTAACCACTGAGAAATACTAGCCAGGACTATTATTATTTTTTCATCAAAGCCATGTTTTATCCCATCATCATAATAAGTACTGGGCACTTTCCCTTTCTACCAAAGACCAAAGACTGTGTTTCCCTGGCTGAGCTGAAACACCAAATATATTTCTCAGGAGCAGAGGGGAGCAGACCAGCACAGGCCAGAGCAGAGTGGAGCAGACCAGCACAGGCCAGAGCAGAGGGGAGCAGACCAGCACAGGCCAGAGCAGAGGGGAGCAGACCAGCGCAGTGCAAAGCAGACCAGCATGGAGCAGAGCAATGCACAGCAGTGCAGACCAGCGAGGAGCAGACCAGAGCAGAGCTGCCTGGCCCGAGAAGTGCTGCCTCACGCTGTGTTGTTTTCCACAGCCGTGTGGCATTACATTCCAACTGTTTTGTACTGAATAAAGTTTCTTCACCGCCCCCCCAAATTGGGGCTTCCTGTTCGCATTGAAGTGGAGCCAATGACCAATTGACCATCGACCATTGGTGGACACTGGGATAGGAGCAGAGTCAGGAAGGGAGACCTGAGTGGGGTGTGTGATCAGGGCGGGGCAGCTTGGAAGAGGTGATGTTCCAGAAAGGCCTCAAGGAAGGAGTGGAGAGAAGTAAAGAGCGCTTGCCAGGGTAGGGTAAGATGGGTACAAAGGTGATATGGTGTGGCTGAGATCTTGAGCCAGGGGTCCTCAAACTTTTTAAACAGGGGGCCAGTTCACTGTCCCTCAGACCGTCGGAGGGCCGGACTATAGTTTAAAAAAAAACTATGAACAAATTCCTATGCACACTGCACATATCTCATTTTGAAGTAAAAAAACAAAACGGGAACAAATACAATATTTGTATTTGCATGTGGCCCGCGGGCCGTAGTTTGAGGACCCCTGTCTTGAGCTCTGGAATCAGACAACCTTATGTAATCTCTGAAGCCCCAACTCTAAATGGATATAACAACATAGTACTGTTTGAATATTGTGAATTTGAAATAGCACGATAGACCAAATACCGGTGAGGCTTGCTTAGTGCACCCAATTTGAAATAATTTGAAATGCCTTCCCCCTGAAATGTAAATGCATCAGAAATCATTACATTTCCAAAGTCACTAAGGTCTGAGGAATGTGAGGCTCAGGATATTGAATATGATTTGATGGCTCCTCCTACACGTATGTCTTCGGGAAATGGAAACATTTGCCAATTTGGGTCCAGCTTGCTGGTAAATTATTTAGTAATGAATCCTAGACATAAAAGGTGCTCCATCCTCTCCCTGCTCCATGGGACAATTAAATGAGACTGTGTTTAGGACAATTAAATCCCAGGGCCAAATTCTCCATTAGACACAACAGGCACAGGGCCTAGGTGCCCTGATACTTTTAGGGGGCCCCAAAATTATTTTAATTTGTTTTACCATCAGAAGAAAAAAATAGAATTGTCTTTGTACTAATACAGTCATAAAATATGATATTTTATTTTGGAGGAAGGGCCCATGAAAGACAGCCTGACCCTGATGGTGCCTGGTACAGAATACGCCTCAATAAATGTGAGTTGTTTTATCCTCCTCCTCATTGTTGCTAATATTGGCAAGATGGGCCACTCCTTCTCAGGGTGTGGTCATCAGACCAGCCTAGCTAGATGAAAGGATAAATACAGCCAATGTCATAACATGGATCAGCAGAATGATTGTCTAGCACCTTGCTTTGTGCTAGACAATCATTGTCTCACCCTGGCTGGTTTGGTTCAGTGGTTAGAGTGTCGGCCTGCAGACCGAAGGGTCGAAGATTCGCTTCCCAGTCAAGGGCATGTACCTTGGTTACTGGTTCGATCCCCTGCACCCTGGCCAGGGCCACAGGCAGGAGGCAACCAATCAATGTGTCTCTCTCACATCAATGTTTCTACTCCCCCTCTCCATCCCCTCTTCCCTCCCTTCCACTCTAAAAATCAATGGAAAAATATCCTCAGGTGAAGGTAAGAATAATTTAAAAAGCCAATCATTGTCTTATCTTATCCTCTCAACATCCTCATGAAATGGGTATTGTTATATGTAGTAGTTTCAACAATAAAGAATTATTTTAAAAAAGAAAGAAAAGAAATGGGTTTTATTAACCCCATTCTACAGATGAAGAAATGGAAGCCACCGGGAGTTTAGTGATTTTCCCATTCTCACAAAACTAGTAAGAGGAGGCAGGATTTGAGTCTAGAACGCCATGGCCATATGCTCCATATGCTAAGAGAGGTGGTGCTAATCAGAAAAGAGTGAAATCCTCCAATGACAGTCATGGGAGTTGGATTTTATCACAAGATGACAACACTGGGATGATTTTGGAAAGGAACTAAGTGGCATTTAGGGAGATGAATTTGGCAGTAGTGCTTGGAGTCCCAGTGGGTTGCCATAATAATTCTAGGAACATCCCAAGAGGTTTCTAAGATTGGTAAAGGGCCCTAGCCATGCAAAGGCAGGATTCATTCTTTCTGGAGACTGTCCACTTAAGGCGCACCGTGGCTTAGTGTTAAAGGGAAGTTAGAGGTGCTGCTAGCCCACCACCCAGCCAGAAATCATTTGGATAACTCTATTTATTTCATATTAATACCCTGCATTTGTGTTGGGCAAAATGAGATAAACCTCATTCATTACCTATATGATGTATCTGCTAGAAATGATTTGGCTTTAACAAATATTGACTAATTCAACAAACATTTACTAGGTGCCTAGTCTGTGCCAGGAAATGTATCAGGTAGTGGGATACAGAATTAAAAAGACTGTCAAGCCCTGGCCGGTTTGGCTCAGTGGATAGAGCGTCGGCCTGCGAACTGAAAGATCCCAGGTTCGATTCCGGTCAAGGGCATGTACCTTGGTTGCAGGCACATCCCCAGCAGGAGGTGTGCAGGAGGCAGCTGATCGATGTTTCTCTCTCATCGATGTTTCTAACTCTCTATCCCTCTCCTTTCCTCTCTGTAAAAAATCAATAAAATATATTTAAAAAAAATAAAAAGACTGTCAAGTCTTCACCCTCTCAGAGCTTAAGTTTAAAGGACATGCCCAGTCGGTGTGGCTCAGTGGTTGAGTATTGACCTATGAACCAGGAGGTCACGGTTCGATTCCCCTTCAGGGCACATGCCCAGGTTGCAGTTTCAATCCCCAGTGGGGGGCATGTAGGAGGCAGCCAATCAATAATTCTCTCTTATCATTGATCTTTCTTTCTTTCTCTCTTTTTTAGGTTTTTAGAGAGGAAGGGAGAGGGATAGAGAGATAGAAACATTGATGAGAGAGGAAGTCATCAATTGGCTGCCTCCTACACTGCCCCCACCCGGGATTGAGCCCACAACCCGGGCATGTGCCGTGACTGGGAATTGAACCGGCGACCTCTTGATTCCTGGGTTGACGCTCAACCACTGAGCCACACCAGCCAGGCTTATAATTGGTGTTTCTATCCATCCCTCCCTCTCCTTTCCATTCTCTCTAAAAATCAATAAAAACATATTTTTTTTTAAAAAAAAAATCTAAGGTGAAAGTTTGACCAATGGAAGTAGGTACTAAAGTGCATTTCCCTATTTAGCATAGTGAGTAAGAGCATTTATAGTTAGAACCTTGTTAGCTATGTGACCTTGGACAGGTTGCTTAAACCCTCTGTGCCTCAGTTTTCTCATCTGTTAAATGGGGATAATAGTAACTATTTACAAGAATGAATGCAGGTGAGTTCCCTAGAACTACCTTGCAGGTAGTAGACATTTAATAAGTATTATTATTATTGGTATTGTCATGAGTTGCATTGCAAAAATGGGGGTGGTAGGGCATGGATGCTCAAGTTAATCCTCATAGTAGTGTGATTAATGAGTTAGTATGAAGTCAGACAAACCCATATCTGCCACTTACTATGAAGGTAAATATCTACATGCATCAGCCAGATGTTTTTGGCTATAAGAGACAAAAAGTTATATTAACCATAACAAAAAAGTATCAACTCACATAGCAAAAAGCCCAAAGGTAGGGTGGCCTTCTGTAATGGTTAATCCAAAAGCTGAATCTGGTCATCAAGGACCTGGAAACTTTCCACCTCTCTATGTGGTTGAGTTTCTCTTGTGGGTACTAGATGCTTCTGGCTTCTCCTGGTAATTGAGGCCACACGCCTTACTGTTCATATCCAATGAAAAAGAGAGTCTCCCCCCCCCCCTCCCGCATTCCATCATGCAATAAAATTCCTTCCTTTCAGTATAATTGGTCCAATTTAAGTCTCATACCCACCCAGAGACTGAAAACCCATTCATTGTGGAATGCCTAAAACTGATTGGCTTAGGCCTGAATTCCGGAACCAATCACAGGCAGGGGAATGGTATTACCAAATTTAGACCAATCAGAGCCCACCCCTATAATTGAGGATGGGATTGAACTACCCTCAGTCAGGTGGGCTACATGCATTTCTGAATTTCAAGAAAATGTAGACTGGCCGAAACCGGTTTGGCTCAGTGGATAGAGCGTCGGCCTTCGGACTGAAAGGTCCCAGGTTCGGTTCCGGTCAAGGGCATGTACCTGGGTTGCGGGCCCATCCCCGGTGGGAGATGTGCAGGAGGCAGCTGATCGATGTTTCTCTCTCATCGATGTTTCTAACTCTCTATCTCTTTCCCTTCCTCTCTGTGAAAAATCAATAAAAAAAAAAAAAAAAATGTAGACTGGATGCTGAGCAGGCAATCAATAGTGCCTGCCCCCTCTCCCCATAGACTGCCTCCCAGTATTATCAAGAAGATTAAATAAGAAAATGTCTTTAAAATATGTAGCACAGTGCCTCACACCTGTTATTAAGCTTATCTATGTTGTTAGTGGGAGCTGAATTGAGTGCACAGAGCTGCTTAATTAATTTCCAAAGAAGAGAACGGAGAGTACTGGTGGAATCTGGGATTTTATTTTTCTGTTTTTTTTTTTTTGGGGGGGGGGTACAGTTAAAAAAGAAAGAGTATAAATATTCGTAATAATTTGCTATCTATCAGGTGCCCTGTAGACAGACTCAGAGATCAATATAGCCATAAGCAGTGCGATCTTAATCTGATGTAATACCCAGAGAAAAAAAATAATAGATGCAAACAAATAAAACCACTCATCCTAACTGGGTGCAAACAGAGGTGCCTTAAAGGTGAGGGTCATGCAGCCTGAGTTGGGGGCTCTACCTTATTCCTTCCTAAGCCCTGGGAGGGGACCTAATAATTTTTTTTGTTTTAGATGGTGTGTTATAAGTCGTATGTCCTCCTTTGATGCATTAGATCAGGAGTCAGCAAACTATATCTCTTGGGAAAATCTGGCCTGCTGTTTGTTTCCTACTAATTTTATCACTCTAATTAAACTTTTTTTTACTTGAGAAGGGCCTCTCCAAATCACTTAAACTGGAGGCCCCACAAAATGCGACTTTCTTATATTTTTTTCTTTTTCTTTTTCTTCTTTTTGTTGTTGTTAATCCTCACCTGAGGATATTTTTTTCCATAGAATTTTAGAGAGAGTGAAAGGGAGGGGGAGAGACAAAGAAAGAGAAATATGGATGTAAGAGACACATTGATTAGTTGCCTCCCACGCTCAACAGGAGATGGAGCCTACAACAGAGGTATGTGCCCTTGACCGGAATCTAATCTGGGACCCTTCAGTCCACAGGTGGACGCTCTAATCACTTAGCAACCCAGCTAGGGTGAGTTTTTCTCATTTAAGTGCAAACCCAAACCCTAAGAGTTTAGCTAGAAGCTAGTTAATGGGTGAGTCACGGGAACTTCAAAAGTGAGAGCTTTCTGTCTCTCTTTCCTTGTTCTCTTCCTTTCTCTCTGTTCTGTGAGTTGCTGCCTGGCTTTATTTGCATGGATAGTCTCTCCAAGTAGCAGAAACAATGACCTCTGGTGCCTTTAGATTCCGCCCTCCCCCTCCCCCGAGTTAAGCAGCCCCATCAGAAAAACTTTTGCCTCCCAACATCCTAGAGAAGATTCTGATTGGCTCAGTGTGGACTGCATGCCTATCTCTTGAGCCAATCCAATGGCCTGGTGGGATGAACTACTCTGACCAACCTAAGCTATAAGGGAAAAAAGAAAGGAAGAGATAGCCCAGGACCACATGATGTTCTCCCAGAGGAACTTGGAGAGGTGGAAATATACAATAGTTAATTATATTGTATGTTACACAAGGACTGAAACCCTTTACTCCAGTGGTTCCCAAACTTATTTGGCCTACCGCCCCCTTTCCAGAAAAAATATTACTCAACGCCCCCTGGAAATTAATTTTTTTTAAATTTAAATAGCAATTAAACAGAAAGATATATGTATTAATGTTTCTACCTTTTTCGTAAAATATAGTAAAGAAAGGTGTAAATTAGAAACATTGAAGTTTGAAATTATGAAACTATTTATTGAACTCAGAATAGAAAGGTAATACAAAAAAAGTTAAAACAAATGCACCTGTGGCCATCACCGCCCCCCTGGATCGCTGCAGTGCCCACCAGGGGGCGGTAGCGCCCACTTTGGGAATCACTGCTTTACTCCATCCCCATCATGTTATCACTGAGGGCACTGTGACCCAGAGAGGAGACATTTCCATTTACACAAGGTTACCCTGTATTTGCATAGTAGATCAACCAGTATTATGAAATCACAGACCTAATATAAAATGATCCTACCACACATGCCGGGGTGTTTCACAGGGAAGGGAGAAAGCACCACGTTTACCATGATGCTGGCTATGAATTCATCATCCTGGGCCTTGTGACCTAGAAAAACAGGAAAGGCCTGGAGTCAGATTGTCTAGTTGACTCTTCTAAGGCTCGTCACAGGAAATTAGATAGATAGATAGATAGATAGATAGATAGATAGATAGATAGATATCAGAGAGGAAGGGAGAGGGAGGGAGAGATAGAAACATCAATGATGAGAGAAGATTATTGATGGGCTCCCTCCTGCATGCCCCCTACTGGAATCCAACCATGTGCCCCAACTGGGAATCCAACCATGACCTCCTGGCTCACAGGTTGATGCTCAACCACTGAGCCACATCTGGTTGGGTGAGGCCATCTTTTAAAATGCAAGTTTCTGGTAGGTAATCGTTATTGAAAGGAAAACAACAACAACACATTAGCCAATGTTAAACATTGATTGCTAGACAAATCTTAAATTTACCTACTTTGGACCTTTTAATACAAAAAAAGACAGGAAATATATTTGAAACTATTAATAAATAGTTTATACTTCATTAGAAATATGTCTTTTAAAAGTGTGAGTGTGGCCCTAGTTGGTTTGGCTCAGTGGATAGAGGGTAGGCTTTCGGACTGAAGCGTCTTGGGTTCCAGTGAAGGGTCCATACCTTGGTTGCAGGCTCAACCCCTGCCCTGGTCAGGGTTTGTGCAGGAGGCAACCAATTGATGTGTCTCTTACACATCAATGTTTCTCCCTCTCTCTTTCCCCCTTCCTTCCACTCTCTCTAAAATGTAATGGAGAAATATCCTCGGGTGAGGATTAACAAAAAAAACAAAACAAAACAAACAAAAAAAGTGAATGTGTTTGCCAATGGAGACTATGTTTCTAGAAGTTATAAAATGTATTTGCCAATCTAAATAATTCTAATTGCTTCTTTTTAATGGCCACTAAAAAATCAAGGTTTCTGTCCTAGTTGGTTTGCTGAGTGGATGGAGCACTGTCCTATGGACTAAGGGGTCCCGGGTTCTATTCCAGTCAGGGGCACATGCCCGGGTTTCGGGCTTGATCCCCAGTGGGGGACGTGCAGGAAGCAGCCAATTGATGATTCTCTCTCATCATTGATGTTTCTGTCTCTCTCTTTCCCTTCCTCTCTAAAATCAATAAAAACATGTTTAAAAAAAATCAAGGTTTCTAAGAGTTCAAAATTTCAATTAATTGGAAAGAAATTGTATGGTTTTGGTAATAAAAGACATGAGATATGGAAATGCATTTTGAAAGAAAAAAAAAGTGAATTATTCTAAAGCCAGTTATTTCTAAATGGGTAAAACAGTTTGTGAAAATTGTAAAAAGGTTTGTGAAAGTTATAAAGTTTTGTAAAGAGAAATGTTAAAAGGAAATCATGTAAGTGAGACAGGCCAGTAAGCCAGGACAAGTGGAACAGGGAAACTGAGACATAGTTAAACAGCAGTTTGCAGCCATCTAAAATATCTAGATGCCAAACAGTTTGCAGGCGTCTAGTAAATCCTATCTTCCCTAAACCAAGGATACTTAAGAATAAAGGATTTACACTTTCCTTCCCCAACCAGAAGGTAAACAGCTTAAATCACCCTACTCAGGGAGATAGAGAGCAGAAATCCAGTTAATGCCATTTACTCACCTCATCCAAGAACAAATGAAGTTGAGACTAAACCTCACTTTGGTATATCAACATAAAACTAATGAATTCTATTGAGGTCCTCCCCTAAATGCCCAGTCTTTAAAGCCCTTCAAAATGAAGGCCCAGCATGTGCTCTTCTGAATAATACATTTAATTAAGTGAATAAGTTTAAAACTTAAAAATAAGCTACTACAGAGTTAGAATTTGGTTCCTTTCCACTTTGTTAAAAGGAAAATAATTGTCCTCTTGCTTTTCAAATATGAGGAGACTTATTTTTATAAAGCAATTTGGTGAATTATATATTTTTCTCCCTACCTAATCCCTCCAAAATTTGGCAATTTTTAATGAGTGCGTCATGGAAATACCTTTCTTTGCATGAATTCAATAAGACCAGTCCCAATTATGGTTTTATTAACCAAGACTTTGGCTGGAAGGTCATGTGTGAGAGAGACATGCCTGTTTCTGGATGTCACCAGAAAGCCTTAAGAAAGGAAGACTGCCCTATCCAGTTTGGCTTAGTGGAGAGAGTGTCGACCTATGGACCAAAGGGTCCCAGGTTTGATTCCGGTCAGGGGCACGTATCTTGGTTGCAGGCTCCTCCCGGGCCAGAGCCCTCATCAGGGCTCATGCAGGGGGCAATCAATTAATGTGTTCTCTCGCATCAATGTTTCTCTCTGTCTTTCCCTCTCTCTTCCACTATCCCTAAAAGTCAATGGAAAAATATCCTCAGGTGAGGATTAACAGAAAAAGAAAGAAGGAAGGAAGGAAGGAAGGAAGGAAGGAAGGAAGGAAGGAAGGAAGGAAGGAAAAGGAAGGAAGGAAGGAAGGAAGGAAGGAAGGAAGGAAGGAAGGAAGGAAGGAAGGAAGAAAGGAAGGAAGAAAGAAAGAAAGAAAGAAAGAAAGAAAGAAAGAAAGAAAGAAAGAAAGAAAGAAAAGAAAGAAATACTTTGAAGCCAATAAGAGCCCTTTGGAGAAGGCCTGATACCTTGCTTAGTTATGTGGTTCATGGCAGCCTTCCCAGGTGAGAAGCGAAGATTGCTTTCCTGAGAGATGGCAAGGAAGGAACCTCAAGACATTTTGGGAACCTCGAGAACTGGAGGAATTCACCCAAGTCTATAGATATTTCAGACAAGCCTAATGGCAACTCGGTGGCTCAGCTTCTTTGCCATTGAGGGGCTTATTAAAGCTCGATCATGAAATTCCAGCAAGGCAAATTTTAAAAAGCCTATATGATCAATTGCTATTTTGATTATATTTATGCAAATAACCAGGCCAAGTTGAAACTAGACAATACAGTAAATAAATTGGTCTTAAATTGGCTCTTTAATAAAAATGAGGGTGATTTTAGGGGGAAAATATGTTTTAATAGACTCTATAATACACAGTTGTGAATATTAAATTCTAATTCAGTTAATTATCTTGAAATTTTTATTTTTCATTTATGAATTTAACTGAGTCTTAAATTTATCTAGTTTTCTTAAATATTTGGCTACAATCCTCCAAACTAATGTTTCATTCTTCTCTCATCCTTTGATGGAATTAGTGAAAACTAAAACGTCTTTCCTACAACCAGACCATTTGTCATAATTCTTGTCATTCTAGCTTTTGCCCCAATAATATTAAAATTTGTAACACAATTTGTCTCCACCAGGTTACAAGCCCTACTCCTACTCAGGGAATACCACCTCTAGACATCATCGCCACCTCCTTCCACGCCCAGGCCTCATCATCTCTCTGACAGAGAGCAAGGATATCTTGACTCTAAAGGAAAACTTCATCCCTCTTCAACATGACGCAGCAACAGAAGAGACCCCATGCCCCCTTTCTCTGAAAGAATTCAGAGCCAAGATCCTTGATGGGGGTATGTGGTAGGCAGTTAGACAGATATGAGCAAAACAAGGGCAATGAGCCAGGTATAGAAGGTCGTCAGGATGGAAAGCCCTGGCTGCCTAGCAAAGGACAAAATGTAGGGTGGGACCTTGCCCCCAGGGTGATCTTTCCTCCCCTAGCATAATGCTGGTCATGGAGTTTGGACCTCGTGACCTATCCTCCTTAGAGATAACATCTAGGCCTCAGTTGCATTTCAACTCCAGACCCAGAAGAACAACAAAACCAGCCACAGCTACTTCAGAGTCAGCTGCATTAATACTGACTCCTTGCCCTAATGCAGACCAACCAACCCTATGGTCTCAGTAGAGACCACAACCCTGAAAGGACACACCTGGAAAACTGCTGGGTATTCTATTGAGATCTTCCCCTGGGGCCTCCCCTAAAATCTCCACCCTTAAGACACTTCGGGTGGAGGGCCCAGTGCATTCTCCCTTCTGGGATCCCATCAGAGCCTTTTCCTACTCTCTCCCCCCCCCTCAGGCATGCTACCATCAGCTTCCTCACTCCCAAGCCCCATGGGCCCTTCTTTTCCCTCTATAACTTGTTTCCTAAGCCTATTTCTTCTAGGAAATACTTTTTGTACCTCTGTGATTTACCCAATAAATGTTCTCTTATAGTTTGGGTCTTGGCTCTGAATTCTTTCCTGGCCAGAACTCAAGTACCAAGGTTGCTGAACCCAGGTCCAGTCAGACTTCATGGGTCTAACACGTGGTGCAGTTCTGCTGCCTACAACAATGGGCTTGGTTCCGGTCAAGGCACATACCTAGGTTGTGGGTTCGGTTCCTGGTTGGGGCATGCTTGAGAGGCAACTGATTGATGTCTCTCTCTCTCTCTCCCTCTCTCTTTCTTTCCCCCTTCTTCTCTCTGAAATCAATAAACATACCCTACAACAAGGATTTAAAAAAAAAGAATCTGAAGACAGGATGTGAGTAAACACTATGTATGGGACATGCAAGTGTGCTTCTATCTTGGAAATGAAATGGGACAGGCAGGATGTCCACTCATTCCACACACACCCCTTGAACCCCTACTGTATGCTGGGGTAGGGAGACAGAGAAGGTGGAAGAGATGGGCACTCCTCCCCCCATTCCTGTCCCAGGCCCTGCCTGCTCTTGTTCTATTCCAAGTGGCTTCTAAGGTAAAAACACAACGTGGGGCATTTTCTCACATCTTGTCTCTAGATTGATTCATTTGTTCACCAAATTGCTTTTGAGCTCCAAATTGTGCAAGCCCGGAGGGGTGGTAAGGGGGCAGCGGAAGCTCTTCCTGCTTTATGGAGCTGACAGATGAGTCGGGGAGATTAACTAAACATCTGAACAAATAATACTACTACTACTACTACTAATTATTATTATTATTATTATTATTATTATTATTATTAACTTGGGCATTCTGAATAGAGGTGAGTTGACCTTTCTCCGTCTGTGACACAATGTCAGAATCTGAAAGAAGGGTCCTAGAGACTCAGGGCTTCCTGCCGGGTCAGTACTCATGACAGTGACAGCCAAAGCTCAGGTTCTCTGTGTGTAGCTTCCTCCCATCTGAGCAACCCCAGGGGCTATCGTCAGTATCTCCATTTCCCAGAACCCAAAGGCTGAGGCACTGAGAGGCCTTCCTTGGCAGTAGCAGAGCTGGTGGTCAGTGACACCGGGACCAATTGACTCTTACTTTCTCTTTTTTAATATATTTTTATTGATTTCAGAGAGGGAGAGGGGGAGAAAGAGAAACATCAATGATGAGAATCATTGATCAGCTGCCTCCTGCATGCCCCCTACTGGAGATCGAGCCTGCAACCCCGGCATGTGACCTCCTGGTTCATAGGTCAAAGCTCAACCACTGCGCCCTGATCGGTTTGGCTCAGTGGATAGAGCGTCAGACTGCGGACTGGAGGGTCCCGGGTTCGATTCCCATCAAGGGCATGTACCTTGGTTGCGGGCGCATCCCCAGTGGGGAGTGTGCAGGAGGCAACTGAATCAATGTTTCTCTCACCAATGTTTCTACCTCTCTATCCCTCTCTTTCTCCCTTCCTCTCTGTAAAAAATCAATAAAATATATTTAAAAAAAAAAAAAGCTCAACCACTGAGCCACATGAGCTGGGCTGGCTCTTACTTTCTATGGCCCCTCCTTAGGAGGTGCTCCTGGACCGCCATCTCTGAAAGGGCCCCGCTGGCTCTCTCTTCCCTCAGCCTGCCTTGCTTCTCTTCCTGGCACTTAGAGATAGATTCGCTTCTTGTCTGTCTCTCCCCTCCGGAACATAAGGCCAAAGGAACGCTTCCAGATGAATCATCC
>NW_005871224.1:0-6467 GCF_000147115.1 Myotis lucifugus | reverse complement strand
TGGTGGCATCATGCACACAGCCGAATAATAATTGTATTTCGACAAGAAATGAGTTCCATTGACTTTTGATTAGCCCTTTAAACTCTTATCAGTTCCAGGAGCTCTCCTATTTTCTGGAAGTGGTTGCTAGACTTGTTTGGCTAACACTATTCCCAGGATCCAGCACAATGTCAGGCACATATGAGGGGTTCAGTAAATACTTGTTGAAAAAGGAATGAATTAGTGAAACTTTCACTGCTAAATCATGTCCACATTGTCCTCATTTTCTCCCTTCCTTCCTCCCTCCCTCCTTCCCTCCCTCTTTCCCTTTCTTCCTTCCTTCCTTCCTTCCTTCCTTCCTTCCTTCCTTCCTTCCTTCCTTCCTTCCTTCCCTCTTGCTGTTATGTCATGTACTTTTTTAGCACCTTGAATACAAACTGAAAGTGACATGAAGCTCAAAATAGCGGGTTTGAAAGATATATTTTTATTTTTTTAAAATTTTTTTATTTTTTTTAAAGTATATTTTATTGATTTTTTACAGAGAGGAAGGAAGAGGGACAGAGAGTTAGAAACATTGATGAGAGAGAAACATCGATCAGCTGCTTCCTGCACACTCCCCACTGGGGATGTGCCCGCAACCAAGGTACATGCCCTTGACCGGAATCGAACCTGTGACCCTTGAGTCCGCAGGCTGATGCTCTATCCACTGAGCCAAACCGGTTATGGTGAAAGATATATTTTTATAAACTTCCTTTACTATAATGTGCAAATCACTATTTTATTATATTTATTTTTCTATCACATGCTTTTTTTCAGCTCTTTTGTATACTTAATGTTCAAATGTATATAATCCTCACCAGAGGACACACTTACTGATTTTAGAGAGAGGGGAAGGGAGAGGAAGAGAAACATCGATGTGAGAGAGAAACATTGATTAGGTGCCTCCCACATGCACCTTGAACAGGGATCAAACCCACAACCTAGTTATGTGCCCTGACCAGGAATTGAACCCACAACCTTTCAGTGTATGGCACGAAGCTCCAACCAACTGAGCCACACCAGCTAGGGCTAATGTATACATTTTGATGAGTTTGGACATATGCATATACACATGATACTATTGCCACAATCAAGGTAATAAACATATTCATCCTCCACCAAAGATTTCTTGTGTCCCCTTGCTTTATTTATGTTATTTGTGGCAAGAACACTTAACCTGAGACCTATCCTTTTAACAAATTTTTAAGTGAAAGCACGGTGTTTAATTACAGGCTCTATGTTGTACAGCTGATCTCTAGATCTAGAACTAACTCATCTTGTAGTTAGAACAAAGCCAGAGGTGGAAATAATCAATTATTTAGGGGTTGGAGTTGGAGTAGGGTATAGAACAGTGGTTCTCAACCTTGGCTGCACATTAGAATCACCTGGGCATCTTTTTAAAATCCTGATTGCTGGGCCGCATCCTCTGGAAATTCTGTTTCTTTGTTACTAATGTTGTGGCTCCAACCCATGACAAAGAAACAGAATTTCCAGAGGATGAGACCAAGAAATCAGGATTTTAAAAAGATTTCCAGGTGATTCTAATGTGCAGCCAAGGTTGAAAACCACTGGTATAGAGAGTGAGGAAGGTCACTTCAGAAGGTCACTTTGAGCAAGACCCAGAAAAATGACCAGGATTCTACCTGCAGGCCATAGAAATGACTAGAACAAAGGTATAGAGCTGTGACTGCAGCAGAGGGCCTAGGGTAGAGAGGTGTGAGGGATTTTGGAGGGAGTAGCAGTTTGTCAAGCCAGAGTGTCCTTTTGTGAGTAGTTATTAGTCAGGTAGTTGCATGTTTAACTAATGTTTATGTCCACAGCAGATTTTACACATCAACATTGGAAGGGATTTATTTATGTATGTATTTATTTATTTTTAAAATATATTTTTATTGATTTCAGAGAGGAAGGGAGAGGGAGAGAGAGATAGAACATCAATGATGAGAGAGAATCATTGATGGGCTGCCTCCTACACACACCCTACTGGGGATTGAGACTGCAACCCAGACATGTGCTCTGACCAGGAATGAAACTGTGACCTCCTGGCTCATAAGTTAATGCTCAACCACTGAGCCACACCAGCTGGGCATTTTTAAAAAATATTTTTAAATTTATTTCAGAGAGGAAGGAATAGGAAGAGAGAGAGATAGAAACATCAATGATGAGAGAGAATCATTGATCGCTGCCTCCTGTACACCCCACATTGGGGAAGGAGCCCACAAGCCGGGCCATGTGCCCAGACCAGGAATTGAACCATGACCTCCTGGTTCATGGGTTGATGCTCAAGCACTGTGCCACGCTGGCCGGGTTAGCTGTTTAAAATGATCGCCCCCCGCCCCCCAAATGGCCCCCTAGCCAACTACCATGAACAACAAGAATGGACTTACATACAGGACAGGGCGCTAATCTTGAATGTTCTGCTTGATGACTTTTCGCATACATTCACATCCCACAAGCACCATGCATGCCAACACCAACTGATAGAACATTTCCAGCACCCAAAGGTCCCCTCAGGGCCCATCCCAGGCAGCACCCACTCCCCATCCAATTGTCACCGTGATTCCAGGTTCTAGCACCACTGAGTAGTTTTGCCACTTCTTATATTTCATATAAGTAGAATCATACACATTGTTGCATGTCTCAATAATTTGTTCATTTTTATTGCTGTAGAGTAATCCATTGCATGATTATAGTTCAAACTAGAGGCCCGTTGCAGGAAGATTCCTGCAAGAATAGGGCTTCCTGCGGCTGGAGTGAAGCAGAGAAGGGAGTGAAACCCGCTGAGGTGGGCTTCGCTCCTGCCCTGCCACTGGGCTGGTTTCCCTCCCACCTCCACCGCCTCTACTTTGCTCCCTTCTGCAGCACTTCACTTTCATGTTGTCTTCAGTCTTCGTTCCCAGCTGGTATATGCAAATTACTGCCATCTTGGTTGGGTTAATTTGCAAATAGTCGCTCTGATTGGCTGGTGGGCGTAGCGAAGGTCCAGTCAATTAGCATCTTTGTCTTTTATTAGTGTAGATAATTTAGCCATCCTCCTGTTGATGGCCACTTGGGTTGTTTCTAGTATGTTCTTGTTGTTGTTGCTGTTAGTATATCCCATTATCTATTTATTTTTTAAAATATATTTTTATTGATTTCAGAGAGGAAGGGAGAGGGAGAGATAGAAACGTCAATGATGAGAGAGAAACATTGATAGGCTGCCTCCTGCATGACCCACACTGGGGATCGAGCCCACAACCTGGGCATGTGCCCTGACCGGGAATTGAACCGTGACCTCCTGGTTCATAGGTCAATGCTCAACCACTGAGCCATGCCAGCCGGGCTCCCATTGTTTTTTTTTTAAAAAAGAATAATAATGCGTTCCCAGCTAATATGCTCCTTAAACATATTATTAAAACATTCCTAACCTCCCACATAACAACCTACTAAGGATTTTCTGCAAAATAGAAAGCCTTTAAAATGACCATTAATGAACTCATTGGTGGGAGTGATGTGAAGAATGCCTCAATATTGTACAGTATGTGTGGCATACAATTATGTTATGTTAAATTATGTTTTCTTTAACCATGCAAAAAACTTGTACTGTTATGTAATTGAACAATTAAATAATATGTTAAAAATTATAAGGATGCCCTGACAGGTTTGGCTCAGAGGATAGAGCATCAGCCTGCAGACTGAAGGGTCCCAGGTTCGATTCCGGTCAAGGGCATGTACCTTGGTTGCAGGCACATCCCCAGTAGGGGGTGTGCAGGAGGCGGCAGCTGATCAATGTTTCTCTCTCATTGATGTTTCTAACTCTCTATCCCTCTCCCTTCCTCTCTGTAAAAAAATCAATAAAATATATTTTAAAATAAAAAAATAACAATTATAAGGATATTATCTAAAGTGGGCTTGATTCAGTAGCCACCAAGGTACAAGGCAAAAGCCACACCAGGACCCAATTAAGAGCTAAGTATTCAGGGAAGGAATGGGTAAGATGAAATGCCCATTTTTTAAATAGCAGACACTTATTTTGATCATTGCTAAATTTACTCTATCTATCTATCTATCATCTATGTATCTATTTAACAAAGTGCCATATTTGGAGTGAAAGTTCGAATGAAAGGTCTTTTGCACCATACTTCAAAAAAACAAAACAAAAAAAGGTAGATGCTTCAAACTTTCTTTATAGTACCATTGTTTGTTTGTTTGTTGTTGTTCTGGAGCCACACCTTAAGTAAACCTTTAAGCTATGCAAATGAAGCAAAGATTCTAGACTCTGCCTTTGGGCCTGCTGGGAGGGGCCTATAAAAGGCTGAGGGTTGTGAAGGCGGGACCAGATCCCTTTCTCTCCTTTGCTAAGTCCTTTTGAATTGTCAAAGGACGGGCTGTGAGGCCCAGAGAACTTCCCCGGACTCACCCGAGAAGTCAAGGCCCCTGGGAAACAGATGCCTGGGCAAAGGAAGCGCAGGCGCAGAGCCCTGTGGTCTCAACCCAAGCGTCGGAAGCAGTCTCCTCTCCCTGAAGTCCCCAGCACCAGCTTCCAAAGCAGACTGTTATTGTCTGACTTTTCCTGGAATTGCAGCAGCAAGAAACAAGGCAAGTTTGTTTGTTAATTTATATTGTTGAAAGTATTACTGATCGACTCTCTCCACCTTGCTCCCGCCCTCAAGGTCTGTTTTTGTAGAATTGTATTTTCCAACTTGATTGCGGGTTCATAAGAAAACCGTTGATTTCAGCGTCTAGAGTAGATCTTGCTGTTGACGGCCTTATGGCAATCTCGCTTCCCATAGCTGGTTTGGTTTTTCCTCTGGAGGGTTTTAGGTATACCATCCTGTATTTTGTGCATACGCATTTGACCTTATCTTTTGCAGTTGAGCCTGTGTTTTGTTCTCTTGCTTTTGGCCTTGTTCCTTTGTAACTTGGTTGGATTGATCAAAACGGAGTTGGTTTTTTGAGCGGCTAGTACGAGGATGGATGTGGAGAAGGAGGCTATAGGCAGGGGGGAAAGCAAAGAAGGGTGAGTTGTTATCAGGTCTGATCAGAATAATGGCTAAAGAGCTTCTACACAGAACCCCAGGTCCAAGATCAGTAAAATGCTGGATTGGTACAAATAATTACCTTTGAAAATCCTTTAAGTCACCCTTGTAATCTTTTAAAATCCATTCTCTTCCAAGATAGGAACAGATCACCTTATTTGGGACTGCTGAATTAACTATTGCAGTGGTTGGCAAAGCGCGGCTCTTTGGCCCCTTGAGTGTGGCTCTTCCACAAAATACCACGTGCGGGCGCGCACGTACAGTGTGATCGAAACTTCGTGGCCCATGCGCAGAAGTCGGTTTTCAGCCTGGGCGAGTCTATTTTGAAGAAGTGGTGTTAGAAGAAGTGGGGAGTATCGATCGGTCGGCGACGGGAGACACGGCGCAGGCAGGCCGAGGAATGCGCAGGGGAGGTACATTGTTTTGAGGTACGTTTGCTGAGGTCAACCCCTTCCAACTCTTCCATCCACACTCGTCTATCTGAAACAAGTATACAAGACAAGTGTGGATGGGAGAGTTGGAAGGGGTCGACCTCAGCAAACGTACCTCAATCAGATTGAAGACGTTTTTAGCAAAGGCCAGCTTAGGAGTACCCTAATTAAGTTAATAACAATATACCTACCTATATAGTTTAAATTTAAAAAAATTTGTCTCTCAAAAGAAATTTCAATCGTTGTTCTGTTGATATTTGGCTCTGTTGACTAATGAGTTTGCCGACCACTGAACTATTGTATTTAAAAATATTATTACATTCCCTTTCCTCTGCTAAACAAAATCTTCAAATCTGCTAATCACATCAGTCATGTAAGTTAACATGAAATGACTGAACATTTGCTCCAGCTCCGTAAATTTGCAAGGTGCTTTCCCTTTCTTATTCTCATGCCTTTGTAATTGATACTAGGGGACATTCATACACCAACTTCAGATTCCTCCTGTACTTGACAAACCAGCTAGGGCCCTCCTGTACTTATTCTTGTTTCACCGTGCAGAGGATGCCGTTTCTTGCTTTGCCTACTTGGAGAACGTATCCTTCCAAAAGCCACAGATGGGGAGAAGGTTGTGTGAGTGTGTGGAGTGGGAGCATTGAGGAAGGGTGCCACGTGGGTGCCGGAAGCCAGTCCATCCTTGCTGCTTGACACAGTCGCTGCAGGGAAGAAACATCTGCACAGCATATGTTTCAAGGGACCTGGCGTATATGGCATACTGTTCTTAATATGTTTGCTCACCTTCTTGGCACTATGTGTTTTAACCAAGGTCACCTCTCCACGAAAGGTTGTTTCCCCGGGTAGGGATTTTTCCCTGAAGTTAGGGAGGGAATAAAACCTGTAACTAAATGCCAGGTGGGTAGTTAATCACTTTAACTACGAACAATTACCCTTAAGCTACATAATCTTTACTCCCTGGAATGGAGATAAGAAATGCCCTAACCTT
>NW_005871223.1:2814145-2836679 GCF_000147115.1 Myotis lucifugus | reverse complement strand
AATTTATAGATGGCCTAATTTAGAAAAGATGATGGTAGCTTTATAATAACTAACACTATAAGGAATATATACCTATAAGAATTATAAAATTTATGCTTAATTATCTATTTATTACTTTAAAAAATCAAAGTTGCATAGCTATTGCCATGTGAAATATTCAGAAAAAAAAATTTAAACAAATATCCAGACTGTCATATCACTCTGAATTATAAAATAGAATTTGATACAAGGAAAATCTGCTTTGAATCTTATTCTAAGAATTTAACTTATTAAAAATCACAAAAAATGTAGAAAAAGGTTCATTATTTCCTTCCCTTCCTTGTATGTATATAGAGAAAAGGTAGAGCCAGTGACAGCCCAGGCCAGTCCTTCTAGGAAACTAGTTCTGTGGCCAGGTCTCCATGTCCAATATCAGGTCTTCATTTTGATAAATATACACACTTTCTTTTTTAGGCTTGTAGAAATGAACAACCTTAAGGGGAACTGAGTCATAAACTAAGCTGATAAGATACCCAAACTGGCAATACCATATATTGATTCAGTATGAGAAATTCAGCTGCCAGGAAGAATGTGTTCTCTTGTTGACTGATCGAAGGATTGTCTCCCCTGGAAGAAATACTATATGGGACACAAAATCATGTTGGGAGTTTGTTGTGTTTGGTATAGTAAAGTCACAGTAGAGTGAAGTAGGTGATATTAAGGGCTACAGAGACAAATTTATAACAGCCAAAAGTTCCTACCTCACCTAAGTGAACAAGTCTGCTGAGCCAAGTAGAATAT
Organism: Myotis lucifugus; assembly: GCF_000147115.1. Classification (NCBI taxonomy): domain Eukaryota; kingdom Metazoa; phylum Chordata; class Mammalia; order Chiroptera; family Vespertilionidae; genus Myotis; species Myotis lucifugus. Next base: position 2,835,899 of record NW_005871223.1, on the reverse strand, counting down.
TTGCTTACGCTGATCTGGATGGTTGTTCATACCACAGTGTCAAATTTATACTCTCCCACTCCTTTTAGGCTCTGTGAAAAGTAACACCCTTTGAAAATGCTTTTTTCCCCTTTTCAGACAGATTACATTACAATTTTTGATTATTATTTTGTTTTACTTCATTCTATTTTAAAAATGCTTACTTTGTTTTATGTGGATGTGTACCAGATCTTTATCAGTGCCCTGTTTAAAAACTGTGTCTTGAAGTAGGTTACTTCTTTAGATGACTAATATTATCCATTAATCATTCTACTCTTACGGTACATATATTGAGAAGTCATGACTACATTCCATATTACAAATGCTTTGATGGTAATCAAACTATATTAGAAAGCACATGGAGTCTGAACATCAGATAGAGTTTAATTCTCCTTATTTCCCAACAAAAACTGCAGGGATACAAATACGAATAAGATACAACCCCTATTGTTGATGGTTACTCTAGTTGGAAGGACATATTGAATGAACTGTGGTAAGAGAAACAATACAGGTGTGGAACACAGTCTATTAAAAATAGAAAGGAGGGAGAGATTATTAATCAAACATGTACTATGTGCTTTGAAATGTACATGTGGTAACTAACTTAATTCTCACATCAGTCCTATGTGACATGTTTTAACAAATTCCTTTCTTTAGACAGCACAACAAACCTCAAAAAGGTTTAATGAAATGTTTTAAAAAATGTTAAGACATCCCAGAATAAGACCTCAAACCCATTTCTACAATACTTTAGTTCCCTACTGCTCTGCCCTCTAACGCACTGTCTTAGCTAACTAGTGGAGGCTTTCTTGAGGTATTAAAAGTTATGAGTTCATGATTTGGAAAAAGTGGGTAAAAGCATTCTAGGCTAAGGGAAACAGAGACAGGAAAGCATGACAGTGGTCACAGCCACTCAAAGATGAGATTTGGATACACAAAGAAAGGCATCAGGAGGAATGCTCATGCCCAGAGGGTCAACCAAGAAAAAAGGCAGCAAGTGGTGTCCATCTGCAAGTCCTGGAGAAAACCTGGAACAGATCCATCCCTCATGGCCCTCAGAGGAAATAAACCCTGCCAGCACTTTGAATTTCCAGACCTGAGAGAAAATAAAGCTCTGTTCTTTAAGCCACCAATTTATAGTATTTTGTTATGGAAGCTCTAGAAAACTAATACAGACTAGGCGAAAAATTCCAAAGCTCTTCATATGAGGGAAGAAAGAGGACATAGCCAGCTGTGTTGACAAATGGCTCTATCTATGAAAGAACCACTTCATCTACCACCAGGGCCAGTTTAAAACCCTTCTCTATTCTTATTAATCAATTCTTAATGGAAGACATTTTTTTTTCTCTACCGAGAAGCTAAATATGAAATGTCTGATTTCTAGAAATTCACCTAAATCCTTAACACTAGAAAGAAAGAGAAATGGATCAGTTTGGTAATGCTAAATTTGGAAACTTAGATATGTAGAATATGGACTTAATTCCATTAGAAAAAAATAACCAGCAGGGATAATGAAGTCATTTATCTCTAAAGCAAGGCAAGAAAAAATTAAAGAGGTGTCTCATTAAATTGATTTTTAACAAACCCAGTGCATTGGTAGTCAGAGTAGTGATTTTGTATTTTTATTCCAGGATATAATATCCAAATTTCCAAAGGGGATTCTGTACTTCCATCAAATCTCTCAACCATTTGTCTCCTGAATTTTCCATATAGTGTCTGGGCACTGTGCTTTCTTCAAGTATAAGCAATCTATTTGGCCTCAAACCTTTTGCTAATTGCTTGAAAAACAACTTTGTTATAGATTTATATTGTGTATAATAATAGGAATGCTAAAATGAATTTGTGCTTTTTTGGGAGAGTTTTCAAGGCTAAAATTATTTAAGTTTCAAATAATTAAACATGGTAAAATGAGGAAATTATTAGTTTGTCTCTTCCTATTTGAGGTGCCCTAGAAATGAAAATTAAGTCCAAGAAAAACCTGTGTTTTGAAGGAAAAAGCAGAAACCTTTCTGAAGTGGCACATCATTTTGGCAGTGAACTTCTGCTGGCTATGAGCAGAGGAATGAGGTTATCTCTCCTTGGAATGTGGCACCAGCTGGAAGCAAGACCAGTGCAGGGCAATGGCAACCTTTCTGTTTACCATCTTTCAAGCACATGTGGTAAGTTTCTTATATGTTTTCAAATGTATACAGTATGTACAAATACATCTCAACAGCTCTCAATATCCACCCTGCCACTTCCCTTGTCTGAGCCAACACCATCTCTTTCTGAGTTTCCATAATACCTTCTAATGTATCTCATCTCCCTGCTTCCTTCCTCACTCCCCTCAATATATTCGAAACACAAAAGACAGAATAAGTCTACTAAAATGTAAGTGAGACCCTTTTCTTCTCAAAGTCTTTCAATACTAGGCAAAATCTTTACAATGACTACAAGGCCTTCTGTGATCTGGCTCTTAGTGACAGACCGCTCTTCCCCTGTGTGCTCTGCTTCATTGTTTCCAAACACACTAGGGACACTCCCACACCAAGGCTTTGTACTAACTCCTCCCTCTGCCTGGAATAGATTTCCTCAGCCAGTCTCATGGCCAGCTCCTCCATTTCCTTCGGGTCCTTTTCCAAACATCCCATTCTCACCAAGTCTTCCCTGGTTCTCTATATTTCACATCCCTCCTTCCCTTCTTAGAATTTGTCATTGCATAGCATGCTATATATTTAACATATTTATCTTGTCGTCTGTCATCCCCAGTAAATGTAAATCCTATCAGGGCAGGGATCCTTGTTTTATTCACCACTGTATTTCCAGCCTATGGTCTGGACTCAGTAGATATTTGTTACGTTGAAGAATTAATGAATGGATACATGAATTAATGAAATAACTTCTAAGTCTTTTGAAAAGACTAGTTCGCCGGAACCAGTTTGGCTCAGTGGATAGAGCGTCGGCCTGCGGACTGAAAGGTCCCGGGTTCGATTCTGGTCAAGGGCATGTACCTAGGTTGCGGGCACATCTCCAGTAGGAGGTGTGCAGGAGGCAGCTGATCGATGTTTCTCTCTCATCGATGTTTCTATCTCTCTATCTCTCTCCCTTCCTCTCTGTAAAAAAAAAAATCAATAAAATATATTAAATGAAAAGACTAGTTGGAAAAAAATGGCTCCAGATTGTAAAACTTTAAAAATTCTAGATGCTCAGGCATATTCTATATGAGTAAATCAGAATATCTGAATATAGAACACAGTTATCAGTATTTTTTAAAGCTTTTCAGCAGCCTAGGTTGAGAACCATCAATATGAACATAGTTTTCGAACTTTAAAGTGCTCACAGAACCCTTGGGTATCTTATTACAAGGTATGTTCTGATTTAATAGGCCTGCATAGACTTGAGAATCTGCATCTCTAACCAACTCTTGGAATGGCAACGCTGCTGGTTATAGGACCACCCTGAGGAGCAAGTACTTTTACCCAATGTTAACTCAACCTTGATGGCCCTTTGACACCGTTTATTGTGGTCTATGCTTTGTTTTCTCCTGACTTGTCTTATTTTATTTTAGGTTTGAATCATAATTTACTTTAAATATTTCTTGGAAAATAAATATGACATAAACACCTACTAAATACATAAATGAAGAGAACATCTTGAGAGATATTTGGCTGCAGAGGGAGGTCAGCAAACAAACAAAAAAAAACATTTATATACATTCACCATTTTTTAAATGGGAAAAATAAATTTAAAATATTACCTATATTGTATATCACATATCTTATTTGATATCACTTTGTTTAAAAAACCAAAACATTCAACTGAATTCAGATCAATTGAAGTCTGAAAATTATACCCCAGATGAAGAAGCCAAAAGAAGCAGTAGGGTAGAAGCCCACAGGATTAGAAGAAGAAAAACTGTCTCATATAATCCCAAACCAATTTCTTTTTTACTAGCTGTCATGTCTTGAGCTACAGGACTGTTTTATTTCCTGTAAATTAGAGGGAAAATATAATGCCATAAGCCCTTGTGCAAATGCCTTGCCTAAAGTACGCAGCAGAGCATATATGCTTCTCTTTTTTCATACTTGGTTAGATAAGAGTTAAAATATATCTGCACAGTCTTGATAGGAAAAGCAATGAAAAAAAGTCTTTAATGCCACAACTATGTGTCATCCTTGTTCAGGAGAATAAATTTGCACAGCAGGCGGTGCAGTGAAAACTGTTCATAATCAACTCCTCACCTCCTAGCATTGCTAGGATCAAATGCAAGTGGAAGGAATGCCACTTCAGTCATTGCTGGTAAAAATTAGCATCTGTGACACTAATGGTATCTCATTTACTAAGTATTTCAGGTTTTTAAAAATGGTTAAAAATCTATTTCCAGAACTGCCATCATTTCAGTGTTTTCCTTTAAAACAACAATGGTATTTGAATCTCTTTTACTTAAAGAAAAACCTCAGTTAAAATTACTAACACAGATCATTAATCCCAGCCAAATAAAGCCCGACTGATTCAGTTAAAGAGTTTTATTTATGGGATCTATTTCTTTTCCATATTTGAATTTTCTACCATATTCCCTGACCTGGAACAAAGTTCTACTGTGACATAATGACAGGCCTTTCTAGGAGTTTTGCACAATATTTGCAGTGTTGGTGCTCTTTTTAAAATAAAATTTAACTATGAATTAGTTATATTTACACATTTACATACAAAGTTTCTTATGTACATACCATCAGAGTTGATCCAAGAATAATGAAAGTACATAACACTAGTAAGCATCCAAACTGGAACCAGACTATACAGTAGACTCAAGAAACTTGATTCAGTTTACCAATATTTATTAAGAGCCTACTACATGGAAGGTGTTATGCTCGGTGCAGGAAGGAGATACATGGTTATACTTACTTCAATCTTAGGTTGATTTTTCTTGAACAATGTGAATATTAAAGAAGCTGTTATTGTTGTTTTTCAATAACTGTTGAATTTTGTAGGTGGAATTCTTGCATTTAATCAGAGATAAGAATGGAGAATCTCTAAATTCCTATCCAACCTACAGAGGCTCTTATAAATATGTTCTGCCGAGTTTCATTAAAATGTAGCTGGTAATTAAGACAATTAGAAATAATATCTACTGTTCCTATACTTGTAATGGCAGCATTATATTTAAGAACAGGAGTACTGAAAATTGACATATGCATTTCATATCACACAGTTTTATTTTTTACCTATGTGTCTTTGCTCAAGTTAATTCACCTTCTCTATGCCCTTTCCCCTGTGAGGCTAACTAAGAGATTCCCTCACAGACTTGTTAAAAATATTAAATCAATTAGTATATGAAAAGCTCTGAACACAGCAACAGGTATGTAAAAAACTCACAATAAATATAGAAAACTAAAAATAAAACATTTTAGTTGAAAAAATAGTCAAGAAAAATTCTGTTCTATAATGTAAGCATTTATAGAGTGAAATGATATATGTTATTAAATATGAATCCTGGGTATGCTTAAATTTTTGAAAAATTATATCTATAGTGGACACTCATGATAATAATGTAGAAACAAAATCGAAGAAGGAAAGTACAGTACACTTCCTTGCCTGTATGTTAACCAAGGCTATTTTTGATTGACTAAAGGTAGAATACTGCACAAGTATTTATCAAATTCCTTTCTTAATTTGGAATGTACCTCATCACCATAGAGGGTTCTGAGTCACAAATTGAACCTGTTGGAATTTATTAACATTCCAGTATACATAGTGGGTTTCTTTTCTAATAATTTCCCAAGGCCGTTTTAGTTTCCCTTATAAAATATCTCTTGTCTCTCCCTCTTAACCTGCATTATGAATCTCTTAAAGTAAATATGAACACTATCGTTCCTATTTATGAGCTATTTGAAAGAAAGAACTCATACTCAAAATGGAGAAACAGAAAAATAAAGGGTGGAAAAGAGGTCACATTAATGATGAAATTGTATATGGTACACTGTATTTTAATGTGTGTTTTGACCTATTATTTTTGATTGATGGAGATGTTATCAATAAGTCTTGAGAACATAAGAAAATAATAAATTGTTTTAGAAATAAGACACTTACACAATTTATTGCTACATTTTATATCCATGAATGGTTTGAATTCTTCTTACAAGTATAAGACATTTAAAAATACTAACAAAAAGTCTTCTTCCATTTATTTCCTATTCAAATGATCAGTTTCATAACTTTTATTTGAGGTATAATATGCATCCACCATTTGAATTGGGTACTATGTCACCTGAAATAAAACCTATAGTAATTAACATGAACCAAATGATTACATAATATTTCCCTAATTTTTAATGTTGCCCATTACTTACTTCAGTATCTAAATTATAAAAAACCACTGGCCGTAACACTGTAATGCCATAGTGACCAAACGACCTGTCACTAAGGAGGTGCATGGAGCACCTCTTGGTATGCCATCACTTCCCCCTCTCCCCCCTCCCGCGGCCCTTGAGCAACAGCTCTCTAGTGCGGTGGGAGGCGAGGCACCTTGTGCAGCGTGGTGGAAGGCGGGGCGCTTTGCACAATTTCCCACGCTGGGCCTCTAGTTTACAATAAAACACAAGGAAATCTCTCTCAAAAATTCTGAAATAGTGCAGCACAATGTGTGTATGTTTCTGAGTATGTAGTTAGTCAGTGTAGATAGTGATTTCCTATACTTCAGACAGTTTCCTTGATGGTTCTATTTTAACTTTCTAAATACATGCCCTGTGTTCCCTTCTAGTAGATGAAGGAATTTGCACTCCTCATTTTACCACCTATGTATTCATAGGGATTGTCATAACATTATCTGTTCCATCTCTAGGGATTCTGGTCTTTTTCCATTAAATGCTCAAAAATTACCCAGAAAAATAAATGCTTATAAGGCATAATTATAATAATTGGAAAATATTAACTCCATATTAAAAGGAAGTAATTTAGTTAATGTGAAATGTATGAAAAACATACTTGTACATATACACTCACAAAACTCTTCCAATTTATATAGAATGAAGAAAGAAGATGTGGTGTATATATGCAATGGAATATTACTCAGCTAAAAAAAGAATGAAATTTTGTCATTTTTGACAACATGAATGGAGCTAGGGGTTTTATGATAGATGAAATAAGTCAGATAAGTATCATATTATGTTATTTACATGTGGAATCTAAAAAACAAAATAAATAAACAAACAAAAGAGAAACAAACTCATAGACACAGAGAACAAATTGATGGTAACTGGATGGAAGGAGGGTGAAGAGATGGGTGCAAAGGGTGAAAGGGATTAAGAAGTACAAATTGCCAGTAATGAAAATAGTCACGCATAGGGAATATAATAAATAATATTGTAATAACTATGTATGGTGTCAGATGGGCACTGGACTTATTGGGGTGATCATTTTGTAAGATATACAAATATCTAATCACTATGTTGTACATATGAAACTAATATAATTTTATATGTCAACTGTAATTGGAAAATTAATTTTAAAATTTATATGGAATAAAATTATTTATCTCAAGAAAATGGAAATTCATTTACAACAAGAGTCAATGTTTCCAATGTGACTATATTCTGTAATATATTTTGTTACCAGATATGCAGTTTATCAATATATTTTTACTTTTATGAATAACAAAGTCAATAAGATGAACAGCACTCTATTTGTATTACAATAGTTTCTGCAATTAAGGCAATTTATAATTGACTGAGATACCATTTTGGAAATAGTTTAATGACATATTAACTTACTACATAATACAGTCTTTATAAAATATTCTAACTTTAGATTTTAAATACTTGGAGGAAAACTACTGTTCTTCCTAAATCTACTATTGTAATCTTCCTAAACCTACTATTATAAACTCAATGTTATTGCATTTAATCAAATAAATTTTCTATAAAATTAATCTTAAATATAAAGGTAAATGATGCTTTTAGAAACTGTTTTGTACTTTTTGGAAAATGTTACTTTGAATGTTTATTACATTAGGGAAAAAGACAGAAATTCTGATATGTTATTAGCCATATTTTTCAGTGAAGATACTTGTCTATCCTTTATCAGATCTTTGTGTCAGTAAGAATTAATTTTAAAAATCATTTATTTCAAAGATTAGAGATCATTTAATTTTAGTTTATTTTAGGGTGGTTGTGTGTAATTTGCAAGGAGTTTTCAAATGTTGATGATTATTCAATGCCACATCAAGTCAAAAGTTCACAATTCCCAAATCTTTTCTCTGAGAATGGGTGTCAAGTATATAAAGACCAATAATAGGTAATAAATCAGTCCTTTAAAAAATATTGGAACTCAGCTATTATTTATTTACAAACAGAATTAAAATGTTATTTATATAACAAATTCAAGAATGTACAAATGTTAGAAAAAGTCTCTATACCAGGATTTCATAAATCAATAACTAATATAGATTTCTACAATAGAACCTAAACTTTGCTACCTCATGCCCTACTTTTTAAAAAAATATATTTTTTATTGGTTTCAGAGAGGAAGGGGGTGGGAGAGAGAGAGATAGAAACATCAATGATAAGAGAGAGTCATTGATCTGCTGCCTCCTGCACATCTCCTCTTGGGGATCAAGCCTGCAACCCGGCATGTGCCCTGAATGGGAATCTAACCAAGACCTCCTGTTTCATAGTTGACTCTCAACCACTGAGCCACACTGACCAGGCAGCCCTACTTTTTCTTTTAAGTGGCAATTATTGTCAAGATAAAGACTAGAAAAACATGCCAAATAGAATCAACTTGTCAAATCTATTAATTTATGGGGTTTAGATGCTTCCCAAAACACAACCCAATTCTCTCCTTAGTTCAAAAAACAGAATAGAAAATAATATGTACAACAAGCTGTCATATTATAATATTAAAAATAAAAAATATCAAATCTTTAACCAAAATATCTATTTTAAAATCTTCTCATAATTAAATTTATTGTGAAGACCTGAGCACTTAAGAGGTAAAATGCATTCAGTAAATTGTTAAATAGACATTGACAAGTCTACTGTCATTAAAAATGTGAAAGAAGATTTTATAATATCAATCTTTCAAACAGAGATCACCAAATTGATTTCCAGGAAGTTGATAATCTGTGCTCAAAGTTCAGTTACAGATATAAACAATAAAATATTGCCTATAAGTTAAATTACAAAGACCATATATAACTGTCAGGTATTATTTAACGTCTAACTTTGTAATGCAATTTTTTTTCCATATTTGCCATGAGACATTCAGCCCTATGGTTGAATTTATGTATGACTGGCAGATAAGAATTCTCTCTCTGTGTGTAATTTATTAAGTGGTTTAGTTTTGTTTGACTATGTATAAAATTGCCTTACCTTTGGCTTTTGATGTTTCTCCTTCTCTGAAACATTGGATGGTTTTCTCTTCAGCATTTTGAATTCAGACTACTCCAAGTGAGTGCACTTTCTGTCGTTACAGAAACAACTGAAGACAGCAGTGTGCTGTCTATGACAGCAGTAAGTCTGAGCCCTGTGACCTGCCACTTCCTCCTTTGGTCAGGATATGATGTCACATTTACATGGGTAAAGTTTTTTGGCATTTTTTACAGTGGTTCTTTAGTAACTCTTTAATGTTCTGTTTCTTCTATATTCTATGAGGTAAATTCCTAAATGTCACACTTTGACATGCCTGCAGTTATTATCAGAACCATAAGGATTTCAAAATAACACTTATTATTTTAAGTTATATAAAATAAAAATCTATAACACAATCTATGGGTAAAGGGAAGAAAACATCTGAGCCAATAAATAAAATTTTAGATGTGGGTTTTTTAGTACCAAAAATTTAAGAAAATACTCAGTGTAGTCAATTTTACATTTCTAAGTAAACTGTTGGAAGATGAAATTAACTAGACTTTATACAATAGTAATTCTACGTAAAGCATGTGTGCATACTTTTAAAATAGAGCATGGGTGAAATTCATATAAATATAAATGGGAATCTGACTCTAAAAGTAAGTGATTATGCATATTGTTACTATTTTAACATATTACTATGTTGTAAAGTCCTGATTAATATGGAAATCAATTAAACAGACCCCTCAATTAAACAGACACTTTTCTGCTACTAACTACAATGCCATACACTGATTATTGCTGTTGTGGTGATGATCCAGTGGATCAACCATACCTTCAAATGAAGCCTCCAGTGTCCCTATTTAATAGGTCTATAGGTCTGGAATAGAGCTAATATGGGTTTCAATTTTTTATTATAATGTCAAAACCAAGATACCCAGGAAGTAAAAGCAAGAAGCTCAAGCTTTCTTTAATTAGGGATTTACTAAAGGGAGACGTGGAATAACTGAAACTCCAGTTCTATAGTTTTGGAAATTAACCTAGATTTCTGTCTATAAAACCCATGGTTGAAAAGCAGTGGTGCTATATTCTAACACATCAGTTTCTCTAGATAACAAATCAACTGACTATTTCTCAGTCTTCCCTCACATCTCTAAGCCCCTTCTCACTACAACCCAGTTCCAGTGTTGAAATTTTGCTAATTGTTTAACAAATATTGAATTGAGTATTTATTGCATGCTGTATGACAATAATATCAATCCTCTTGACTTGCTAAAATATTGTTTTTATCATATAATAGAACTGAAGGAATACACTTGTCAAGATTGTGGTTAATATGCTTCTGCTAGATATCAAGAGGAGATTTATATTTTCAAGAATTATCAGGCTGATATTTGTAAGTTAATGACACAAAGGATAACACTGAAAATTCTCAGGACTTTGAGTTTGGGTAATCACCTAGAAGTATGCCTTCTTTCAAACTTTCTGTTTGGGTTTAGGTTGAATTTGTGGCCTAAATAAATTTTTTGTTTCATTTCCAGAAATTGAAAGTCATGAAGAAACATATGTCTTAACTGAAATATCTGCACCTCTGTGTTCCCATTTCTTCAATTCAAATGTAAGTTCAATCAATAATATGGTAATGCTAACTTACTTATTACTTGAGAAGGTTTTGGTGAGGATAAGAAAATATCAATAAAAACATACTTATTATATGACATAATTTAAGTAATGCTGTATATCAAGAGATCTTTGTAGATCTAAAAGAAGCATGAGGTTTCAAATAGTTTTGTTTAGTGTGGTGTTTGCTATTGATTATATTTCTGTAATAATAACTAAAGAACAGAGACTATAACTGGAGTATATGTAGTTTTAAAAAGTATTACACTCAAGCAGTTTATATAAAATCCCAATGTATGATCTCTAGGAATTTGATGATCATTAACACTATAAAGAATATTGAAAATATACATAAAACAGGACTCTTTTCCTTCAGAATTACAGACGAGAGAAACAATTTTCTAATCTTCTACTCAAGAGCGATGTTTGCTGGAGATTAAAAGACCTGACATTTGAGATCCTATTACAATTTGTTTTTAACTCCTTGATACTAAAAAAATCTCAGGTGGCAAGGTAGAAACTATTTTATCAATTATCTATTTTATGAAATTCTGGGTCTGCTGAGATATTTAATAAGTGACCCACAGCGATCCAGCAAATTCAGAAGTTAAAGGTCGACAGTACAGGAATGAGGTAGAGAGTCATTATAGAGCACACCTAACTCCTTATCACTATTCAACCACTAAGCCACATGTTGCTTAAGACATGTTCTGAAACAGGGAAATTGCAAAAGAGCTGTCTCCATGGACTGCTTTACATATTACCTTAATGGTTTTTTACCCAGGAAGTGAAACAAGGCTGGGACTTCGTGGCATATACATTGGTTACTATTTCTGCGTCATACAGGGTGAGTCAAAACTTTAAAGAGATTGCAATTAAATGATAGGTACTGTGGTGTGTTTAATGAAAAAGAAAGGTGAGATAGGAAAGAGTTGTTTCAACAGTGCAACAAACATTGAGTGGTATAAAAAACAATCAAATTCAAATCATAGGTGTCAGAATAGTATAGATATGAGAAAATGCTGTCTGATGTCTTTGATTCTGACATCTTGATTACTTGATGACATCTATCTATATCTCTTTGCTTCCAGTCACCAAGTTGAATGATAAAATTACATAGTAATGTTTGGGTTAATCCTAATCTATATGTTATTTCAAGACACATTTGCTCAATGGATTGAGGGTTTTCAAACCAACTCTTTAAAAATGGGATTAGGATCTCCATACTGCCTTAATTTTTACACCTTCTCCAACAAGTGGGCTTGGTCACAATAAATCTAACACTTCCATGTATTTTGGGGCAGCCATGATGAAAAAGCTATTTTAGTAGCTATAAACCTAAACTACTTCTGACCTCACATCAAATATATTGTTGAAGGAGGAAAACAGAAAGACATCTTTCAAGAACTTGAAAAATAAGAGGAATAATATTGTTATCATGGAATACAATTTTGAAATTAACATCTATATATATAAAAGGCTAATATGCAAATTTTCTCCTTGGGAGTTTAACCGGGAGACCAGGAGTTTGATCGCTTGCTATGATGTGAACTGACCACCAGGGGGGAAGTGTGAACAAAGGAAGGCTCTGGCTTGCAGCTGGTAGCGGGGGAAGGGAGGCCCTTGCCGGAAGCCAGAAGGTCCCGATTGGCCCTGATTGCCGGCCAGGCCTGGGGACCCTATCCATGCACTAATTTCATGCACCAGTCCTCTAGTTTAATATAAGAAAGAATAATTATAAAAAAGAATAGATTTTATTCCATTCTGTTCTACATAATTTAGTCACTTATCATAAAGAAAAGGTGGAGTAAATCATAAAAGCACCTTAACCTTGATAGTTCCTCTTTTCTTTCTGCCCCTTCCAAGTAGGCTTTTCTCTACAGAATGGGAAAGTTAATCTTATAGAAAGAAGTCCAGTGGGGGTATGAGTTCTTGCCTGTTTATGGCTTGCTGGAAGTGGAGATCCTACACTATAATACAAATCTAACCCTACTCAGGATTTCTAATGAAATTCTATGTAGTTCTTTACTCAATAATTCAGATGTTAGTTTCAAAACCATATAGCCATATACAACACATTGGGTATTATCCCTCCTCTAGATATCTAGCTTATTCTTACCACATGGTAGATAAAGCACCTCCTTGTTTAGATGTGGGGGTTTACAGAGAAATGGTGGGATGGATGTTCCCCCAAGCCTACAGGAAGATTTTGGGGATGGTAGCTTTCTTGTGAATCTCTTATATTTTCTAGCTTTCTGAAATCGCTTACCCATTCTCTGTCTCTGGAGTCTCTATTTACTAATCGTTTTCAGTAAGGAACCCAGCCCATCCCCCAAGCTTTTGAAATTCCTTCTAGTGTCTTACTAATTGAAAAACTATATAGTTTGCCCTAGTGACCTGCTTTAGGGAGTGATGAGCTCAAGCTTTAAGGAGAAAGTTGGAAGAAGAAATAATTCTGATTCCACTAACTGGGTGTGTAAAAAAGTTGGGAGCTATCAAGGTTTGTTTTTCCCCAAAGACTTGAAATTAAGCATATTTATCATAGATTAATTTTCTTTTAAGGACATGTATCAAGTCTACATAAAAATTACTATATTATTATTATTTTCTCCTTGTGATATGGTGCCTTGCCTTAGTTTTACTAAAGAGTCTTCATACATTTACTAGCAGTGATAGGGTTAATGCTCAAACCACTTAGAAACGTTGGGGGGTTGATCATGTTTTCTATAAAGAAAAAAGAAAGTAACAGAGGTAAATATTGATAGTATCCACTCAAGCTGCTTAGTTCAAGAAAGAGAGAGCTTTAGTCAACCTTTAGTGTCTTAATTCTCCTGACAAGATGATTCATCATGTGGAGAAGGCTGCATCAAGCAATTTTAGCTGGATTTTAAACAACAAAAATGTCTAACTACTTCTGTCTATTTTTATTTTAAGCCTAAGAATAACCTTCTAACGATGACTTGGCTCTTTAGGTAGCTCTTCAGGAGGAGAATGCATTGTTCATATGGACATCAAGTTCCTTAAACCCTGTAATTTATATTTCTCACTATCCTATATAATAAAAGGGTAATATGCAAATTGACCCTAACAGCAGAAAGACTGGGAATGACTGGTCACTATGACACACACTGACCACCAGGGGGCAGACGCTCAATGCAGGAGCTGCCCCCTGGTGGTCAGTGTGCTCCCACAGGGGGAGCTCTGCTCAGCCACAAGCCAGGCTGCCGGCTGCCAGTACAGCAGTGGTGGTGGGAGCCTCTCCCGCCTCCTCAGCAGCACTAAGGCTGTCAGACTGCAGCTTAGACCTGCTCCCCGCTGGCAAGTGGACATCCCCTGAGGGCTCCCAGGCTGCCAGAGGGATGTCTGACTGCCAGCTTAGGCCCAATCCTCCGGGGAGCGGGTCTAAGCCAGCAGGTGGTCATCCCCCGAGGGGTCCCAGACTGCGAGAGGGCACAGGCCGGGCTGAGGGACCCCCCTGAGTGCACAAATTTTTGTGCACCAGGCCTCTAGTAAAGTAATAAATTGCCATGGTTGTTAATTAGAGTGTATCTCAAAATAAGGGTCCACTCTGGGTGTGCCCAAATCATGATGCTTTAGAGAGAGGAAATGGGCTGGTCAGGCCCAACATATCTTGGGATGACTCTTGGGAGGAAGCCTGGCCCTGCAACATTATTCTTATTTTAAATTCCTACAGAGATAATGTGGCACATTATCTCCATTATCTTAGAGAGAAAATAAGGAATTGAGATAAATAACAAGGACCAATGGTCTAAGATGAATGGTGAACCTAAATAATCATACAGGAAAAACTATCTAGAAAGAGACAAAAAAAACTTCTCACATCATATCTATGCATGGAAAGATGTTTGAAAACAATGTTTGCGAAGACTTCGTAAACAAAATACAAGGAGCACAGTCAACAGTGACTAAAACAATTAGGGGAACTGAATAAATTCTAAGTAAATACAAATTACTCAAATTATTTCAGTAAATTCTAATTATATACTAAGTGGTTGCCACAATAAGGAATGATGCAATTTTACCCATTTCTGATTAAAAGTTACAAGATTATTGAAATAATCTTATTCTCAAAGGTAATAATAATAATGACTATCTTTTTTAAGTGCTTATTATATGCCTGGCATTGTGCTCTATGCTTTATACATGTTTCCCATGTAATCTTCACAAAATCTTAGTGTTGCTAATGTTATCATTCTTACCTCCAGGTGAGGTGAGGTAATGTGTCCAATTTGCACAGCTGGTAAGTGGTAGAGTCAGGATTCAATCCAAAGCCTCAGCACATAAATATCCCTCTATCTCGTCGTTATGCTTTGGCATACACACGACCTGGCATAAAATGGAAGTGGTTTACTTGGGTGTTAGTCCAGGAATGATAAGGGCTGGGTCCAGGGTAATGCTGAGCTCCTGGTTCGAGAGAATGTTTCTTTCAATCATTAAGTGTGAATAAAACATTGAAACCAGTAAGTATGCAACTAATCTAGAACCCTCTTCTTTAATTCAGACTCAGCACCACAGGGACAAACTTACTACTACTTCATTTTTCTTTTGCAACCCAAGCTACCTTTTTTGTGATTCCAAGAAGAGTCAAGAGCCCTTTAATACTAGTTTAAATAATAATTTTCTCTAATTTCATGCCTATATAAATCAGGGTAGAATCACAGATTAGACTTTTCCACACTTTATTAAATTCCTTAGGTCCTGAAGTTTCCTGCTGATGGCTTTTTGATAAGGTAATCCATCTACGAATAATATTATCTGTGAAGTTACTATTATAAGCATATTTTATTTCTTCCTTTATCTGGAGTTATAGCATCCCAATTTATGTTTTTTAAATGTATTTATTATTATCTTATCCATTAACTATTAATTTTACCAGTTTTTCTTGCCTTAAGGTCACATCCAAATTATGGTCATAATCTTTACATTTCTATAATACATTTCCCTTCTGCACTTCTAAATAACATTTTAACTTTTTAAAAAAAATAAAATGCTTACCCTAAAGGATTAAAAAATTGAAGCTCCCTGTCATATTTTTTTTTATTCCCAGACTTCCTATTTCAATTCTTTTCTGATCCCGCCAGTATTAAAATCATTTTTTCTCATTTGTTAGATTCATTTTTCTATGTGATAGGCTTGTACTTTCTTGACTTATGTCTTAGTTATTATCTAATGATTCCTGTTTTTCTCCTTGTAAATTCTTTACTCTTTTCATCTTCCAACTCTCTTATAATTATTCAGTTAAACTATTACTCATTATTATTATTTTGTAAATAATGTTGATTTGATGGATAAGTCAAATTGTGTTCCCTTTGTTATCCATTTTTTTGGAGTTTATAATTGCCTTCCTTTTTATGGTTGATTCTCTATGTGTTGTAATGTATCCCAGATAAATGCCCCATCAAATCTAACAACTTATTTGTTTTGAATATTTAAGTTCACACATTATAATTTCAAATGCTCAAAATTTTCAGATTTTTTTCTTCTAATGTGGTTTGGTTATTATCTAAGTATGCAGTGCTAAGGCTGAAATGGAACTGGAACTTCTCAATCTTGTCTTGGTTTGGATTCTCTCTGACTTGAGTCTTACATCATCATTTTTGTCTACTCTCTCATTTGCAGAAATACACCTCCCTAATGAAAACATTTTAGATGCTTGTAGATTCTTTACAATTCTTTGAATGGTATTTTGACATGAAATAGAATTCTAGCCTCATTTTTCCTCAGAATTTAGGGGGCCTCTCTATTGTGTTCCAGTTTCCAGAATTATTGTTGAAAAGTCTAATGTCATTATGATTCCTGGTTTATTTGTACATGGTTTTCTCTCTCTTTCTTTCTGTCTTTGTAGTTTTCTTCTATGCTTGATATGGGTTATTTTTTTTTCATTCTCTGTACTGCTCACTCAATGGCTCTTTTAAAGTGGAAACACACCTTTGGGTTTGGATTTCTTTGATAAATTTTTTATCATTTCTTCTCTGTTTTGTCTTTCTGGGATATGATTAATTCAATCAATGTTATACATCATTGATTGATATTCGCATTGTACTATATTTCTCTGTTTTCAATTTATTTATTTATTTATTTGTTTGTTTGTTTGTTTGTTTTTCTGTTTTATAAATAACTAGAGGCCTGTTCAAAAAATTCTTGCAAGAGTAGGCCTTCGCAGCCATGGCGGTTGCCTCGATCCTGTAGCTGCAGGCTTGACTTCATCCGGAAGGTTGTCCAGAAGGACGTCCGGATGACTATTTGGTCAATTTGCATATTATGTTTTTATTATTATATATTTTATTCATTAAAATGTTTTATTCATTTAAAATGTTTATATATTCTCTTATATTACTTTTTGCTTTAGAATATCTCCTCCAATTATTTGGTCCCCTACATAGTTTTATAATTACATTTACAACAGTTATTAAACCAACTCTATATTTAACTGACTCAAGAACTTATTGCCAATCTTTTGAGTAATGATTTCCTAATTTGCAAGTTCTTTTTGTTATTTTATATTTTATAATTTTTAAATTACAGTTGACATACAATATTATATTAGTTTCAGGTGTACAACATAGTGATTAGACATTATATAACCTTACTAAGTGATCACTCAGATAAATCCAGTACCCATCTGACACCATACATAGTTATTACAATATTACTGACTACACTTCCTATGCTGTACTTTACATCCCCATGACTATTTTGTAACTATGAATTTGTACATCTTATTCTCTTCACCTTTTTCACCATCCCCCAACCATCAGGTAACCATCCAAATATTCTCTGTATCTATGACTCTGTTTCTGTTCTACTTGTTAATTTATTTTGTTTCTTACATTCAATTTTTGACAGACATGTATATATTGCCATCTTATTTTATAAATATATATATATATATATATATATATATATATTTCTTCTTCTTCTTCTTCTTCTTCTTCTTCTTCTTCTTCTTCTTCTTCTTCTTCTTCTTCTTCTTCTTCTTCTTCTTCTCCTTCTTCTTCCTTTTTCTTCTTCTTCTCCTTCAAGAAGACCCTTTAACATATTTTTTATCCTCTTCTTTTATTTTTATTATTTTTAAATTTAAATTCTTTATTGTTTAAAGTATTACATAAGTCTCCTTTTCCCCCCATTGACCACCCCCTGGCCACCCCCCCGCCCCCGCAAGCACATGCCCTCCCTCCTCCCCCCTACCCCCTGTTTGTGTCCATTGGATATGTTCATATGCATGCATACAAGTTTTTTGGTTGATCTCTTCCCCTCTCACCCCCCACCTTCCCTTATAGGTTGGATAGTCTGTTTGACGCTTCTATGACTCTGTTTCTATTTTTGTTCATCAGTTTATGTTGTTCATTATAGTCCACAAATGAGTGAGATCATGTGATATTTATCTTTCTCTGACTCGCTTATTTCATGTATCATAATGCTCTCCAGTTCTACCCATGCTGTTGCAAATGGTAAGAATTCCTTCTTTTTAAAAAAAAATATATTTTATTGATTTTTTTACAGAGAGAAAGGGAGAGGGATAGAGAGTTAGAAACATCGATGAGAGAGAAACGTCGATCAGCTGCCTCCTACACACCTCCTACTGGGGATGTGCCCGCAACCAAGGTACATGCCCTTGACCAGAATCGAACCTGGGACCCTTCAGTCCGCAGGCCGATGCTCTATCCACTGAGCCAAACCGGTTAGGGCGAATTCCTTCTTTTTTATAGCAGTGTAGTATTCCATTATGTAGATGTACCACTTTTCTAATCCACTCATCTGTTAATGGGCACTTAGGCTATTTCAAAATCTTAGCTATTATAAATTGTGGCATTTGACAAAATTCAATGCCCTTTCTTGATAAAAACTCTCAGCAAAGTGGGAATAGAGGGATCATACTTCAACATAATAAAAGGCTTATATGACAAACCTAAAGCCAACATCATACTCAATGGGCAAAAACTAAAACCATTTCCCCTAAGAACAGGAACAAGACAGGGATGCCCACTTTCACCACTCCTGTTCGACACAGTACTGGAAGTGCTAGCCATAGCAATTAGACAAAAAGAAGAAATAAAAGGCACCCAAATTGGAAAACAAGAAGTAAAATTGTCATTATTTGCAGATTACATGATATTGTACATAGAAAACCCTAAAGACTCCATCAAAATACTATTAGAATAAATGAATTCAGGAATGTATAAGGATACAAAATTAACACCCAGAAATTTATGGCTTTTTTATACACCAATAATGAACTCACAGAAAGAGAAACTAAATACAAAACAAAACAAAACAAAATAAACCCTTTCACATTTTATGTGATGCTGGTTTGGTGGTGATGAACTTTTTTAGCTTTTTCTTGTCTGGAATTTTTAAAAATATTTTCTTTGATTCTATATGATAGCTTTTCTGGGTAGAGTAATCTTGGTTGTAGGTCCTTGCTTTTCATTACTTTGAATATTTCTTGCCACTCCCTTCTGGCCTGCAAAGTTTCTGTGTTGAGAAACCAGCTTATAGTCTTATGGGAGTTCCCTTGTAGATAATTAACTGCTTTTCTCTTGCTGCTTTTAAAATTCTCTTTTTCTTAACCTTTGGCATTTTAATTATGATATGTCTTGGTGTGGGCCTCTTTGGGTTTATCTTATTTGGGACTCTATGCACTTCTTGGACTTGTGTGTCTATTCCCTTCACCAGGTTAGGGAAGTTTTCCATCATTATCTGTTCATATAGGTTTTCATTTCTTTGCTCTCTCTCTTATCCATCTGGCACCCACATAATGCAAATGTTGGTGTGCTTGAAATTATCCCAGAGATTTCTAATACTATTCTCATTTTTAAAAAATTCTTTTTGCTATTCTGATTGGGTGTTTTCTGCTTTCTTGTCTTCCAAATCTCTGAATTGATGCTCTGCTTCATCTATTCTACTGTTGATTCCTTGTAATGCATTCTTTATTCCAGTTGATCTTCATTTCTGACTGGTTATTTTTTATGTTTTCTAGCTCTATATTAATGTTTCTTATCTTTTGTTGAACTTCTCATTAAGTTCATCTACTCTTCTCCTAAGTTCATTGAGCATCCTTATAAGCAATGTTTTAAACTCTGCATCTAGTGGATTGCTTGTCTCATTTTATTCAGTTCCTTTTTAGGGGTTTGTTTGTTTGCTTTTTCTTACATTTGAGGCATGTTTCTTTGTCTCCTCATTTTGGCAGCCTCCCCGTGTTTGTTTCTATGTATTAGGTAGAGCTTATACATCTCCTGGACTTGGTTGAGTGGTCTTATATAGTAGGTTTCTTGTAGAGTCCAGTGCACAGACTTTGTGATCACCCAAGCTGGTCACTCCCGCTGCATCCCCTCATGTGAGCTTTTCCACCCTCCTGCTGTATTTGAACCTTGATTGCTGTTGGCACATCAATGGGAAGGATTTACCATCAGGGCAATCAGCTGCAAGGATTTGCTGTGACCACCAACCACCATGGAGGATCAGCTATGCAGGGGCCCACCACATGGAGCAGCACTTACTTCCATAGGGCTCTAGTGCCCGTTGAGTCTGCTCCTTAGTGTGTTGTTTTGGAGGTGGTTGGGTGTTTCTTCCATGTGATCTGAAGCTATCCACCAGGTATGCTGTCTCTGGGGCCTCCTGGGAGGTTCAGGCCAAGGTCAACCACCACCTGTGTTCTACTGTAAGCCATCTGTCATGCGTTACAAAATGATCTGCAGATGTTTGCTACTTGTATTGGGCTAAGAAGTGCCCAGGAGAGGACAAGTTGCAAACAAAGGCAAGCTGCCACTTGGGCCACTTAGTGAGAGGTACGCGGCGCACTGCTTGTTTGAGAGATTTAGGAAAATCTGAAGCATGAAATAAGGCAGCCTTTAGTATGAAAAAGGCACTGGAAATAGCTTGGGTAGGCTTGAAAGCTGGGTGAAGTGATGTCAAAGGTAATCACCAGGGCATGGCTAACAGTGTTAGGCAGGTTGATGGAGATTCAGATAAGGTGCCTGCAGGCTCTGTGGGGAGGAGGGCTCAGAAAAGGCACAATGGCCTCTGCTAGCACCTCTGTCTGGAAGAAAGCTACCCCATCTACCTCTCTCCCTGATGCCATAGACTTCAGTTCCTCCCTGTATGTCTTTGGTGCCTTTCAAGCTGCTGCCCCAGTGCTGGAGTTCAGAGAAAGTGATCCTGTGTAACTCCATGTGTGTGCCTCTAAGAAGAATGCCTGGAACTCTAGTAGCCCTCTGTCACACTCAGCCACATTCTCTGTTGGTTTTTACAGCCAGAAATTATAGGGACTTCTCTTCCTGGTGGTGGAAGCCTGGGCTGGGGCGCCTGGTATAGGGCTGGGACCCCTTGCTCTTAAGGGGGACCTCCACACAAGATAACCCTCCCAATTTTTAACCACCACACATGGGTGTGGGACACATTCTGAGTTTCCACCCTCCTACCAGTCTCATTGTGGCTTCTTTTTTTTTTATATCCTTAGTTGTAGGACATCTGTTCAGCTATACTTCAGGTGTTCTGAATGAGGGTTGTTCTGTAGTTTAGTTGTAATTTTGATGTGGTTGTGGGAAGATGAGAGTACCACATTTACCTATGCCACCATCTTGACAGAAAACCTTACATTTTTGTTTTGTTTTTATTTTTAAGAAAATTCCATTAGTTTTTCTAATTATTCTAAAAATATTTTTTAATGTTTTATTTTTGCAACAGTTCTTTCTTTTCATGAAGAGGGTTTTTAAAATAAAGTAGTAAAATTAATGAAATCAATTCCATGCATCAATATGGAAATAAAA